>NW_026571481.1:0-25000 GCF_026225935.1 Boleophthalmus pectinirostris | reverse complement strand
TGCAGGGGGAGATGATTGAGAGTTGATTGTGAGAGGAAGTGCCCAGGGCAGAGAATGAGGCTGTTCTTGTCAGCAGACCTTCATGACGGCGTCACCGACAACCACAGTAACCACAGGGGCATGGGTGCATAGGGTGCTCTGTTCCAAAACATCTGCAAATAGAGCACATTTACAGGCCAACAGTGCAATAGGGGAGGACGTGTTACCGTAACATCTCTGTACTCAGTCATGCACAGGCCCAGGTCTGTCCAACACTGTTCTCATTGTTACTGAGCGCTGTCATAATTCCCTCCGGCAGTCAGCAGATCCAGCTAGATTGGATGAACAACATCTCTATGTAAAACAAACTTAAAAAACACAGATCTAAAAAAAAAGTTGAAAGAAGAGTACATGTAAGCTAGTTTAAGTTATGCTTAATGATTTTATTGATGTTTGGTTTGTTGGTTGGTTGTAGTTGGAATATGATGTAACGGAACAAAATATTGGTCCAATTTAGGTAGAACAGATTTTGGACCATTTTAAAGGTTTCACAAAGATCAGTAATGACTTGTTTGTGATTTTACTGTTGCTGATTCTATGTTAATCATTATTTTATGTTTTACTTCACCTTAAATTCTTCACCTTGATTCTATGTTAATCATTATTTTATGTTTTACTTCACCTTAAATTCTTCACCTTGATTCTATGTTAATCATTATTTTATGTTTTACTTCACCTTAAATCCCAGTTAAGGTCAAAGAACAAGGCTAAATAGCTGAATTACCTGCTAACCATGAAAACTATTAACTATTGCTGCAAACATGCCAAGTATGTCGAGTTCCCTGACTGCATTGATGTATAAGAGAGACTAGTCACACACATAGACTCAACACACTTCACTATATTCAACGAGAGCACTAGTGTTGCACAAGAGGCCAACCGAGTTCAAGCACGTCTGATGTCTCTATTTAGGGCTTAGACACTTACCCTTTAACCTTTGACCCGCTGCACACTGTGAATGACATGCCAAAGGGTCAAAGGAGTTTCCTACACTTTGCTTGTAAAGTTTCTAGTCTTTATTTGGTGGTGGCGTTTAATCATAAACATGAACATTAACTTCCTTCTCAGTGAAGATACAAATATGTACTATACCTATATGCATTTTTATTAGCACTACTTAGTGTTGTCAGGATACTCAAATTTCACGATTTAGTTAATAAGGAAGGCTTAAAACTCGATTGTGACATTGATACCACACTGACAATGAAAAATAATACAGTAGAATGTGATTCAAAATAAACTAATACTTTTTTAAATTAACATTTAGTCTTATAGTTCACATAAAGGAAATAATAAATCAGGGCTATTCAAAAATTATCCAGGAAAGGTACAGAATTTGTCCTATTTCTGTGATTATCTTTCAGTATTGATAACTGCTCATATAAGTGTCGAGTTACTGCTTTTAGTATCCAATAATTAATGAGTATTGATTTTTAACCACTCAAATTCACATAGTAACATTATCTTGCATTGAATTATTCTCTAAATATGTGCACAAAATGTAATTCTTACTTTTTCTGCTTCCATCACTTTTATATTATTCTAATAACAATGAACCTGATTTACAACGGCAGATCCAATGAATAACAATTTTGACATAGATCAACTAAACTAAACTAAAAAACAAACAAAAGTGAGACCTGCACACATCCAACAGGTTATTTTAGGTCCGCAGTGTCCCGGCTGTGTGTCACATGTCTGAACTAACGGCTTTCTATTTTGACAACACAATGCCTCTTCAGTCTTGAGTATTTCCCTTCCAGAAACAAGGAAAAGAACCAAGAGAGCCACAAACACAACATATGATCAGCACATGGCAAGAAGGGATGTCGTAATTCTTGAATTCGTTTGCTAGACAGAGCGAAGGAATCAAAACTTAGAGAGGAAGGGAGGGACAAATGCAGGAGTGTGGAGGGAGAGAAAGAAAGGGAAGTCCAAAAAAAGGCAGGGAGAGATAGAGAGGGAGAGAGAAAGAGGGAGAGAGAGAGGACGGTAGAGCAGATAGTGCATGTGGTTGTGGAGGGTGTGATCCGGTTATGGAGGGGGACAGATTCTCAGGTAAGCTAACACACATCTTTACTATCCACTCCAATAGGGTCTTGTATAATTTAGCATTAGTCTGTCTGTCTGCCTTCTCTTTCTCTATTGAATGGTATTTTCCACTCCCTCATTCTATCCTGTTTGCTGACTGCATGTTTTCTTTTGGGGTTTTGGGAGAAGCACGGGGTGCAGTGGAGCAACCCACAAGACCTGTTTTGCTGTATCCAACAGAATTTTATGGGTTTCCAGGATTGTAGTCTGACTGTTTTAACTTGTTTTGTCTTGTATACATGCTGACAACAAAAAACAAATGCATTCAAAAACTGTTTATGCTTGGTGTATACAAGTTTGTATCTGTAATCTGTGAACAGGAAAAATAAGTTAAAGTTGTATCTTTGTTTTTCACTGATCAATACGTCAATACATTTTTCTGACTAGTAACAGTGACACACAATCAGTTGTAATCGTACACTGACTTTAGCAGAGTCATCATATCAGTAGCATGCCTGTGTGTAACATAGCATGCATTGTAGCACATTGTATGGAGATCTGGAAGTGTAGGTGAGGTCAGTGTCAAGTGCGTGTGGGCAATAAAGACTTAAGCCCCGCCCATTTTACGGCATCTTACAAGGCCTTAAAATCCAGGTGCTTCCTCGTGGGACAAATAAAGTTAGCAAGACATTCTTTGCTAGTGTATCGAGTCCACGCAAAGTTCATTTGTTGAGATAACGAACACTAACTAAACCAACTAATGAGCAAGCTGTTATTGACCGTACTTAACTTGTTGTCTTCTTAAAACAAATGACACTACAAATGACTCTACACTGAGTTCAATATATCAAGAAACTCAAGAGGCACTAAATCTTAGTAGATAGGCTACATCTCTTCATAAACCATGACCACTTGCTTGATTGAATTTAACTCTCGTCTCACACACATAAGGACTCATTATGCCTCTTGAAGTAATCAGATCAGGATCAGGGTTTGTGGACAAAAACTCAGAGCATCTAAGTTTCACAAGGATGGAAAAATTTGGGTTGTTGCCATAGCAATTAACAATTTAAACCAAAATATTATATCTTATGAATGGAGAAAGTCAAATGACAAATATTACTGGAAATGAGACCCGAGAATATACAGTTTTATAACAATCTCAACTCTGACTTCAAAATATATTATGATTGGAAAGCTTGGATTAAAAATTGATGGCACATAAAATTTTCACATTTCCTATTTTAAAGTATGTTAACTCTTATTAACATATTTATTAAAAACATTCGCTATTTACATTTCCTGGACTTAGACTTAAAATTAGTCACTTGAAAAGACTTGTGATTGACACAAATTAATTTATGAATAGTGTGATATGCGTTTCCTCGTTCTGCTGCTCATTTCTCAAGCTCTCTATCCGCAGTAGTTTCCTGTAGTCATGGCTGTGTGGAAAGTCTTTGTTGGATTAGCCACAGAGTCATATTTATTCCAGTCACAGTGAGCTCAGCTGATGATGCTGGTGATGAATGAGTGCATCACCCAGCAAACGACCTGTCCTGACTTTCCTGAACATTTTAGACCAAATAACATTAACACAATAGTAATGTGTAACTCTATTAGAATACAAGTCAACCAGAATGTATAAATAGCTGTCAGTGTTTGCAGTATTATGTCTTTTCCACTAGATGGAGACAGCAATTTGAGAAAGACATGGCTACTTTTGAGCCAAGAAAGGGAGTGAACAGAGGCCAGAAAGCCATTTTTCTCACTGCTTGTGTTAAAGAAGGTTGAACAATACAGTTTTGAATTGGACCATTATGCATAAAGTTGTTAGTTTCCATGGCTACGTGAATCGGTGAATGTATTGTGCCATGAAGCAGGTTTCAATGCAGAGCTTGTTGACTGTCTAAACATTACAAAGTGTCTTGCTAAATAGTGGTAAAGGTGGCATAGACCTATAGAAAGTGTTTGATGGACGACAGCTGCTTTGTGTAGTTACCAGGCAGAAAGTCAATACGTTTACAGCTTTTACAGTGCATAGGCGTCCCTCATTGTGGGTAAGACTTGGCTGTACTTTTTAACAGGTGCTGTATTTGATTAAAACTGTTGCTGTTTAACATTTGGTTAAGGCCAGCTGCCGTGACTACAGCTGTGCATATACTTTGGATGAATCTACTGCACCATGTGTGGCTGTGGGGCCCGGCAAGGGGGGCGTGCATGTTTGTGCGCCTGTGTCATCTCTGCTCTTCTAATTGTCTGCTACATGCACACACATTTAAGACATAAAGACATTTAGGTCAACTGCAAGGAAAATTATTTGTGTTGCCAAATAACAATTCTGAACCAGGATGAGTCATTGCTGCTGTTTTACGATTATTGCCAAAAATGCTGGTTTGGTCTAAGAGATTGTGTAGTATTGTAATTGTAGTTATAGTGGTAAATACAAAAATACAGAATGCATTTAGTGTGTTGGTTACATTTATGTACTAAATACTACAATCTAATGTTTTCAGTCAGTCAGTTTGTCAAATAATAACTATTACAAAGGCGGTGTTACTCACATCAGCTACTTAATATAAAGTTGCTTCGTAATATTTTATCAATTTTACTGCTTACATTGTTGCTCCCAGTGTAATACAAACCCACTGATCTATATAGTCCTTATTCTATAATGTTTAGATTGGATCTACCATGTGGTTTTAGCTACACAGATATTCAAGTACGTGTTTCCAGCAGGTCCATCCTTATCCTAATAGCTATGCCAGGAAGCTTGCTTATTATGACCGCTGCCATGTAAACGAGGCAGTGCTAATTAATTGGTCACATTCAAAGTACATACATGAATAAAGTCCTGATACAGATACCTTCAACACTCACTTTTTTCTCACAGTTAGCCTGTTGGGTCCACACAGACTGAGTCAGGGGTGAGCTGGCAACAAAGCCTTTGTTGTTTTTAGGATGAACTCAGCAGGAAGTTGGGGCTTCCTCTGTCGCAGATGCTGTTGATATTTCAAACTAACACACAGCAAATGATCTCACTCATAGAGTTTATCACTACAGTATCTCACTATCTTAACCATATTTCTACTTCCTAATGTACTAATCTACTTTTCTCATCACAGTTTAAAAATCAGTTCATTCTACGTCTGGCATACTATCTCTGTTTGCGATGCGTGTAACTATGGGATTATAAAAAACTAAGGATAAATATTTGTGCAGTGTTTCATCAATTTAAAAAGAGGTTTGGATATTAGAGACAAAGGATGGGGTAAGATTTAATATGTTACAAAACTTGCAAAAATCGATTTAAATAAATTAACTGCGCAATTGAATTGTTATATCTGCAGGCCTTTAATAACTAAATGTCAGAAACTCACCATCATACCAGAGTGTGATATTGAGTGCTGACATTCACATGGACTTATTAACAGCAACAGCAGCCTGGCATATGCCCCTATGGAAAATCTTCCCTTTGTCCACTCGCCCATTACTCATTTTCCACTGAGCAAACAACTAATTAGTGAATAGATCTGAAGTGTAATAAATCTTATGGTACATTTATGAGAAGGAACTCTGCTGATAGATGTTGTGTTGTAGCGTTGCCTTATTATGTGTCATCCCAGTTAACTGATTACAGTTAAAAATGTAAAATTAATTATTTATATTTATACTTCAATAACAAAAGCTCACAAACCAATGTACTTATGAAAACTGTTTTTGGGTTTGCTCAAACGTAATACTTGTTCAGACTTGTTAGGACAGTGCCCCAGTGTAGTAAAAAAAGATAGCTGTCCAATGTGTTGCATGCTAGTTTCATCTTTCTATTTCTGCATCCATCTCCAGCTTGGATTCTGTATTTAAGTGGCGCATACCCGTGCCAAAGAGCGCAGGAATGTGGCACGCTCGCACTGGGGCAGGATGTCGCATGTGGGTCGAGGGTGCGTCCCCAGCAGGATTCTCCCCATGTCTAAATCTGATCTATTCTCAGCTCTTATTACTGTATCCATGCTGACAAAGTGTTTATAGCAACAGGCTTGAAGTTACAAGACCTCCACTGACCTCTGCTGGGCAAGGTGCAGCAGTGACCACCAGTAATATAAAAATATTATTGCTGCATATCTTATATTTTATTTTTAAATAATCAATATTCTGTAAATACATAAATACCAGGTTTAAGACATACCAGTTTGAACCTGTGAACATCTGTTGAGGTTGAACATCTATAAGGCTGTGCACATGTGACCAATTATTGTTTTAGTTCATTATATTTTTTAACATAAGGGCTATTAATGATATACAGTAAAATGCCCTTTACACTATACTGGGGTACATGTTGGAAAGTAAGTTGTGAATTTAGATTCCACACAGTACAAATATTCTTAAAGCGGCAGTATTAGAATAAATATATAGTTGAAGCTGCTTAATGCTGAGTTTTCAGTAGTTGTAGAAACAGTCCTGTGTTGCAAAGAAAGCATCATGACATGTTGTGTGTGAATAAACTGAATTACTCATAGTAGTTAGTAAAGGAAGAGCAGTAGGTGTTAACAGCAATGTAGCAAAAGTAACTGTCTAAATGTATTATGTTAAGAAAATAGGATGGTTCACTATTAGTTCTTTTCCTGCTTCTTTTATATTACTATGTACTCCCACACACACATCCTTCTTACTTTCTCACAAGTGTGACCAACACCCATGCACCCCCCCAGCCCCCTCGCCCCGAGACACAGAGGCTCATTCACATGCTCATTAAGTCATTAGCCAACTTATTTATTGACGTTTGTCCCCAGTGTGCCACTAAAGTAGGTTTGACGCTCCACTGGCATCACCATATTAGTGCATGTCAAAATTTCCTGTTTTTCTTTCTTCTCAAAGTTATGTTCAAAACTTTAGGCTGTTGGGCACATAATATATGGACTCCTTTTTTTCTTTTTTCAGAGATTTATGTTATCTCAACAACAAGGGTCAAATGCTGTCCTCCCCCTCAAAAGTGCATATCAACATTTGATAGTTTAGGCGTATCCATACTTGCCTGGCCATCCAAAATGACTTCCATCTTGTTCATGCTATTCAGTTGGTTTAACAGGTTAGCTATATCCTAAAACGTACTTTCTAATTAACATATATTCACATGGATATTCACATTTGAGATTATGGGTAAAACTTTAAAGAATAAAATCATATTATATAATGTCTATAGTCTTTGAAGGTACCAATACCTAGTCTTCACATTTGTGAACGTCATGTGATTTAAGCCTTTAAGGAAGTGTGTTTGATCGTCAGCCTGGAAACCCCTCACAGCAGAAGAAGTAGAAAAAAATGACAGAAAAAGAGCATGTGGAAGAGGAAAGGGGGGAGGGAAGAGAGAACGAGAGATAAAGCGGGCGAGTGAGCGAAGAGGGGAGGGGGTGGAGGGGTTGTCAACGCATTCTCATTCCCAGCTCTGGAAGTGTGGAAGGAGGAGGATAGGGCTAGAAAAATACGTTTAAAGAGAAGACTGGAGATCTAGAGATTGGAGAAAAGGGAGCCTCGGATCACTGAGCGTCTAGCAACTGTAGTTTTTTTCTCCTTATCCCCTTCTCTCCTACCCCCTCCATCTCCACTGGACTGGATAGACTCCTAATTTGGGATTTGTTTGAAAGCGGGGACAGCTAACTTTTCCTTGCTTGGGAAAGGGAACTCCCGCTGCTCCCTCTCTCTCTCTCTAGCATTATAAACACTCATATTTTCAAAAACGCCTCTCAAAATGTCTGATTCCTCTGTCAACGCTCACTTGGAAGGGATCATATCAGACTTTGAAGGTTAGTCCATTTGCTTTTTTGCACTTTTGCTCCAGCTAGTTTGTTTTCCATTCTGCTCTTCTACTCTTTAACCCTGTCATGAGGACACAATGGATAGCTTCCACATGTTTTTTATTAAAAAAAAAAAGAAACAAAATATGGAGTAGGTTCACTGACATTTGCAGTGAGCCGTGCTGGTATGGAAAAGGAAACGTACTTGGAGTTTGAAGTTAAGTGTTGAGGACGAACCAGGGCGTATCCAGAGAGGAGTGTGGAACTGATTTAACTACATCATAGAAAGCCATAATGGCGCGTGTGCGTATTGAGCAATCACAAGACAGTCACTGACCAAGAGCAACACCTGGTAAAATTCTCTGTAGATTTAATTTTTTCTTCTTTTTTTTTTTACTTTTTCTTGTCATCTTTCCACAGATTACACTGTCACGTCCTTCCTTCCAACCTTTCCTACCTCCTTTTCCCTCTCTCAACAACTCATCTATCCTCACATCTTCTGTCTTTCTCTGGCCTATGGATGCAAGGGCTTTGGTGGGCGTGGCTTTGTCGTTGTGACATGCCAGGAACCCCCCCACACACCTCCATTTCTGCCTGTCTATCTAACAAACACATAGCCATTAGTTGCACATCTGCACATGTCCAGAGCTGTTCTTCTGTCAACACTACTTTGCCTGTGGTATGTATGGTAAAAACCCTTGCCCTCTCTCTTCCTGTCTTAAGCATTTTTTGTTCAGATCCTGCTTGCTTACTTAAACCAACTTAGCAGAAAGTAAAATTGTGTTAAGAAAGAAGGATCAGACAGAGGAAGCATGCAAAAGCCATGCAGTCATGCTTTTCAACACCACTATATTGAACACAATGGGCTTCTGTTTGTTTTATATGTGAGTATTAGAAGGCCTTTTATTACCACCAGCACATGATGTTGTTCTGTGTGAGACCCAGATACACCAATAGATAAATATGAATACACCAACAGCATAGGCTTGACTTGTTACAGTGATTTAGAAGCAGCCTAACGCCATACCAAAATTATGGTCCAACTAAACTATATAATTAATGTTATAGTAACATACAATACCATAAAACTATATAACTCATGAACGACTTCAAGTTTAGAATTCCAAACTCTTTTTACTGGACCTTAAAAAAATGGTTATAGTCAAATTAAAAGATAAATGCTACAACAGTCCAACCAGCTAAATAGTGGCATTGAGAAAGATTAAAAAAAGATTAAGATACTATTCCTATTTCCTAATAATAACCTATTAAATGTAAACTAATAGTATGCAATACAATTAAAATCTGTCAGTGAGGTAGATTAGACATAATCCTGCAAGTGAAAGATTAAACTGTATGTATAAGCAAATAGTTAAAGCTCCATGCAGGCACTGACATCATGAGTGAGACATAAGTGATGACTTCAGCTGAGACCCCCATGACTGACCATCCACTGTTCACTAAGCGTCACACATCTCCACCCATCTCAAATCAGTCCAAAAAGGTCGATACTGTTCCCCTTTTACTCTGTCTGTGTCTCCCTTTGAGCTGCATGTTAAGGGCATTGACTGGTCCAGAGAGGAAATTCCAAAAGACTAGATTTCTGTGGTGGGTGCAAAAGTCTGGGTAGGCAGTTGGAGAAAGGATCCAAGAGCAGAGAGCTAACTTTTTACAGATCTGCACTTGGCTTGGTCTCCACAGCATTGGCAACAACAACTAACACAAAGCACTGAGTTATGGTTCAGATTTAATGGCAATACGAAAACATGAAGTCACAATTGATTGCATCATTTGCGTGACTATATGATACTAATTTGTTTTGTTTGTGGTGTTTTACTTTAGGCATTTCATTTGGATGTTTTAGTCATGCAATGCTCTTAATATGGTGATATTATGCTGCTTTTATTGTTTTGTTTTTAAGATATAGTAGAACATGCCATTGTTGTAGTAATAGTTGTCACATAAGAACTTAATAGTAGTGCTAAATTCATCATGGACTTTTACGCCTTCTTCTTCATGTAAACTGTTATTACAACCCAGGCCAACTGCCACTTAGCTGTGTGGTTATAGGTTTTTTGTATCTAAGATGATTTTAGTCACTTGATTACAATTTGGTCACTGTTTTTCCTCTGCAATGCTGTTTACAAGAGAGGGTATTATTCTGTTAATTATTTCAACTGGTCTCATGACTGGAATATGTGTGTGCATGAAAGAGGAAAATGGCTGACAATGACCATCCTTATCAGTTATCAGTTTTATCATGCATGCTCATCTCACCAGCTCTGACGGGTTCCTCCAAATAACGTCAACAGCATGTGGGTTGATGGGAAACTTCAGGGTCAATCGAAGGGTCATCATCACATAGTTAGCTCGAATGAAGAAGACATACTATTCAGCAGAGACAATCATTTTCTTTAAGACTGATGCCAACATTGAATATAAAAGTTCAGAGACAAGGACAAAGTTTTGGAACCAATATTTAAGATCAATTACATATAGCCCATTACATGATATAAAACTTCTATTAACGCTGTCAAATCAGTGCACTGTCCTAAATCTGTACTGTTTTGGTAGTAATTTCAAAGCAGATTCAGCTGTGTAACCAGTTTTAGGGCAATTGAAGTACTGCATCCCATTCTTATTGATTGAACCACTTGTTGCAGATGAAATATCCAAAAAGCATGATGTATATCCTCTAGTCAGATTATCAGCATGGTCATAATATTAGCCTAAATTTTGAATCATTTGGCACATTCATGTATATTAAGCAATATCGTATCTGAAAACTATATTAAAGGAATTATCTGCGGGGAAAAAAACAAAAACGTGGCTACAGTAGAGTAACACTATTTGATTTGTAAATACAACATGGTGATGCAACTTAATGTAACCAAATGTAACTTCAGCCACAAGGGGGCAGTAATAGAGTAGGCAGCGTAGAACTATAATAAAATAAAATCAAGTTTTTATTATAGATCCATGGTAGCAGAGATAAAAGATCTGTGTACTGTACAAAATATTGTATAGTAATACCACATTGCCACCGTTTAATGTCTTACTTTGATCAAAAAATCAGTGTGATTCTCTTCACTTTCCCTGGGCCTACATTAAATAAAGGCAGAGCAGAATCATGTTATTGATTATTTGTCTCTTTACACTGTTTCGTGTACACTCAAGAATGATACACACAAACCAACGTGGAAGATCCATACTGTGCAGTGTCCACTTTACGTCCATGTGGAAATAAATCTTGTATGTGGATATTAATCCTCCAGAGGGATGAATGGCCATTTCATCTGGAAAGAGCGTCTCCAAATTGTCTAGACTACAATGAAAGCGGAAGAGGCTTTCTGTTGTAATTAATAGGATGCACGTTGGTCTATCGCCAAATATCAAGTTTATCATTCATCCTCACCGTCGACCATTAGCGCATATGACGGTGAAGAGAGTGTTACGCCATGACATACAACGAAATTCTTAAAAGATATTAGTTTGTTTAGTCGTAAATATCGTAAATGAAATAACAATTTTCCGTATACCATGGTACTTACTTGTAACCAACTCTCGCGATATTTGCTCGGCACTGGGCGGCGCTACAACACCAGGTGCGCCAAACTAAAATCATTGTGGAGTTGACTGTTCACAACTTGTTTCCTAGCGATTTTATTTAATCTTCTATTATAGCAATTCAACGTCTTTTAGTACGTGCGTAATCTGATTTTAGTACGTGTTAAGATAATTCATCAAGTGGTTTAAAGCAACATGCTGTCAACTTACATTAAGCGTGTTAAATCCGGTAAGATATTTATGCTTGTAGGCCTCCTTGTCCAGGGTCTTGGCCTCTCTCTCACAAATACATTGAATTTGTTTCCCTTGCATCTTGTTGGAATAATCCACAAAATAACATTGTTGTGATTTGGATTTTGTATGCTTGCAGTTTTGATTGTTTATATGCGCCATACCACAATAATAATTGAACCATGTCACACACATCATCACAGATCTTATCAAGGGGCCGCTCTGCCTTTAACTCTGGCTGTAAAGTTGATTTTAGACTTTGAGTAGTTAAATAATCTAAAATGTTTGAGCCTACAATAGTCATTCATCAACTACAGTTTGTTCCAATCACTTGTGTTTTGTGTGTTTCAGCACTAAAGCGGTCATTTGAGGTGGAGGAGAGTGATTCTTCACACAGCACTTCCCTTATTCGGCGGTCTTCAAATCCTGTCCGCTCCTCTTCCTCCTCCTCCACATCCAGCCAACGGAGCTACGACACAGCATCTCGAAACTCAGATTACTCCAACAGATCATCTCCTTCTGAGTCCTCCAATCTGCGCTCTCCAAAAACAGGCATGAAGCGCATGGAGTTTACTGGTGGTCGCAACCATGACACAGTCTCCTCTAGACGCACAGAGATGTCCATTGAAGTCTCCTCCAAACAGATTGACAACTCACCCAGTGCTGGCATAGCGCGCTTTGGGCTTAAGCGGCCGGAGGTGAGCCTGAGTAGTCGGATTAACCCTGCGGACAGTTCCCTTTCCAACTCTTCGTCCAGGAGGGGTGACATAAACGCAACACGGCCTCAGGAGCCCCCTGCACCACCCAGAAGGATGGACTCACACTTGTCTTCTGGTGCCCCTTCAAGGATCCCTCGTGCAGAGTCCCAGAGCCCTGTGGTCAGTCCAGTGGAGACCTCCTTCAAAAGGCCAGAGCTGCCCGTCTTCAAACAGAGTGATGATGTGTTAGAGAACAACAACAACAACCACCACCCTCCTGCCCCCACTGTTCCACTGCCCTCTCTGGTCGACTCTCGAGGAGACAGGGTACATTCACCTGTCTCTGAGCCACCGCCTGTCAGATCCATTGAAAGTAAGTAAGCTCCATATTTTTCTGGGTAGTTTGATAATCTTCATCCGATTATGTTTTTTAATAATTGCCTGCATGGCATGCTTTATTGTTCATGCAAAAATCTTCCAGAAATGAGATTGTTAGTAATTTTTTAAATTTATTTGGATGAGGAGGTGATGATAAAAATCCCAGACACTGAAAGTGCACTTGGGATGGTGCAATCAGACTGAATGCTAAGAACTCCTATGTCACAAATGCAGGCACAAGTAAATTACATGTGGGCCACAGTTATTTTATGTCTTAAAAATAGCCAGTTATGCCTCTAAAGCGTAGCCTTCCCATTTAATGGTAGTTTGCTTAGCACCACCAACAAATTAACCATTGTTCCACATTCATCCCTACTTATAGAGGACATAGTACAGTGTGAGCTAAGCCTGCAAAAAGAGCTGACAAAAGTCCATTATTATCCATGTACACTAAAATAAAGGTTTTAATATTTCAAGCAGGATCAGACTTGCAGTATTTGTGATTTGCTACTTGTGACCCTTCAAATTGTAGTTTGAAATTGCACATTTCTAATATGATTTGCAATTAGATCTGGGAGTCCTACCATACACTAATTGAAGTGATGATATTATATGCATTTGTGTCTCTGCTGTCAGACCACAGCTGTGCTCATGGCCCGCCCTGAGCAGAAGCTTGGCGTAGGCGTTTGGGACTGGATACATTCCTTATCTGTAGGTCAAAAACATTTAACATAAATAGAAATTCCTCAAGTTTTCACTTTGTGCTCACTCTCTACCTTAACTATGGCCTTAAAACGTGAAGCACTTCTGTTTTAAACATTTAGTGAATGATCTTGGTAAAACTGTGTGATGTGCAACGCAACTTTTGGATGGATTCCAGGATTTTAGTGTGTTACTTAGAGCTCAAATTACAACTTCCGCACTGCTGCTGACATCTGCTCGTGTGTATCTGCGGGGTGGAGGGGCATGCAACAAAAAGCTTCTAGTGGGTGCAGAGTGATCACTGAAGCCAAATCGAACAGAATAATAACCCAAGCAGGCAAACAAAGAAGAGGGATTTCCTGTAAATGTTGCCATCAGTTTTCACTAAAATTGAACAGTCTTTCTGAATTCAAATCAAGAATTGTTACTTAAATTCTGGTTCTTTCTTAGTCTGAGATTCTGGCTTTTTGAAGTGCTGTTATGAGTCTTTAGTGTACACTGTTGCTGCATTATGGTTTCATGTGTCCAAAGGCAAATGACTGGGTAGAATGAGGGGGTAGTGGCGCAGTAACAAGCGATATGCGGCTTTTATTGAGTCTCTATGTAGGTGATGTAATGTCAAGTCTGGTTGTGGTTTCATATTTTACTGAACAGCTGTGTCTGCTCCTATAATAAAGACACTCATGCAACCTTCTTTGTCTGGGGTTTTTGTTTAGTTGTTTATTATTTAATTAGCAATTGTACTTATATTCCTGCTTAAAACAAGCCATCTAGTTTTTGACTCTTAGGACTGACACATATAATATGGTCTTGTGCTACGTGCAGTTTACTGTCTTAGTTTGAACACATTAAAAATGCTCATTCCTTTGAAGCCCACTGAAAGCCCTTTTCATTGAACTTGGCGTGATAAGTTTGTGCATGTCATAAGGGAAGGAGATGTTCCCACTGATGACTTTCATATGTATCAAAACCATTCCCAACTTCAGCTGGAAATCAACTCAAAAGTCATTTTGTTCTGTAAGAGAAAGATCAACTTTTTTAAATTTTCTATTTACAATTAATTACATTATTTTAAACCAACACACTACACAACACTGTATTTTTTTCATAGATAGTTTACACACAAGTAACACATTTTTCATATGCATTTAAAAATATTACCTGGCCTTAAAAACAAATTTTAATTTACATTATTGTCCTGCCTCAATGCTGTTTATTTCCCAGTAGTTCAATCAACACCAGGCTGGAGTACATGCTATTGCCCTGTAATCCCTGAGGATGAATCGTGCTTGAACACCTGGAGCTACTATCATACTGGAATAATACTCATAAGTGTTGTAGTCTCCTGAGTCTGGGCCTTGTGTGAAGTTTGTCACCCATTGCCATTTCCACCATTTGTACTCTGCTGTGTCTCTGTATTCAGAATCATAAAACCCAACCCAGGACTTTTCAAATTCAGATCTCCACCGTCTGAATGACTTCTTCACAAATAGTCGGGCACAAGCTTTACCATCCTTTACAAAGAGCTTTAGGTAAGCATCATAGCCTGCGATCACAACTAGATCTGGACTTTTAAATGCTGGTCCTCTACAAATTTCTTCTCGTACTTTAGTCCAGAACAAACACTGTCTCTCTGCTCTGTGCAGCCGGACCTGTAGCCCCTCATTGAGTGGCACAGAGGTGTCATAACTCCCCTCGCTATGCTTGATAAGTTTGTATGTGCTACTGGCCTCCTGGTCTTTCTCATGCTTAAAAAGCACTACAGCAACGCCCTCCTTCAGCCGTGGTCCAGAAACATTTCTCCAAACAATTGTGGCTTTTCCATTTTTCCCTGTTACTACGTCAAGGAGCACCTGATTCCTCTGCTCTGAATGATTATTGTACATCAAATAATTAATCTCATCTGGTATGTCAACCACATAATCTGCCTGTGTGTTTCTCCTGGCTGTACTCTGTGGACGGTTTGTGGTTGGTCTCTTTTTAGAGTGTTTTTCCTCTATCACAATAAACAGGAGAAGACCAAGACAAGCCAACGAGTTACCCCAAATGTTCTTTAGGTCCCACAACTGTGAGTCTTGAGCGTCACTGTCAAACATGTCTCTGAGCTCCCTCAGAGTCCTGGGATTGTGCTCCACTGAAAACAGTCTCATCTCGTGCAGCAGGGTGGTGGAGATGTGGTAGGTGAGCTCTGGGTTGTACCTTGTGCCCTGATGTTCATGTTGTCTGTAATGTTGTGTGAGATATACTCGGTCGATCCTGGAAGGCCTGGAGCTTCTTTCCTGAACTCTAAAAATGATGCGGTCCATGTTGTTTCCAACGTACTCTCTGACCGGGGGCTGAAGAACATATGTTGGAAGGCTACGGGATGTGTCTTCATGTAGATTGCCCACAGTGTAGTACCGATATCCCCGGGGCAGGGGGTCCAGCATGTCTTCATAGTTGCCATAGTGATGAGAACCAAAATCCTCTTTATCTGGGTCAAATGTTAAAAGTAAAACATCATTATTGTCTATGTCAATAATGTTTGCAAACCAGTGTAGCAGCAGGAGACTGTGTTTGGGCACAGATCGTCCAAAATCTAATTTCTTCAGGTCATTCAGAGATTTCAGCTTTGGGTAAGCCGATTCACAGCTCAGCACAAGTGCAAGTAGACAGATGTAGATGAGAATGGACGTCATTTTTCTGTGGACAAAAGCAAATGGTACTACTCAGAGGTCATAATGTACACAAGCGGCATGCTTATATTAAATATTAATTGAAATTTAATTGAGAAAAATGACATTTTTCTCGATTTATTCTACTCAACTTAGGGGATCATAGTTGCCAGAGCAGGAAAATCTTTGTTTTCCATTTATAATAAGTTGAAGTAGTAGAAGTATAATTTTTAACACGACACAAGATTGGGACTTTGACATATTTTATTATAACATAAAATAAGATAATGTTTAGTGTCCCAAAGGGGAAACTTGTCTTGGGCTCACTGCCAACAGCTTAAAAACAGTTACTCACACATCATATTAGTCACACTACAGTCAGACAACAGTCAGAGCTTATTATTTATGTCCTTTGGCCATTTATGCACTGCAAAACCATAAGTAGTTTTTTAGGTTCAGTTCACAATTTTTGCTCCACCATTTTTATTTACATTGTGTAATATTAATGCTGCCATTGTAGCAATGCTTTTCAGGGTACAAGCTTGTGCACAATCATGTGTCACCAGATATTTTGGCATGAGTTTCTTTCCCATCCCTACTCAAAAATCTTGAGTCTTAATACCATTGTTAGTATGATTATTTAGATATATAGATATATATATAGATAGATAGATATATAGATAGATAGATAGATAGATAGATAGATAGATAGATAGATAGATAGATAGATAGATAGGTATAGATAGGTATAGATGGATAGATAGATAGATATAGATAAATATATAGAAATTGGCATATAGTCTTAGTTTGTATAAAAAGGAGAATAACATTTGATGTTGATCGGTTTATTCAGTTTAATTCTTCTGAAATGTTACAACATACTGCCTTTAGTTAATCATTAAACCATTTAACATATTGTTACCACTGTAGCTACTTATAACTGATCACTCTGATGTAGTTCCCTGATAAAATACTACATAAAGTTTACAGTGGGTTGGGTTGTATAGAAGATTATAAAAGCGCTCACCTGTCTGACTGATGAAGCTTCATGGTGATTCTTTGTGAGCTGCTCTGTGTCTAAAGACTTGACTCGGTCTCTGTTAGGTTTCTGTTTACCAGGAAATGAAGCTCATTGAGGAGGTGTGTCTTATTTAGAAGTGTAAGTGCATCCATGCTGTTCATGAGACTTTGGTTCAACATATTAAATATGTAACTGTTAATTCTATTAACTGTACACTTTAAAGCAAAAATACAAAACAATAGTTTATAAGCTTGGTCTCCTACAAGAAAATCTTCATCTGATATAAAGTCAAAAGGCTTACTCACTTAAGGAAAAAAGTCAGTAGGTTTCATTTATTTAATCACAGTAGTTTTATTTATATAACATGTGTTTTGAAGGTCGGCATTTTAATATCCTGCAGTACAGAAGATATAAAGCATTCAAGGGCATTAGTGTTGACATCTAAACTTATATACACATCCTAAATATACAAATACTTTCAAAAAGGATCTGGATTTCATAACATATTAACATAGAGCAATGATAATCCAACATAGTGTGTAAGAATGCAAATGATGGATTTCATAACGTATTATTCATGTTTTTAATAATTGTGGCCAATCATAAAGTGAAGTTTCTCTTTACAATAACTAACCAACTATGCTTTTAAATGGCTTAATACAATATATTAATGGGGATTAAGCTTAATTGCTCTAAAGAAAAGGGACCTTTGGAAGTTGTTGGCCCTGCCCCCCACTAAATAAACAATATGTGATTTTAAACCAGAACACAAAATATACGAGGAAGCAAACTCTTCCTCCTTGTGTGCCTTTAGGCTTCCTGTGTTGCATCAAGATTAGTTTAGAAATTTAGTTGAAATGTTGCCAATTTGGGGTGCGTGCAATCTCTATGGTGTCCTTCAGTATAAATCGCACATGGACACCCGGATTAGCCTGCAGGCCTGAACAATACTCAAAGATCAGATACTCCCACCAACTGCCAGGGCATTGATTGACCTCCGTTGCCCATTGCCACTCATCATATTTAAGAGTGCCTATATTGACTGACTTGTAAAACCCTATCCAGGATTTTTTAAACTCAGATCTCCAGTGCCAGAAAGATTTACTTACATATAGGCGAGCACAGGCTTTACTATTTTGCACAAAGAACTGTAGATGTGCATTGTAGCCTGCGATTTCAACTCCATCTGGGCTTTGAAAACCTGGAGTATGTGCTATCTCTCTCATGTGCTTGAGTATAAATCGAGCTTGGACACCTGTTGCAGCTTTCATACGTGAACAGTACTCCAAACAGTATCCATTGTTATCATCATAGTCAGAGCATGACATGAACTTAGTCACCCATTGCCACTGCCCCCATACATACTCAGACGTGTCTTTTTCAACAGATTCATAAAACCCAACCCAGGACTGTTCAAATTCAGATCTCCACAGTCTGAAATGCTGCCCCACATAGAGGCGAGCACAGGCTTTATGCTGCTTTGCCATAATCTCTAGATGTGCATCGTAATTTGGGATTTGAACTCTGCTTGGGTGGGATTGTTGGCAAGCCTCTTCACCTTTGTGAAAAGAGAGAAAGATAAAGAACACTGCACACATGACTATCAACATAAATAAATAAATACATGTATATCTTTTAACATGTGTGTCAATGGCATCTTGCTCCCTGTTCTGCACACCATCCTGGGTATTGGAGCTGTCAGTCATCCCTTCATTCATGCCTGTTAACATACAGTTATCTCTTCTCTGGTTTCTGTAGTCCTTGTCAGTCAGTGCTTCTTCTTGATGCCATTCATTTTTGCCTGTTAAATTGCTGTCATTGTTGCCATTGTTGCCATTGTTGCCATTGTTGTCATTTGATATATTTGATACATTTGATACAGAGGGTGCTTGTGCCAACTTGTCACCACCCTCCTCAGGTTTAAGATCATTTTGTTCTGATTGCACCTGTTGAGGTCTCATATTTACGCTGTACTTATCCTGTATCACAATGCATAGCAATAGGCCCAAACAAATCAGCTCCTTTCCCCACATGTCGGACACCTCCCACAACTGTGAGTCTTGAGGGTCTCTGCACTCCCAGTGAATCCTGCTGTTGTCTAGTGAAAACCGTCTCATCTCGTGCAGCAGGGTGGTGGAGATGTGGTAGGTGAGCTCTGGGTTGTACCTTGTGCCCTGATGTTCATGTTGTCTGTAATGCTGTGTGAGATACACTCGGTCAATCCTGGAAGGCCTGGGAACTTCTTTTCTGAACTCTAAAAATGATGCGGTCCATGTTGTTTCCCACGTACTCTCTGACCGGGGGCTGAAGAACATATGTTGGAAGGCTACGGGATGTGTCTTCATGTAGATTGCCCACAGTGTAGTACCGATATCCCTGGGGCAGGGGTCCAGCATGTCTTCATAGTTGCCATAGTGATGAGAACCAAAATCCTCTTTATCTGGGTCAAATGTCAAAAGTAAAATATCATTGTTGTCAATGTCAATGTTAATGATGTTTGCAAACCAGTGTAGCAGCAGGAGACTGTGTTTGGGCACAGATCGTCCAAAATCTATTTTCTTCAGTTCATTCAGAGATTTCAGCTTTGGGTAAGCCGATTCACAGCTCAGCACAAGTGCAAGTAGACAGAAGATTGGGATTCCACTCGACCACTTAGGTTTTCTGTGTGAATAAATACATTATAACTTAATACATGTGACAGGAAAGATGCACTGGCTTATTTTCTCAGTGTTTTTACTTACTTTGTCATGATGTTCTGATTTACTTAACAAGTCTATAGCAACAATCAACCAGTCTCTCCTCTAAACCCTGTTCATTTGCATCTGTGGTTTGATGTGAGACTTTAAAGGAAATAAAACTAGAAAGTCTTGTCAATCAGGAAGCATGACAACACGTTTAACATTGTGTTACAATGCTTAGTTTGTTTATGATAAAACGTCCCTTTTTTTGCATCACTTACCTGTTGTGCAATACATTGGAGTGGTTTGGTTCTTTGGTTGTTTTAAATGTGCTTTAAACTAAACACTTTTTTTAACATATATGATCGGGGCTATGAATGAAGCACAGACAGGCATTTTACTCATGAAATATATTAGGTTTTTAATGTCATTCATTTACACATTTTAATGAAGTAGAAGCAATCAATCCAACATCAGAACCATTTTTTATTGTACAACACAAAATCATGTATGTTTGTATCCAAACAAAGTATTGTAAAAAGAGCAAGCATGGTCTTTTTTTAAGATTTAAAACAATCTGGCAGAGGCTAGCAGAAAAGATGTTCCTGAGCATATTTGTTGTAAATGTAAAGATGGTTGGCTCCAGCTCGGCTCCAGTCTTTACAGGGTTTCCTCATTACATGTCTCTAAGCACCACACCTCCTGGGCCGTTATTTCTGCTCTAATAATTATCACTGAATGCCCATATTGCATACTGATTAGGAAAAAATATATATATTATAGTACATTCATGTTTTATTTACATTTTTCTACTCAAACCATTTATCAAATATGGATACATGACAGTATATATTACCTTATTTTATAGCGGAAAGAAAGCTTATAATGAAGATAACTGCCAAGAAAAGAATTGTGAACACAAAACAAGAGGACCAATCACTACCATTTCCTGTTTGTGTGACTCTACTTTGGAGTGTACTGCTGACAAATGTGTCTGATGGCGAAGATCTGATGTTCCGTAGTAGGCTGGTGGATATTTCGTAGGTGTGAGTTCGATCGTAGTTTGGTGCTAACAGTCTGTCATGCTGTGTGAGAAACACTCTATGTATCCTGTAGTTGTTGTTGACCCTCTGAGCACTGAATACAATGCGGACCCGGTTTTCTCCATCATTGTCCCTTTGTGGGGGCTGGCGGACATAATGTGGAAAGTCTTGGTTAAGATTGCCCACTGTATAGTATGCATACCCCCTAGGTGGTGGGTCCAGCAAGTGTTCAAAGTTGCCATAGTGATGAGAACCAAAATCTTCTGTTGGATTAAAGGTCAGTGTAGCCTGACCATACTGATCAAAGTTAATTTGGGTTGCGAACCAGTGCAGCAGCAGGCGGCTTTGTCTGGGCACAAATCCTCCAAAAATGACAGTCATCAGGTCATTCATTGAATTGAGCTGTTGATGAGCTGATTCACAGATCGGTGTGAATGCTGCCAGTACACACAGGATTATGACTCCATGAGAAATCTTCATTTTTCTGTAGTAAAAGCAAATTAAGCACTTTAAAAATGTTGGGCTTGGCAGTATTGAGTTTAATCTACATTAGTTTACATAGACAATAAGCTGAAAAAAGCAGAGATGTTCCACACTGCACAGGAGCTAAACATGTCAGTAACTTTGCTAAATTAAGGGTTTTTTAGCAACAACAAAGAAAGAAGATATACACTGAAATAAAAACATAAGACTGTAAAGTGCTGTCACAGCTTCAGTAAAGGCAATGTTAACAGTTGTATCTTTGGAATAATATTACATTAATTTTTAATTTAATAATTAATATAATATTATTACATAAATTATTAAATTAGGAATTATTAGTAGTAGTATTAGTATTATTAGTATTATATAATAATTTATTATATAACCAAATAAAATTAAAAACCTAAACTATGGCATATTTGATTTCAATCAATTTGAATCAAGTTTGTAAGCTTCATTACTTAAAGAACTTTGTACATCTTTGACTAGTTTGGTATAATGTATTATGCTTGTAATCAACACAATGTTAGATTTAATTCTGAAGTGAGATTAATTTGCAGAAAAAGTACAATAGATAATTTAATTAAAAGTGGACTCACCTGTTTGTTTGGCTGCAGCGATGGTATGTGCTTTGTTTCTGAAGACTGGTATCTGTTTGTCTTCAGTTGCAGTTTCCCCGGAAATCTTAACTCTTCACTGAAGTTGAATCTGAAAGTATTGCTTGTGCAAATAAAAAAAACATTATTGTATTTATTACATCATTGTACACCGGAGCTGAACAATTTAGAAAAAATAACTAATGACACTTTTTCTAACCAATGTTATTGTTATGATTAGTGTGATTTTGATTTGATTTGATTTTTGTGACTTTTTTAAATGATTTCCTTTCACAGTGCATCTAAGTTTTCTACCAGTAGGTGGTGCTAACATATTGCACTTGGGCATATATAATTTAAAGACGCCTTCTCTGGTTAGTATTTGTGTAGTAATTGTGTTGTGTTGTGTTGTGTATCAACATGGTATGATAAATCTGAGATTTAGGTTTAGAAAGTGTAATGCATGAATACTGAGATTTTTACAGAAATGATGCTAAAGAGATACCACTTGAGAACATCATGGAAAATATTTATAACACTGAAAAATATTAATTTATTAATTTATTAATTCTGCGCGTGTGTCATTTAAAGGTAATTATTAGGCCTATTGTTTTGTCTAACTCATAAAAGCTTTTCTCTCAGCAGATGCTGATGGCATGATTTGATGATAAGTTTGATGAGTTTGTTATATAGTTCATAAAACAAGTATTTGATTACCAATAGTAGAAATTAACGATAATTGTTTCAGCCCTAGTCTTAAATGCACTTATAAAGTTACAGTGTCAGAGTACGGGTGAGTTTAATCTTCAGTCTGTTCCGGCCAGATCTCTCTAAGCAGCAGAATGCAGTGTCCACATCCTCCACAACAAAAAGTGAAGTCTCCTTTTGAGGAATGCAGGTGCTGTGCTAAGTGTGTGCGGCATGTGGCTGAGGTGGCACTCGCCTCTGCACTCGTGTGTAATTACACAGCTGTTTCCTCTGCTCTGTAATCACACATGGGCTATACTGGGCCCACAACCATAGTACTCTCTGAAAGTAATGGACTTTAAAACATAAAAACATCCGACGTATAACCTTTTAATGGTTTAATCACATATGCAAAAGTCAAATAAGACATAGGGGCTATTGTCATTGTAAAAAAGTGAAACAAACAAATGCCACAGGGCAGAGGGGTTTTTGGAATTAAGAGGATGTGACTACAGAGCTGATGAGTCACTACAGTGTCTATAAACTACTGCCCCACGGACCTGCAGCATTCACCAGATATGAAAACTATTGTTCCCTTATGCTGACATTTTGTGGTCCATGTTGAAAAGGCATGTTTTGAAGTGGGCGTGTCCATCTGGTGTCACATGACTTGATAGAGTGGGAGGGGCCGGCAGGGGGCTTCAGAGCCACAGCAGAGTTTGGCCTCTCTGGATCGACTCTACAGCGGGACAGCTCACACACACTCAACTCACGGTGAGTTTTGGTTTTCTCTGACAGAAAAACAAGTGAAGGCAAATGTTTGTTTCCAGGAGGGGCCAGAATCATGTCTGTTCTTCTAGTATCTCTATAATGTGAATGTGCGCCTGATGGAGGAGCTTTAGTTTTAAGAATTTGGCTTTATTTGTATCTGTGCCCTGCACTCTTACAGCTGTTTCAGGTGTCCTGCAAAAACAGATTGTCCTTAGCTGTCTTTATTTCCCTTATTTAGGTGAAGTAATTTGGACTTTATTTTCTCTCTGTTTGAGTCAGGTTGAACAACCAGTACACTGCAAATTATTTAGTTTTCTTTAAGCTTTTATGTCTCTTCAATTGCATATGATTGCATGTACCAGACAAAGATATAAGATTTTGATGAATCGGCAGAATTCACTTACAACAAGTGTGTACAACTAAGGAAATATTTCAAGTAAAAATATATGGCTAAACATGGACAGAATGTAAAAATGAGCTTAGTCATGAACCTAAATGTAGTTCTAATAAAATTGTCATATGTGATTTTACACTTACTAAATTTAACTCTTTAACTTTAGAATCTTGAGTTTGATCAGACGAGGTATAAAATAACAGTCAAAAGAAAATATAATTTAGTTTCGAAGAAATATATATATTTTTATATCATTGTGTTCTCAATCTGTAGTATTGCGCCTTCTTCTATTAGTCTGTTCTCTTCTTTAGTATCGGAAGTTTGACATTTCAGTATCATGACGACAATAATGTGCAGCAGTCTTCACCTTAGGCCTGAGTGGGCTCTGGTCCTGCTCACACTGACACAGCGCTCTGTTGAAAGGATCTCTGTTTGGCCCCTGAGCTTTGGAGAGACAGAACAGACAGCAGCCTTTCTGCACCGCTCCACGGGACTCTGAAAAGGTCATCACTACCTCCCTATCCATGTGTGGCATTTGCGCGTCCGGAAGTTGGCACAGATTGATAGGGAAAATATGCTATGAATACAATTTAATCCCTTCAGATTATCAGATGGATCTTTTTCCCCTTTTTTAGTAAATTTTTATATAAACATTTGAAAGTTGACGTATGCCTATAGATTAAAGAGAAGAGAAAAAATGACAGTTGTGGAGTGGCACTAAAGTCTAGTTAGTTGCAGGACCAACTAATCCTACAGGCCGTGTGATGTTTTCAGTTGACATACTTTTTTGTTGAACCATATATATTTGAAATACTCGTAGCAAGGAGATCATTATTGTATTCAGGAGATTTAAGTTAACCAGATCAATGAACAACTCTTATATCCACACAGATGAGTGGGGGATATAAAGCTATGTGCAAATAGTTTATCAATGTTTCCTCAGAGTGGAACTTGAGGCAGAAGGTAACATAAGCAATGGTTCAATCTCTAGAAAGATGAGCTTGTTTTGTGCTTCACGAGTAACTCTGACTTAAGTGCATTCCTTTGGCGAGTGCATCATTACCACTGTGCTGTCATTACTGTAGTTTACATTTTGAGCTGACCGACAAAATACAGGATAACCAGAATACAGGACAACCAGAATCAAGTTGTGTGACATAGACAGGTCGCAGGTGACGAGATGAGCATTTAAGGTCTTGCAAAAGGTCAAAGGGCACATTGCTGTGGACTCTGGGAAG
>NW_026571480.1:0-25000 GCF_026225935.1 Boleophthalmus pectinirostris | reverse complement strand
ATACAGTCTGTGAGTAACACCCACAACTAAACCCCCTCTCTCTCACTCACTCACTCACTCACTCACTCAGTCTCTCAGTCTCTCTTCATCTTTCTCTGACTCTCTCACTTTCACACCCTTCTGTTGTTGTACAGGGCAAAGAAACAATAAAAGAAAGTTCAAGAAAAAAAATAAAAAATGACAGTAGTATTAGTGACTGATCTGTTAGTTTGGCCATTACGGTTTTAAAATACTTCAGAATTCCAAATGTATTTTCATTAGACAAGTATTATCAGTAATGGTGGTAGTGAAAATAGGAAGTGATTGATATTTTATGATTTAAAAAAAAAAAAAAAAATCCACGTGAGATTCAGGTCTTTTATTTATGCCCCGCCCCTAAAAGTGTCACGTGACCGTTACCGCGGAAGTCGCTGTTGTGGTGTGTATATATATATATATATATACACATAGCAGTCTGTGTGCTTTTGCTTATTGCGTCGGTCAAAATGGCATTGAGAGCTGCACTCAGACCGAAATGTGCTTTTTTGGGTATGTGTATCTGTTTGCATGAAAGGAAAACTTTATTGCAATATGTTTATCTATAAATGGCGCAGTTCGGTGAATAGCTGCATGATCTTTAGCCCGAAATGTAGGTGAAAGTTCAGAGCATTCATTGGTTTATATTTACTTAAAGTTGCATCTCATTTCTAGTTGACCGTATAACAGTTTAAAAGTGTTCGTCTTGCGGAGTGACGCGACATAACCTGTAGAAAAAGCTAAATAATTAATGTTTAATAATAACCTGCTAATCCATTTGTCACATCCACCAGAATAGATGAAGAAGCTTCAAAGGGTTTTAGTATTGTGAAGTAGCAGAGGTCCAGAGATGAAACTATTTATAAAACTCAAATTATTTCTGTGATTAAATTATAAATCAGTAGTATAAAAGATACATTTGTATGGTGTGCTTTTGTCTTCATTGATTTGAGGACAATGTTTTATTTATATAGAGCACACAATATAATTTTAGGCAATAGGGGTGTATCCTCAGAAGTCTCTCGATAATATCGAGGTCCATCGAAATATATCGATTCACAAGTTTCTTTGCTTAAATTCATTGATATGGTACAGCAGGAAAAAACAGAGGGAACTACATCGTCCAAGATCCTTTTGCTGCTTAGAACTGCTGAAGAAATAACAGTTCTAAGCACTTTTAAATCTTATTTCTTTGAATTAAGTCTTGTCAAGGCATTTTAAGAAGAAAAAGTAGCATATTCAAAATTTTGTTAGCCTCCACAAAATATCACAATAAATACCATGCCGTGAGATGCATATCGTGAAAATATTGTACCGAGAGATTTGGATATTGTTACATCCCTATTAGGCAACTAACCAGGTCAAACTTTTACTTTTTCATTTCCTTGGTGGTTTAGTCCGATCTGTTAACCAGCAGATTTAATTTCTCCCAAAATGTGTGACTGAAACAAAAATGTGGGATTTCAAAATATAATACAATTTATGAAAACATGCTATTTTTTAAAAAAAATCAGATAATTTTGTGTATGCACATTTTGCAGGCCTTCTGCAGTCCAGTGGCAGTCATGGCAGAGTCTCTACAGTTCTTGTCTCTCAGATGAGAAATAATACAACTGCTCCCAAGATTAAGGTTGACTTCAACCAAAGCACAGGTTTGTTATTTTCAATGTTCACTGTGTTAATTTGCAAGAAGTTCACATCTAATATTTTAAACGTACTGTGTGTTTTATAGGTGTGGCTGTGTTGTCAATGCAGAGTCCTCCAGTGAACAGCCTCAGTTTAGACTTCCTCACAGAGCTCTGCATCAATCTGGAGAAGCTGGAGATGGACAAGGCTTGTAGAGGCCTAATCATCACATCGGTACAACTTGTGTTTTACTGTATATTCTTTACAAGTATTTTTAATAACTGGAGTGTTTTAACATAGACCCAGCCCAAAGTGTTCTCAGCCGGGCTAGACATCATGGAGATGTATGGCAAGAGCCCGGAGCGCTGTGGGGAGTTCTGGAGAGCTGTGCAGGAGATGTGGCTCAAGATCTATGGATCAAACATGGTCACTATAGCTGCTATCAATGTACGTGTACATTTTTAAGCAAATCGTTATCTGAATCTTTTTTTTAAAAACTTTAATATTAGTAAACATTGAATGCTTTCTTCCCACATAGGGCTCCAGTCCCGCAGGAGGATGTCTGTTGGGTTTAACTTGTGATTACAGAATAATGGCTGACAACCCTCGCTACACCATTGGCCTTAATGAGACACTGCTTGGCATTGTTGCTCCTTTCTGGTATAGATAGAAATATTATTAAAAATAATTATAACTTTTCAGCTTCAGTTTTTGACACTGACTAATGTTCAACACAGGTTTAAGGACACAATGGTGAACACAGTAGGCCACCGTAACACAGAGATGGCCCTGGAGCTGGGCCTTCTCTACAGCCCCTCAGAGGCTCTCAAAATCGGACTAGTGGACAAGCTCGTGCCTCAGGATCAGCTCCTCACCACAGCCACAGAAACAATGACAAAGTGGTTGGCTATTCCAGGTATGGCACAACACAATATAACCAAACATGCATCACTACTCTTAGAAAGTTTCTATAGTTGATTTGATAAAATATGAACTTATATAATATTTGGCAACTTACTTTTGTAGTCACACTGGTTATTTGCATTTACATGTGGTTAATGAAGAAAACACTAAAGTCATCTAAATATTTAATCAAATAAACAATTATAGTAACAAAGGTTTCAAAACCTTTTTTCCAGACCATGCCAGACAAATTACAAAGTCCATGATGAGGAAGCCGACTATTGACAAGCTGACATCAAATAGAGAAGCAGACATACAGAACTTTGTGAGCTTTATCACTAAAGACTCCATCCAGAAGTCCCTACGCATGTACCTGGAGATGCTGAAGAAGAGAAAAGCCTGAATGACCACTTTGCCTGCAGTAACATGTTATTTTTCAATCACCTGGGTGCCAACTAACTGTAAAAACATTTTATTCAAATTTCCATGGATTTGATGTAAATGAAAGGGATTAATGACCTCTCCTTTTTATTCTAATTTGCGAGATGAAAAATAAAAATTAACACTCTAAACCAGACACCAAATTTTATTAGTACATGTTGATAATGTATCTGTGATCTGATTTGTTGGAAAACTGTAGGAGCGATGTCCATTCAGATCCAGTTAAGACAGAGATACCTCCACCGGGAAGTGATCGCTCACAGCCAAAGCCTACGGGGGAGAAAGATGATCAAATTGAATCACTACATTTGTATATGGCTTCAGCTAGAGAAAGAAAAGGACAAATTTTTACCTAGTATGATGTAGGAATAAAAAAGCAGGAGGAATAGATATAAAAGGCCACTCAATTTCATGTTCCTTACTGTGTGTATAGTTAGACCTGAGCATTTAATGATATACAGCCTAAGAAAGCTCTCTAAATCTATACTTAATACACCGATACAGCAGTATCATGTTCTGTTGTTTTACCAGTTCAAGCTTCAGATTTAGTGCTGCCTGAAAATCAAAGACTTTGGCACTGCCAGGTACCACTCCTTTGAGAGCATCAGCCGTCACCACAATCCTGTAGACAGAGAAGAACAGTTGAGTGAAACATTAAGTACTTCTGAGTTCATATGAATGTACCTGTCATAGGCACAGTTGGAGTTGGTGACTGTAGTGTCGGCATCATTTGTGATCAGCCAGTGGAAGCTCTTATCTGTGAAGAGTCTGATCTGGTTCCACTCCGAGTCTGTCACGTAATTACAATCACTGTTGAAGTCGCCGAGCAGGATAATGTTCTGTCAATGATGGACAGAAAAAGAGGAATAAATATAAGATAATGACTACAGGATGATGAATATTATAACTTTGTAAATGGTATTTGTGTTTGAGTACATTTGTATTCCAGCGCTTGCGGACATCAGTCACCACATCGTAAAGAGCATCCACTTCCTTGAGGGCGGATTCTGGAGATGTGTGCTGTGGGATTAGGACGAACTTCTGCAGAGCTAAAGCACACACAAGTACATATACTCTTTTTATAGGTACACAGTTGAGGTATTGTATATGTTAAGGCTGATAGTTTAGAAAAATATTTAAACAAGTATTGAATTGAACACATCAGTGTGTGAGTGATACCGGTGCTGGAGGAAAACATGACATTGAAGGGCTCTCTGTTGAAGGTGTCAGTTCCACATGATTCACAGCCATCATCGAACAGGTAGCTGTTTACCACAGACACAGTCTTCTCCCTGAAACAACATGTGCAGTGGTTTGGTCATTTACAATATATTATGATCATTCTGCATGAAAGGTGTCAACTATCAATTTTTGCAACAGCTATTTACATAAATGCTGTGACAAAAAAAAATCTAAAGTTATTTCTGCAAGAAAACAATGTAAAAACCTGTAGAGGAAGAGATATCTCTCTTTGTAGGTGCTGCGTCCCAGAGGTTCACTCACAATGTAGTTGTATGTGAATGCAGCTCCCCTAAAATATAATTTTTAATTCAATGCGCATGCTTTTATTCGTATATGTGTAGAGTGAAGGTGTGAACTGACTTGTTGACATAAGACATGAGCTTCTCTGTGGCTGACAGGTCATTGTCTCTCACTTCCTGGATCAAGATGATGTCATAGCGATGGACAATCTACAACACATAACAGACCAACAGCATTTTCCCCTGCAGAACAGAAACAAGTCTGTAGTTGCTTCTGCGCTGAGAGTGATTTCATTGTTGTAGTTAGCTCTTTGCACTGTTGTAGAATTATAGTAAAGGTCAGGACCATGGAGTATAATATGGTTGGGACATTGTTATAAGGTTTTATAATTGTTAAATTGGGGTTCTGGTTGAGCAGGTCCTAATTTTGAGACTAGGGTTAAGGTTAGGGCCAGAATGAGGATGAGGGTTATGGGTTTACTGTCAAAAATATGTCAAAATGTTCTAAGAAAGGTAACATAGAGGTTACTGGTGCTTTGGAAAACATACATAAGATCCCTTTAGTATGTCTTCAGTATGACTTGTATTGTATTGTATTGTGTTTGTTGTGAAAATACAACTGTATAGTCAAAAATAGGCTATATACAGGATAAATATTACATAAAAGTGTGTTTCTAACCTTAGTGATGATGTCCATAAGGGTAGAGTTGGACGCCTTTGTGTCTCCAAATGACTTTATGTTGAAGGCTCCCAGCAGCAAACCATTACACACATGCAGCAAAGCCACACACAAGCACACAGTACTCAGCACACGCATCCTGGAATATAAAAGACCACAGTGAATACACCTCTGTTGGCTGAGAGTGTGGGACAATACCACCTGGACCCATACACATGAGTCTGATATCTGATTAGGAGGCTCTGATAGAGAAGTTGTTTGTTAGTTTTGGTGTATTGTATAAAACATTGTAGCTGTTAATAGAGATGACCTTGATCACTGTTACTGTTACTAAGTATGTTAAGCTCATGGGGCAAAGATTAAACTAAGTGTTCAGAATCTCTCAATTTGAGAGTATAGCAAGACTATGTTTTTTATTGGGACATATAGCTGCACTTATATAGCTAACCTTTTATAATACACATGCTGTATATAATGCACATTCATTTGTTTAGGCTTATCTTGCTTTGCTTACTATCATTGCATACAGTGCTGTTGCTTGTGTCTTTGACTACATGCTTGCAAGAATGCTATAAAGTTAATTTTTTTTTAGCAGTTATTTATAAATCCTTGTAGTATTTTCATAGAACACTAGATTTTTCCATCAGAAAATTCAGCCCTCCAACATAGTGCACCTAAGAGTACATTTTCATTTTGACTATTAAATAATGTGATTCATGGTATTACAACAGTCCTCTAAAACCCTTTAAAAAAGTTTTAGCTGTTAAAATCAAAATGAACTCAATAATAAGAACATTTTAAATGTATTAAATTGAGTTAAGTACATAACTAGAAAGCCAACTATTAAGCATTGTGCTGAAACTGTTAAACTTACTTACACTAACTGTAACTTTATCAAGTAATAATTACCTTTAGAAACAGAAGTTTAACCACTACTATTATAATGTACTCATGCAAAACTCAAAGGAACAGGAGCCCACACAGAATAAACACAATAATTATACTTGCCTGTTGCCCTGGTAAAGTCTTCTAGTATGTGACTGTATTCAACTTCTCCACCAAAAGACACCTGTCCCTGGTGTGGGTTTTATTTACCTGGAATGCCATGTGATCCATCAGTCCACATGGGGAGGGGGCACCAACATTTGTCTTCTACAGGTCCAAACACTGTACTGAAGATCTGAGCCCTCTCAGTCTATTTCTAAATAGTAATAGCATTGTAACACAAATCATAATTCATACAAAATAGTACTGTATATAGTATTGGCACTATGTAATATGAGTAAACTAAAGCTAATATTGTGTATCCTTGCTGTGTAACAAGCCTCAACAGAAACAAATCAAACAGGAGCAATAATAAATTAATAAATAATAATAAAGGATCAATATATTACAAAAAAGTACACATCTTTAGTAGTGTAACTCGATTCGATAAGTGGTTGAGGGAAGAAATAATGATTGAACAGATGACATTTTAAACAAGATAAGTTAAGTGCATTTATGATCAACTTTGTGTGACCTACTTTTTATTTTAAAAGTGACAATTCAATACACTATACAGTAAGTAGAAAACTAACTCTGCTCCATTTTTGTGGACTGCATTTTAAATAATTATTTAGCTTGCTATATCAGTATCTAGTTAGATGGCATAAATATAATATGAAAAATCCCACAGACATGCAGACTCTCTCCACACTTCACCCATTTCAAACAGAAACATAAACTCCTGGACTTAATATTGTCTTGCAATTAAAATATAGAACACAAAATCAGAGGAGCCATTTAAAAAAAACAACAAACCTCAATCTGTTTCATTTATCTTTCTTAGACTGTTTGGTCTTCGGTTTGTCATGTGGTCTACCATTTTGCTCTTTATTTGGTCCATTTTCTTTACGGCATTGTGCTTCCATAGACTGTCTTATATTTTTCAGCAAAGCAGATGTTGTTTTTAAAGATTTAAGGTCTTCAAATAAATATGATACTTCTGTTAGTCTTTTCAGCTCTCTTCTGAAGGTTTGCTGTGCTAATTTAATTTTCTTTTTATCTTGTATGTCCATGTTCCCCTCTACTCTACAACCATCATTTTCCATTTGCAGAGCCCCTTCACCACTGGATTCAACTTCAACCATGCTCTGCACCCCGCCGCTGTAGCCGCTGATCATCATACTGGGGTAAATGTCATGATTCCGGTGAGCTTCTACCAGTGGAAGTTTAACGTGCAGAAATGTTGATGTTGGTGGATGTGTTTCGGACAGTGCCAGCTTAAGTCTTCTCATAGCCTCTTCTTTTCGAGTCCTGGAAGCATCCCCTTTGACACTGAACGTGTCATACCTTAAATAATAAAATAACAAATGTTGTTTACAGTCATTATTATGCGGACTTGAGTTTGTAAAAATATTCGAATTGTATATTTTCAAATACAGAAGGCTCACCTTGTAATGTGTCGTATAAATAGTTTGGCTGGACAGTTTAGTTTCTTTGAGCTGCGAACCCGTCTTTTTATATTTTCCTGTTCCACATCCCGACATTCCTCCTGCAGAAGGTTAAATGATAGTGATCAGCAAAGTCACGTTCATAGATCCTAAGTGTGTCAAAGCTGAACTATGAAAAAAACAGTAGCTTTGTGGTTAAAGCGGTTGTCCACCAGCCCAAAATTTGAAGGAAAAATGCATGCTGACATTGTGTCTTTGGGAAGACACTTCACCAATATTGCCTCCGGTATCCATGTACACTTACACTAAGTGGTACATGAATGGGAGTGCTAGTGAGGGCAAATAAGTTGCAATGGATTCCTGGCAACAATTTACCATATTTATAGCATATAATATAATAATATGTATGTTCATTAACATGCATTGTCCTGACCAAATAATGACAAAAATCAACAGGACTCGTAAGTGAGGAGTACTTCATACGATTGTTATTTACCAAGTGCCAACTGTGAGTTGTACTGGATGTGTACCTACCTTGGCTTTTTTCACATAAGCCTTGCCGTGCTGACACAACAGTATGATTCTCCTTCGCACACACAAGGGCACATCCTCTGAGTAGTCGTCCACTTGCCAAAACTGTCGTCCATTGTTGCAAGTTTCTCTCGTATGGTCAGACCTAAGTAAAGGATCAAACAAGAAAAGGCAACTGAGATTAACCCATAAAGAAGGTTTCTATATGTGACCCAGTAACTTACCACTTGATGTATGAGGTATAAGTGGCCCGGCTGTGGCTCTCCAACAATGTGGTCAGCTCATTTTCATTGTTGATAATCCCCGAAATGTAGCCATCGCCTCTTTTTATAACATGGAAGCAGGGTGGGATCCAAAATAAATCTAACAACAAGGATGTATTATAATGATGTTAATTTTTGTACATAACAGCGTCAGATATAGTACATGATGTCTAAATTCAAAACTCTGGTCAATTCGTACAAACTATAGTGTAATTAACAGATAGCGCCGAGACAAAGCAAATGGTAAACAAATATAGCCTGTATACTATAGGGACCACAGCAGGGTTAGTAAGAGTTGATCACGCGCTGCAGCAAGTGAGTCAAGTTTTATTTAAGTAATTTTACTGCATTAAGCATGCCTTTTAAGAACTATTTAAATGTATAACGCAAAATTCAGAAATAATTTGAACAACTTACCCTCCATTCTGCGACTCCCTTCTTCTTCATCACGAGCAGGGGAGGAGTAACAAACGACCACTGTCTAATACCGCCATCTACTGTCCGGGGTAGGCAGTGCAACATGCTATCCCCATACACTCAGATCAGCCCTAGTTTTTTTTTAGTTAATTTATTAATTTATTTATTTTTTACCTTGATTAATTTAATGTTTATACAGATGACTGAGGGGCAACTAAATGTACATAGTTATAATGCAGATTTTTGTTCTTGGACCTATTCACTAATAGAAATAATCAGGTTCAACATTTGTAAATTTAATTTTAAGATATTTTATGACAAAGTACGATTTTATTAATAGAAAAAACTATCTCTTGCCCCAATTAATAGTATTGCAGGGTTTCAAACGACATCACAACATTCTGTGGACCAAAAATATGTAATACCGATGGGGAAGCTAAAATTATTATAGCTTAAATGCATATTTTTGTTGTAATACAGTGCTTTCTTGAGTTGAATCACTCATAGAAATGAACAGAACATTTGTGCATTTACCTTTTGGATATTTTATGGTAAAGGACAATGTAATCAATTGGAAAATCTGTCCCTTGCCCTCATTTGAGAGTATGTCATCTTCACATTACACAACACGAAACCCACAGACAAATATACCATTCACAAAATTCATAAAATCGTGACAAAGAATTTGGTAATTTAAACACAATTATAATAATTAAGTAAACACAGAACAATTTAAAACTGTTAATTGTTGACATAGGCCTACTTTTGACAGTTGGTAAATATGATTTTTCTAGTGGGCGGAGCTGAGCAGCTTTGACGTAATCCAAACAGGAAGTAAACATCCAGCTGTTAGCTGAGCAGACGCCGCTCCGATCTGTCACCAAATAGCAATGAACTAATCCTGGAATCTGGGAGTAAAAACCGGATTTATTATGGTGTGTCCGGAGTAGTGACTGAGGTGACCGACAGCAAGGAGTAGACTAGTTTCAGACTTTGCTGTGGTTGCAGTGTTAAAACAAGGTAGGTTGACTGAGACGTCTAATGCTAGCCGCGTTAGCTCCTGTTAGCATGTCCGCTAATCACCAGCCAGCTGATTGCATGTATATAAAAATACGCTTAATGTTTTATCTTACATGTTTACCTAGGATCATAAACGGTAAACCCAGTATTAGTCTATTTATTATTGTCTGTGACAGCTACGTGAAATCTTTCAAGTTAAACCTTAAGCGAGCTATTTTTGGCAAATAGTTGTTACTTTATCTTTGGATGTATGCAAATGTTATAAGGTGGTTATGTATAAAACTTGACTTATGTCTCTGTAAATGAGAAGGAATAAAAAATATATATATATATAACAGTAATGGATCTTAAATACAACTAACTTTTAAACTAATTACTGGAGTGTTTTAGTGAAATTTAATCAAAAGAAACTGACTCCACTGTTGAAACTAACTCCACTGTCTGTTTACATGTTTGCAGGTGTGAATGAGTGACGTGGTGCCCCCCGCAGCTCTCAGTGAAGTCCAACTCCGCTTCCTCTGTCATGATGACATAGACAGTGTCAAGCTGCTCTGTGGGGATTGGTTTCCAATCGAGTAAGTCTAGTATGATTATGTAGTGTATGCAGTAGAATGCCAACAAAATGGTTGCTGGTGGTGTTTAGTGAGATCGTGTTACAACAGCAATAGTATAATCATTCCACCATTGGATTCCCATTGTAGAACAGTAGCAGTTGCTGAAATAATTATCTTAATTATAGGTACCCAGACTCATGGTATCAGGACATCACATCCAACAAAAAGTTCTTCTCCCTGGCAGCCACCTTCAGAGGAGGCATTGTGGGAATGATTGTGGCTGAGATCAAAGGCCGGACCAAAGTACACAAAGAGGTACAATGCTTTTATTCAAGTACATATTTACCTTGAACAAAGTCCATCATTTGCATTTAAGAATTTGCCTTGACACAAGTCTATTTGTTTAGACCTCTCACATTACATTGGAATAAAATCTAGGCAACTTTGACTGTAGGCAGTTCTGGAGCCCTCATATTATGTTGTTATGACTTTTAATGAAGTTATTATGTCACTCAAAAATGTATTTATGTGTGGTTTTGAAGAGATTAAAAAACAGTTTTCATCATGTGTGTTTGTATTAGGATGGAGACATCTTGGCCTCCAGTTTCCCTGTGGACACACAGGTAGCATACATTCTGAGCCTGGGAGTGGTCAAAGAGTTTAGGAAACAAGGCATAGGTAAGATTATCTTTTAAACAAACAAACACACGCACACACATACACACATCCAATTTTGATGGTAAATATTCACTACTCTCACTAGAAATTATATCAAATGCTTCCAGTAGTTCTGAATGCAAATAGATAATAAGCTATTTGCATTTCAATCTCTCAAAACTAAGTATGTAAGTGTAGAGCATTAAATGGTCCAAAATTGTTGCATTAAGCACATTCACTAAATATTTGGATTTGGAGCCTCTAATCTTATTGATTTTGCCTGTAGGCTCCCTGCTGCTGGACAGTCTGAAGGAGCACATCTCGACCACCGCGCAGGACCACTGTAAGGCCATCTATCTACACGTCCTCACCACCAACAACACTGCCATCCACTTCTATGAGAACAGGGACTTCAGACAGCACCACTACTTGCCCTATTACTACTCCATAAGAGGGGTCCTCAAAGATGGATTCACTTATGTTCTGTACATTAACGGAGGACATCCACCATGGACAATCTTATATCCTTTGAGTTTTTGGTGTAATTATGTTGTCTTTAAATAGGTTTTAATTATTCAACACATACACATAATAATGTTAATTATTCATATTGCAATATTAGCACACTGTTATATGCATTGTACTTGGGTACGATGCTAAACTGCAAATGACATGGGCTCCCTTGTTGGTCTTGGCACCCAGATTTGTATTATTTATGAATAATTAGCACAACACACATTGTTTTGAGCTCCTGACTCCATCTTATTATTAGCACATTTGTTTTTTCAAAGGCAATATATTCTCACACATGTAAGGTTGGTAATGAAACTCTTAACTGCTAATCCCGCTCTCGACAAAAAAAAATTGGTTGAGCAGTCTGATCCACTGACCCACAGGTTGGTGGTACGATTCTAGCTCCCGCAGATGATTGCTGTCAATGTGTCCTTGGGCAAGACACTTAACCTACCTCGCTCCCAGTTTTTACACTGGTGTATGAATGTGTGTGTGAATGGGTAAGTGGTTTCTTGTTGTAAAGCACTTTGAGTGCCTTGAAGGTGGAAAAGTTCTATATAAAAATGTGACCATTTACCATCTAACTCAACCATTCTGACAGAACCATTATTGTATCAGTGTAAACCAGGTAATGTGAGCTCTTCCTTAACCTGTTTTCACTGATTATATCCAACACATTGGGGCCACTCTGGCCAGCCTCAGTCCCTGCTCCCTCCCACAGAGGCTGTACCGACAGGCCCAGTCCCTGCTGCGCTCCTTGCTGCCCTGGTCCAACCTTGCGTCCAAGACAGGCATCCAGTACAGCCGAACAATGTGACAAAGAGGTAATCTCTTTTCATCTATTTTATTACCTCCGCCAAGGAGGTTATGTTTTTGCCGGCGTTTGTCTGTTTGTTTGTCTGTTAGCAACATAACTCAAAAAGTTATGGACCGATTTTGATGAAATTTTCAGGATTTGTTGGAAATGTGAAAAAATCCTGGATTCTGGATCACTTTGAAATTTTAGTTAACATTGTGGTAAATGGGGCCAAAAATTTTGTTTCTCAATATCTCGATTAATTATTGACCAAACCCCATGAAATTTGACTCAGGGATGGACAATCGGATCCTCTTTCATATTCCAAATTGAAAGATACGAGACAAATATTTATGGAAAACACAATTAATATGAGGGGGACTGTAGTCCTTGGCAGAGGTCTGCGCTCTCTGAGTGCTTTTCTAGTGTTTTATATGCAAACTTATTACAGTTATAGGGTTGCTATCATTAGTTTGACCAAGTCTTGTGTTCTGCGTGTGTTATATAGGCAGTATTAGTTTCAGTGCATTTTTTGAGCAAAGTTAGATTGATAAAGTAGTTGAGCTTATAGAAAAGTGTTTAACATATGTAGCTTAGCAAGTCATGACTTTTTGCAGCCTGTCTTTCTTGTTTAGACTTTTCTTAATGTTTGTCTCTCTTCTTTCCCAGGACACTTGTGTTTCCAGTCCCATGAGTCTTCCCCTGTGCACACAGATGTACACATGCTCAGTCAAGTACCCTCACTGTGTGTGTCACTGGTTCTACCTGTGGCACTTAGCTGTCTTCAGCCCTTAACCACTCTTCACCACTGTCAGGTTTACTGCCTCAGCTCTGTGCCAGCACCATACGGGTCTGCAAATTGAAAAGTTTGGATCAGATTTTTTAAAAAATTTATTATTTGTAATTTTCAACTCAAACTAATAACAAAAACATTATGGCCAGTCTCAGCAGGGATGCTCACAGAGATGATTTTTGATCAACAAAAACAACTTACTTTGAAATGTTTGTTGTTGAATGATTAATAGAGGGTAGAAAAAGCTTCAAAGTCATCTGTCATCTGGACATTGAATCTCTGAAGCCTTTTCTACCGTGGACCACTCTTGGAGGAATGAGGTATTACACCAGTTCGATTAATACAAGGTTTATAAACACTTACTGTATATTGTATACAGCTTGCATGCTGACTTACTGCTTTAACCGCCAGCAGTGGCACAGAGTGGTCAGTAAACCTGCTTCTTCTGCTGACAGCGGTACTGTAACCACAAACACACCTAGCTGTTTTGGTGTAAATGACTCTGCACTCTGTGTCATTGAGAAGTAGTCCTTTTTTATTGTTTGTCCTCTTTACCACTGTTTCACAGACTGTATGTATACTGTTTGTATATTATATATACTCATTGCTAATATATGAATTTTTATGTATTTTTGTTCAATACTGTTGTTATGCTTAGTAAGATTTTTAGCCATCCATTTCCAGTTCCTTTTTTTCATTCAGACTGAAATTTTAAAATGTTCCTCATTTGAAATTACTGATTTTAAACAGATTTGTTTATTTTAGGTGCACATGTAAATTAACAAATCACAAAAACATGTTATTAAATGTATGTATGTTTTAGTTTACAATCACTCATGAAGTTACAGCTGTTGATGGCAGACATGCCTAAAAACATTAAAGGTGGTATGGCAATCAACTAAAGGTTTGCTCCAGACCCCTTGAAGTGTAACTCTCCAAAGCTTTCTTTATTATATTTGGTATAAACAGCATGCATATCCTGCAAAACGTACAGTATGTAAAGAACCTATATTTTTTTCTTCAAATACTAAACATTTAAATGCAGCTCACTTCTGGCCCATTTCGAATGTCTAGTAGGTTTTTAAACTCAACTGCAGCGAATGTAAAATTGCTTGCCTGGAAATCCAGAAGGATACCTCTCTGTATTTGTTACACAGATCCAGAGTTTTATAGGCAGTAAGAGTGCTGCTTATGATGACAAATCTCCATTGATCAAAAAAACTGTTGTCTCAGTTGATGAAAAATAATAAATTAGATTTGTGCGTAGTACGTTGAACAACACACATTATACATTATGCCACATTTAGCATTACAATATACTTTTCATAATTACTACTGTTAAACACAGCATTTATTGTTCAAACTCTTCAAAAGTATATTTCATTGTATGCAATAAATACTTTTAGATATTGACTATTGACTTTAGAATGAATGCTTGGTGGCATAACAAAATGGTTCTGGTTCTGATATAGTTTTATTGTTTTATTTCTATACTATAACTTTTTGTCATTCTTTCTGATGTGTAAATAGGCTGCAGTATTTTCCATCTCCAATTTTTAAAAGTGGTTCTTAGGATTATGTAAAGCCCTTTTTTTCTATTACTTAATGATACAAACATACATAGATGTACAGTACGCTCTGGGCATTGTGCGCGCTTCATTGTGTTTGCAAGTTACCGTAATTGATATAATCGTGCGTCACTATTACGACTGTACGGTAACAGTAACGTGTTGACGTCACCGTTTTGAGCGTTACCGCCCAAACCGAGAGAGGGGGAGCAGATCTACGAGCAGATCTGAGCAGCATACAGATATTTACGCTGCTCCTGGAGGCTGCCTACATACTCTACTTATCTTTATCAACTCAGTGACTGGAAAAGCGCGATCTAACACTAACAAACTGCAAGAACTCAAACTCAGCATTCTTTTCTTTGAGGGAAATATCTACAACTTCCGAGCGCAATCGACCGAGAAGTTGGCGGAAAGGTGAGTGACCGCAAAAATCGGCCTGGGTAACTCGGTATCAACCTGTTGAAACAATACCGTAACATTTTAGAAAGTCATTTGTTTCGAATTGCACGTTGTGAAATATTTTAATGTTCAGGCGGAAACTTTTTCCCTTTGCATTCCCACTAGCTGGTTGCTAGATTAGTTTTTTAATTTATATATTGTTCGAGTTGATTAATATTTTTTACTTTTCAGGCGAAGATTATGCGATTGTGTTGTCGCAAATAATGCCAATGTGATTGTTGGATCGTGTTTGTGAATTAACCACACTGTGCAAGAGAGTGCTGCCTGGAAAATCCCCTGTTCTTACTGGCATGCTTTTGTTTTGCTGGATGAAATATTTTGTTGTGGTACAAACATGATGGTAAGGTCTGTTGCAGGCAGGATGTGGCTGGTTTAGCTTAAATGTAGGATGGCTCTCCACCAGCGGGTATCAACATCAGTAACATTTATTATGAGTCAAAGATGTACCATACAAGACACAGCACTGGTCATTTGAGGTGAGGTAATCTATGGGGGATGAGGGACTGCATGTTTTGACTTGCATAGTTGAAATGTGCTGTTTTGACTGGCTACACAACAACAATGCCCTCTTGTACTGGCCAGTTCTTGAAAGTTGGTAAATTGTGAAAGTAATATTAATTGATTGACATACTTGAAGGTGGTAAGAAGAAACATGGCTGCCAGTCTGTGCCAAGAGCCTCCCTAGCAGCACTCACTCATGCACATGTAGCACATTCACACAAGCGAGATGGGTGAGGATAGAGTCTTGCCCAGGGATGCAACAACAGAGCTGGGATCAAACTGGCAACCTTATGGCTATGAGACGGTCATTCAAGAAGGGCATAAATCGAAGGTAAATGAGTGTGTGCAAAGCTTGTATTTCTCCACAGTAAGACTCCTGAGCTTTAGGATAGTTAGGATCTATTTTATCTGAATGGATATCCTAGATTTGTAAAAAAAAAAATAATAATAATAATAATAAATAAAACCAAAGTGAGACTTATCCTATTTTAACCTTTTTTGAACTGAAGTTTTGGTTTGAATTTAACTGAACATTTTTCATCAAAAAGTATTTAAAATATTGCAGTAATATTTTTAACTTTATAAACAAAACATAGTCATTGGATTTTGCACCATTTTCTCATAACATCAGTGCAGCCCCATCATTTTCATCTTTATTAGGGGTGTGCAAATATTCTGAAATATTGATATAGTCATACAAAATTTTGTTATACACTGTTGACATCGTGGGCTGCTGTATCAATATATCACCAAGAGTATTTTCTTTTAGCATTTTTTTGTGACCACATGACAATTTTGTTGCTTATTTAGTGGAAAATGTGCACAAGTGGTGGTTTAACAAAGAAATACTGTTGTTAAAATGTATTCGGTTCTTAAAAACAGTAATATTTCATGTGCATTATATTGATTATCACATGTATTGTGATATGATACACAACACATGGCTCACAATACAATCTTATCAAATCATGAAGAACCCCAGCTGTAATCCTTATACAACCATGTATAATCATTGTTTATATTAGAAGGCACGTATTTCTTTATTGTGACAGCATGAGCCTGATACTTTGCAGTTTGATGTTATTCTGCTCATGCATAGTGAACCACATGCCTTATTACAAGGTCAAAGTTTGTGCACACTGGAGTAAAAATTCCTGTAATTTTCATGGAGGTGCCTTTTACAGCCGCTTAAGGAGCTGGATGTTGTGAAGGCCTGTTGAGTTGTTGTGCAATCTGATCTGTGTAATAGTTCCCCGCAAGCACAGGCTGAAGGCAATAAAGTGCTGAGAGGAGACACAAGGAGCAAGCCAGGGCATTGGGCGACTTGTACAGAGACGACGAGTGAAGGGGGAATTGTCAGAGCAGTATCAGAGATGAGAGCGAGGGGTGGTGACAAAGCTGTTTATGGAGGAACATTTTTCACTTGTTATTTGCAGTCTTCAACAGCCAACACAATATTTGAGTATCTAGTTTTGATACTGGTTAGTAGTAATTCCTTGAACAAGCTTGATTGATTTTTTTTTTTTTTCTAAAACCAATTCAAATCACTTTCAGTATTGATTCCATGAACATACACAAGATAGATCTTTAATCAATACCATTTAAAAATAAAATAATAATTTTTGAAATCCAGTTTCTTTCTACAAATTATGAATGCTCCAAACCACGTGTTTTTACTGTTGAAAACAACAAAGTATCACAATTACAAATGGCTGAATCTCAATCTTGATTAAAATTCAAGAGGAAATTTTTATTTTTGGAGTAAAACCCTCTAGAATCTTTTTTCTGGTTGATTTTGTTGTCATAATCAGATTGATGAGATGTGGGGTTTTTGTCATGAAGTTCTGTATCTTTAGTAAGGGTAGAGTTTTCATGTAGAAAGTGAAACCAGTTTATCAGGTTGATAATGCAGGTGAGTTTAATACTATATCTGGATGTGTATGAATGAATGTTTACTTAGAGGTCAAATTCCACTGAGGTTTGACTGGAGCGGCTGCAGGGCCCATATCTGCTCTTATCACACATCACTAGGACAGCTGTGGCATATCTGCATACTTACATGCTCGAATATGGTCACTTGGTAAAGAGCATGTAGGCGGGAATGAGCTACTGTGGAATGGTTTTTCTAATGAACCTTTGACTTCATATATAAAGATAGAAATCATAAAGGAGAGGCGGGAGTAGTGAAACAACACTCATATTTAGATTTTTATACCACATTTTTCACCAGTGGAATAATTATTATCTTGACAACCCTACATGGGAATTTTTTTTACCATGCAGAAATGACTGATTTTATATTAGCATTAGTAGGGGCATCTCATTGGTATTGGATATAATAAATAATATATAATATAATATAATAAAGTTTTACAGTTAATTTACATTTTGTGTGAGATGTGACTCTTTACAGGCATGTTTTAGCAATTTTTCCAATAGACTGCTGCAATAGTGTCTAAATTTTGTCATGGAGATAATCCAATATCTATACATACTAATAATTCTTTTCTCCAAAACTGCCCACCCTCTATCACCGGGTATGAAAATATGTGGGTTTTATTATGGACATATAGTGCATATAGTACAATATAAACTTGTGTGGATTAATTAATCACATATTATTTTTTGACAAATAATATTATATAATAATATTTGTCCTGTAGTACAAATAAATTAGCATAGCTGAATTGTACATTATCTTATTTTATTCAATATGGAAGATAATTTGTTTCATCAGATTTTGAATTTTTTAGCTCTAAAAAAGCATGTTTGAATTATTTTTATTTTGAATTTTAGTTGCTGAAATGTTAAGCGTGCTGTTTCAATATATATAAAAATTTCACCTTTTAAATTATCAGCACAGATATTTTCAAGCCCTCATATTCAACAGTAAAAATTCAGAGTGCAAAATTCGCAGTGAAAAAATTCACAGCAAAGATCCAAGATGCCGAGACAGAAGCAATGTATCATGTGTAAGTGAGGAGGACAGAGGCAGCTGTTTTCTATTGGCCTATCTCATCTGTGGCCGAGGTTTACACTTAAAGAAATAAAAGAGATGAGGTTTTGATGATGCTACTTCTGTCTGATTCATTACACTATTTCCTGTGTTACTAAGTTAGATCACTTAGGATCGATTGCTTAAGGTTTGGCATCTTTGATCTTTGCTGCATTTCTGCGAATTTCAAAATCTGATGTAACAAATTATCTTCCATAGTTCATTCTTTTGAAACTAAATTAAATGTTACTTTTATTGGCCTCAACCTCATTCCTCAAATGTTTGTGACACATCCATCTGCAAATAACCCAAAGCAATACTTAGTTGCAGTCATTATACAAGTGTGTGACTCACTCAAATGCCTACCTTTGTGACTGCTTTTCAGGTGACATGTAATTCAGACCACTGTTGTCAATGAGGTGTAGTCTTTGTTTTTGTATTCAGTTTTTTCACATCCTTGGGTGTCAGATTACGCGTGAATGGGAGAACAGGTTTAGTTTTGTTGTGCACACAGAATTCACATCAAAGTTGTGAGTGAAGATAACAGCACAAGACGAGACCCAGCACTCTGCAGATCAGATTTCATGGTTTTGTCATGGGACGGACTGTTTGTCTGCCTCCAAATCAAATGTGTTCTGTGAGTGGTTTTGTTTGAATTCCACTCGCAGTGTCAATAAACCTTACATTTCATTTTAGTGTATACAATATAAAATATGGATGTAGAATTTATATTTTGCTCACATTCTTTACCAGTGCCATTTTAAAAGTGCACTATGTAAGATAAAGTATATTTTGAATTTCCTTCACAAGACCCTAATATTCCGGTCAGTGAGCAGCGCCATACAGCACTCAGGGACACATCTCCAGATTGTTAGTTCGGCTTGGGCAGGACCATCTAGCTGGGGGATTGCTTTCTGCTGTGAAGTGTGAATACTAGTGAATGTTAAACTATTGTATCTTGCATTTATTCAGTTGAAGACCTTGATCAGCATGTATTCTTACTAAGGGTGTAACGATATCCAAGTCTCACGATACGATATCGTCATGGTATGAACCTCACGGTACGATTTTTATTGGGATATCATGGGAAAGCTCACAATATGGTGGGGAGGCTCATGATTAGGGATGTAACAATATCCAAATATCTTGGTACGGTATTTTTTCACAATATACATCTCAGGGTACGATATTTATTGTGATATTTTGTGGAGGCTAAAACTGTGAATATGCTACTTTTTCCCCTTAAAATGCCTTGACAAGACTTAATCCAAAGAACTAAGACTTAAAAGAACTGTTATTTCTTCTACACTGAAATGGAACAAAAAAACTGTGAATATGCTACTTTTTCCCCTTAAAATGCCTTGGCAAGACTTAATCCAAAGAACAAAGACTTAAAAGAACTGTTATTTCTTCTACACTGAAATGGAACAAAGGATCATGGTCTATGTAGTTCCCTCTGTCTTTTTTAGCTATTGCTGCACCATTACAATTTAAGCAAAGAGAGTTGTAATTTGATATATTGTGTTGATATTATTGATATTATTGTGAGAACTTTGACAATATGATATCACGATATTTCAGTTATCGTTACACCCCTAATTCATTCTATAAGTGATGTCCCAAAACCTTTGCATAACACTCAAAATGTGGCACTGATAGGAGGGAAGACCATGAGGCAGAGGCATCAAGTCCTGTCACAAAAGTGGACCCTGTTTTCAGTGGCATGTAGACCAAAGAAACCAACACAGACAAAGAGAACATGAAGAAAAGCCCCACTTGGTCTTGCTGTCAAATTTTTTGCTAGATTTGTGCTAATAATAAAAACATAATGGAGGAGGAGGAGGATTTAGGCTGAAATTTACCTGAAATACACAATGATTTCACTAAAGAATATTGTTGCTAGACATAACTGGTGAACTTTTCCCCTTTTCCTCTGTTGACACTGGTTATGAGAGGTTTTGACGATGGGTGGTCGCTCTGTTCACTCATGTCCATGTCTGTGTTTTGTTTGGACCACCTCCAAATTCAACATGAACTCACAGATGTATCGGGTCACTCTGTCCATTTCCAGCATATGTTACCATGTTTGAGTTGACTGAATTTTTGATACTGATTGAATAAATCCAATAATTTGAGCAACAATTATTTAACTTAAGACCATTTTTTACCATCCAACATTAGTTTTACAGTTTAATCTTATCTGTAACTAAAATAATGATCATCTTGGCTGCTACCATAACCCATAGTACCAAGTGTTTGAAGATATTTTTATTGAGCTTTATTGATGGAATAGTGTCTTATTCTGAGATGCAACAACAAGGTCATTATGCAAGATTAAAATGTGAATGTGGGCAAACACGCATAACACTGCTCCACTGTTGTGCTAATCGAAAATTGGTAGTGAAAGCCTTTGATTTTTGTTTTTAATAAGACAAAGAAATCTAATTGAAAATCATGATCAGACTATATGAGCGGTAAAAATCTTTCTTATTTTATCTTATTTTAACAGCCAGCCCTAGTTCTTTTATTATTGTATCCCGGCTTGAGTTTGCCTGAGGAAAGTACATTAACTTTTTAAACTACCACTTAGGGAAAGAATGCTGTTATTAAATGTCAAGGTGGTGCTTAATCACTTGATGTAGCTCTTGTATCCAGCAACGAGGTGACGACAAAGGTGAGCAGATTATGTTTAATATCCACGCAGGGTCAGAGGTCGTCTATATTGGGATGACATAAGCAATGCATTTCAATGTTATTGGTTTTCTGAGGCAACCGTAGAGCTTTTAATTCTAGCCTTAGCAGTTGGCACGTACTCAGTGTGAAGTAATGGTTATGGTCTCACTAATGTGTTAGCATAGTACAAGGTAAACACGCCCAGGATTCAGAATTAAAAAGCCTGTCTCTTTATGGAGGCATCAGGTTGTTTATTTGGAGAGACATGTTTTTTTTTAGTTCCAATATCGATACTTTGATTTTAACCATCTGCCGTTACTGATATGAACTGGTAACAGTGTAGGGAATGGAACATGGCATTTATTTCTTTTCTTTTTTTTGTCTTTCTTATTTTTATTAAAGACAACAGAATATAACATATAATGAAATATATTCAACATAAAAACAAAGAGCAAAAACATAGAGCATAGAAGAACAAAAATTCCCCCATCCAAAACACACATACAGACACAAATTTAATTACCGATAATTAAAACAAAAGTAATGTAGTAGTTCAGCATAACCACACTCCTAGGCCCCCTTATATTGATATTTTGGCCAATTTATAATTTAATTTATAATGTAATTGCCCCCTTCCCCATTTTTTTATACACATTTTTAGTCATTATACTTAACTAAAATTCATCATTTCCTTTCATCATATTTTACTATTTATAACAATCTTGGTGTTTATTTCTTTAAAACACAGTTAACTTATTACACAAGAGAGCCAAATGGTGTTACTGCTATTGTGCTACTATTATTTATCCTTCAAATCACTACTGAAAAGCTTCATTATGAGACGTTCTAGGCCAAATATTTTCAGCATCGGTGCCAATATTCAATTCCAGTTTCGGTATCGGTGCGTCTTTACTGCATCAGCCATGAAACAAACATTGGTGGATCTGTACTCACAAATCTTGAACATATAAAACATACATTATTTCCACACCAACCATTTGAATACATTATACTATACAATCCTCAGTAATGGGTTGTTTCTTATATAAGCTGGCGCTGTAGGGGTTATAGGTTGGTTATTATAAAGTGATTGTAAAATGCAGGGGTAGTTAGGTGTGGTAAATGGGAGCAGGAGAATGAATATTGTTAGTAATTTTCAGGCCCAGTGATCACATTGAAGGGCACTCTGGCACTTGTTTGGGACTGGACCATGTGGTAATGGCTCTCGATATACTGCAGTCCAATCCCGCGTTTAGACTGTGACACTCAGCTTTAATTCTGTAATGTAAATGTATAAACTGCTTGTGTTCTGACCTGACTACTTCCTGTTTCTTATGTCCAGGAAATGTCTGTGTTATTTTGTCCGTGAGACCCATTGGAGAAAGTGAAATGAGCAGAGCATGGACAATAGAAGAGTTGGAGAAGTCATTTGTTCTGAGTAGTTAATTTCTATGATCTCAGAAGTGTTCAGCTGGTGCTAAAGTTTACTTTGATTGCATTCACACATTTTATGCTGTTGTTACAGGACTGCAAGTAGTAAATGTTGCAACTTAATTTTTACTACGTCTTGTAAATGGTGTAGAAAACTAACACTAAGGCAGTGAAGAGTATTTAATTTGAAAAATGGCTACAAAGATGACAGAAAGTGGTGTGCGATTTTATTTTATTTTTTATATTATTTTTTATAATTTACAATTTTGTCAGATGAAGTAGAGTGTGGGAAGGCGTGCACTTTTGGTGAAATGTGCCAACTACAGATTTCCTGGTTGGCCTATCTTTTAACCGTTACTATAATGATGCAACCTAGAAATAAAGAAAGCACAACACTCAGGTCTAAACTACGGTTAAACATGGGCTATACCTACTCAAGGCCAAACCATAGACTACATATGGAAATAGTTAACTCACTAGCTGCCGTGTTCCAAACCTGGGGACCCTTCCGTCTCCATCGACTCTGGCTCCCGCTGATTTACAATGAAAAATTGTCTCCCCTCTCTCTGTAACTGCTGCAGTGAGCTTCGTCATTTTGGTCTTAAAATGTTCATATTAACCCACTCTTCATGATCCTGGTGTTTTTATTTCGTCATTTTGTTCCGAAATAAATTCTGTCCTATTCTTATTATGGAACTCCAAGATCCAAATTTGCTTCTATACCTGCCAGCCTCATTGAGCTTCATTTGACTTGAGCCAAACACTACAGGCGACATCACACTCCCTTTGACCCCTTCTTTATACAGTTTATGGGCCAGACATGAAATTAACTTCAACTTCAGTAATATAATGTAATTAGAGTTATAAATTTAATTGTTTTATATTGTGCATCCCAAGTAAACCACTAATTCCATCTTCAGTGATATCGTTTTGAGTTTTTGAATCGAGATGTTTACCTCGTGGTTTAGAGCAAAGTTCAAACTTAGGAAGAATGTTTTATTTTTTTTATTCATCTGGTTAAATTACACTGATTAAAAGCCTGTACTGACTAAATGCCATTTTATTTTGTTTTTGTAAAGACCGAACAAAAAGTTATAGAAAATCGCGCTTGGTCAATATGAGGAAAAACATTTTAATTGTTTAACCCATATCGCCCAGCCCTAGACTTGATCATTTATATTACTGATCAGACTAATATAAATAATATTGACTTATGGAGTATTGTGATATCATCTGAATACTAGAAGCCAAATACATAAACGGTGAGTTAACCGTCAAATGTACTCCTAAGTTGCTACATATTGTGAAAATGCAAATATTTAATACTATGTCCCATAAAATTTACAATTAAAATAAGATTGGGATATTGTAACGCTGCTCTTTGGCTTGATGATCAGTATGACACCGCAGCTCTATAGAGTCACAGCCTGTTTCCAGAGCTCATCCAATGCATGTTCATGATTGAGAGCAAGATGTGCTGCACTGACGCACACGACGGGTGACTCATCCACAGGACCGAGAGAGCTGCTTTAGCTCCGTTTTTACATTGGCTTTGCGGCCTTGAACACGCGTGAAAGGAGTGCGTTATTAAAGCCCTCCTTGTTCGGGGTGAGGGCTCAGGTTCTGCCACTGTGTGCATAATGTCTGGTCTTCAATAAACCGCCCACTGCCCAATATTTCTGAATGCTAAATGAACCTGTGACGAGGCCAGCGGCGCACACAAAAACACTTCGTACTGCTTGTATTTGAGCACAACCTGCCTTGCCCCAGTACAGATATATTGTGAAAGCACTGCAGCTCTTGATGCCACAATAAGTGCACTGTGTACTGCCTGCACTCAATTTATAAAGCGTTTTATCGTCCGAGAAACAGGAGCTGCTCGGTTAGCCTGCTAGTTGTTGTTAGCTTTCCCCTCTGGTCCCTGAAAGTGTTTATAAACTCATCACTTGAGATTATTTGGTTGCTTGAATACGTAAGGTAATTAAGGAATAACTTTGGACCACTGCAAACAATTTTAAAATCAAATAATTCTGTTTTTCAAGTTTTTAAGATTGAAAATAAGGTACAGTGCCCTTTTAAATTGGTTATTGATTGTTTCAGTGTAACAGTAAATATTGCTGGTGTCTCTTTCATTGCCTCCCAGTCCTTTCTCACTGCAGTCCCATTGTAAAACGGCACGCCAAATCTAGTTGCACTTTACAGTACAGCAAAGCAGTAATTATTCATCCAACTCATTTAATCTGTCATTG
>NW_026571479.1:0-25000 GCF_026225935.1 Boleophthalmus pectinirostris | reverse complement strand
ACTGAAGCATCGCCAGGCTGTGGCGTTCTGGAGCGAGACAGGGGAAAGAAAAATGGAAACCAAAAAATACAAAGATGGTGGCGAGTCCATTTCTGTAGCATGATAAACTTGTAAATGTAAACAAAATTTATGACGATTATTCAATTTTCAATGCTGTAAAGCGAGCCTTATGTGTTTTTTCTTTATACTTTTGATTCAACCATTTAAAATTTGTTTATGTCCTGTTTTCATTTTAGTGATGTTTTGATTGGGATTATAAAATATGTTTTGTTAATAAAATAATCATCTTAATCTGACTGACTCACAGCACTGAGGACCAAACGGATGGGAACTGTGGCATGGGTCCTGTTCAGCAGTTTGAGAGCAAGGGATTTGGCTCCTCCAACTGGCAGGTCCCCAAAGTCCAAGCACGCAGACTTACCCAGTTCAACCTAATATGACAAAAAACATATTTCAGGTTGTTTATGTCATGCTGAGCCACAATAATATCAATTTTAATGTAATAATATATTTCATCTTGATTGTAATGATACACTTACCTCTATAGCAGGATTCTCAGCTATAGCCACAAGCACCACCCTTTTAGCAAATAATTTAGCTCTAGCAGCCATCTCTGGTTCTGCAGAGGCAGGCCAGGAGCACACACTGAGGACACACTGATAAACCCCGGGTTGAGGAGGAATGAACAGCACTTTCTGGTCCTCTGTAGTCTTGGGACCAATGATAGTCTTATTCTTCACAATAAGCCACTGGTAAGGCAAGGCATCCACCTGAAGAAATAAGATAATATAACACTATGACTGTTTAAAATCACCTGTTGTATTATTTATAGAGCATACATTACAATTAAATAAAATATGGTTGTTTTCTTCCTTAAATATTTTCAATTATGTAGTAAGTCTATAATTATATCATGAATTGGCTTACTTACCTTTTCCCCATCAATGGAGAGGCTAGTGAGGGTGATAGACACTTGTTGCCACCTTTCAGATGGGTTAAAGAGACTGAGAGATGTTTGAGAGGCAATGCCCACACAACAGGCATTAGGAAACCGAAGCTCTTCTGGAACCACCACTTGACCTGGAAAACAAAGAAGCACCCATACTCTATAAAGCAAATGAAGCATCTATTAAACTGTCCCAATTATGTTTACAAAATAGCACGATAGATTAAAAAAAATTAGATTATATATTATACTATGTTATATTATATTATATTTGTTATATTTATTATATTATACATACATACACACCACACACACACACACAGTATGGGAAATCAAGGTAAGCAGATTATCAAAATATAATGAATTCAGTTTATAATTGGAAAAAAAGCTGAAAAAGGAGCTAATTAAACATAAGAATGGAAACTAATTGAGTGTATGTATGATCGCCTGAAACTTAAACCAGAACTAATACATTCAAAAAGACATATTTTAGCACATTTGTTGTATTGACATATACCGAATTTAGTAACAGAATACCACTGAGAGATTGAGACATTATTTTTTTGTCAATATTATGCAGTCCATTCTTGAGAATTCATGAGAAAAACAAAAAATTAAAATTAAACAGAAGACATGTTATCACATACCTCTAAGATCCTCAAGGCCTCCAACCAAAGGCTCAGTCCCAAACTGCCCGTACGGCTTCCCCATCAATCCCAAATCTTGCTGACTCTGGAGAGGTCTTAACAAATGCTCTCCTCCCGCTGCTCCAGAAAGTCCCAGAGGAGCAGGAACCGAATGGCCCGGCCTCACAGTTAGATCACTGTTGGGAATCCCTGAAGGAGGAACACCGTACAAGTCGTTTCCTGTCTTCAAATGATAAACACTGGGATGCAGAGCCGCCTCAGGCCCCAAGTACCGCTGAGGTAGTTGTGACATAAAAAGGGAGCGACCAGTGAGCAATGACTGCAGATCCCCTTGTGATGGGAGGTCTACCAGACCAGAACACTGTGGTTTAAAGCTTGGAATAGGTACATAGTTGGACCCATACATAGATGATGAGATAGAACAAGGTGGCCCCCACGGTTGCGAGGAGCCCTGATGTACTGCAGTGCAGCTAGAATGCTGAAGGTTCAAATTACTACAGTAGCCAGAGTCGACTTTCGTGAGCTGCCTTACGCTGGAGTCAGTGAGGAGTTTCTGATTCCCAGCTTTATCCTCTACACTGCACTGATAGTTGCATTCACTCTGAGTCCGACTGCAACCAAGAACAGAGCCACTACGGGAGCCACAAGGACTTTTAGAGATCTGAGGGGGGAGTGGATCCAGGCTCTTTGAATGTGGTTGTGCTTGGTCCAGATTTTTGGCCAAACCCAGGTTATCCATGCTCGACTGGAGATCAGGTTCTACAGGAGGGGTGGGGCTGAATCGGATGATGGTCGTACTCAATGACATCGTGCGGTCATTCTGAGAGAAAGAAAAAATTTACAAAATGATTCAATTATATCTGGTGTATACACGATAAGCTTAAAAAATGTTTTAATCAAAATGTAGTTGGGGTAATACCTTATCATTTTCATATTTTTGTTTCTCTGGTGAGGGTATCAAAGTGGCATCGTTTATTGAAATGTAGGTGAGCCTGCTGATGCCAGGGCTGGAGCAGATGGACTGAGGTGAGTAGTCCGGACGTTTGTCACAGTGCCCTCCTCTGGATGATGATGGTGATGTCATACTGTAAATAAGCAAATGACTAAAATCTAAGTAATTATTCCATATTTTAGACAGATAGAGGTCAAGAACGATAAAATACCTTTCAGCACTGGGGAATGAGATTTGACTTGGAGAGGAGTGTGTAAGAGGTGAGGTAGAAGGCCTGAAGTTGTAGTGAGTTTCATCTGCTAATGGCTCTTGGCTTTTAAATTTATCTGAAGGAAGAAAAAAATATAAAAATAGAAAAAATTATAATTTTGTTTATTAAAATTTTAAATAATCCACAAGAGAAGATAATTTCCTTTCGAGTATTTATCATACTGACCTGATGTGGAGCTTTCAGAGCTTGGACAGGTAAAGCCAACATGTTTTTCTACATTTGAGTGAAGGGGGGCAGCCATAGCACTTCGAAGTGGGAGACAGCTTCTTGGCCCACCCGGCAGTTCCTGTTCTACACTTTTTGAATTCTGTACTGATGAAGCACCATTCATATTGGGCTGGCCTGTAGGAGCCTTTCTCCAACCTGATGCAGATCTGGGTACATCAGGAGAGCGAGCAGGAGAACATGCGGGGCTTTTTTGCTTGTTTTGTGGTTTTTCCACAGATAATCTGGGGATACTAGCTACTGCTTGTGCTACCATTTTGCCTCCATGGTCATTTAATTGTTTATCTTTAGTCGCTACATCTGTCACTTCTGTGTTTAGTGTGGAAGACTGTCCAGAGCTTATAGTATAGTATCTTGCTTGTGAGCTATAAGACGCACGAGGGCAAGAAACTGAGCTACGCTTTAAGTCACCATTTGTTGTTGTACTGGCTTTTGCAATGTCAGCGGTAGAGAGATTCATTTGAGCAATTGGGTCCCGCTGATCAGGTGAATCCTTCTGAGCAGTGAGAGAAGCGCTGATGTTGTCAGCCCAAGCAGTCAAGTCAAACGTGGTTTGTCCAAGAGAAGCTTCACTATAACCAGAGAGATCGCTCTTCTTTAGATATTTGTCCATGTCAAAGGCACTTTTCTGCAGTGTCTCCATCATAATGCTCTGCTCCTCGACAGGGAGAGTCTATACCACAGAAGATATTTGGTTAAAAAATTTTAATATTTGAGTTAGTCACATCAGTACTATTATTTGGTTGATTTCATTAGACAGAATCAATAACATTGTGGATCCATAAAGTAAATGCCTTCAGGATGAATTGTAAATGTAAAATATACAAGTACTGAAAAACAGGATTAATAACAGTATATACACCATTTTATATACAATTTTTCAGTATTTGATGTAAAAGTATATGAATATACATTTGCTAAAACAGTATAAAAGGTAATTTGTAACATGTATGGTCTGCATTTTAATTGCTGTGGGCCCCATTTTTAAGCCAAGGACAGCTTGAGGGATGTCCCATTTACAAAATATACTTGCTAAATTATGCTTTATATTCTTACTGTATATTTTGTATTAAATTGGCAATAATCATTTGTAATAAAAGAGGTAACTGAAAAGTTCAAGGCACACTTTCGAGTGCAGCTTGATAGGCAGGCTTGTACTATTATAACCAAATAAAAGCTAACAAAGTGGAACGCTTACACTCACATGTTCCTCTGATTTTGAATGTTGAGCCGTGTTTGTCCCAGCAGGTTTGGCTTCAGGCCGGTTTTTGCCCCTCTTAGACAGCTCCATGATCATAGCAGCTAACTGAGAGGGGTCTGTGCTGATGGAGGCATCTGCAATGGCTGAGGCTATAGTACTGATACTGAGCATCAGGTTACTACTGTTACTGTCAGGGGAAAGACAGCTTTGATTTCCCAGATTAGAGTCCAAGTCCTCACTGTGGTTGGAAGTAACAGCAAGTATTTCCTATGGGAGATAAATAATGCACAAATTACAAAATACTCAAAAGACACAATTTTTTAAGCTACAATTTAGAGCAATCTGTGAAACAAAACTGCTGTACCCGTTGCCTGCAAGTTTCTGATTCGACTGTCTCTTTTGGAGCTTCTATGGTTTTATCCAGGTCTTCTGCCAATTTAATATATTATACATTAGAAAATTCTGATAAACATAATTATAAGATAGCTGTAATAAATCATCAAGACAAACCTGGGTTGAGGGTTTTGTCTGCCTCAAGATCAATTGTTCCATTATGATGAGTGGTGTGTGACATCTCTGAAGGAGGAATCAGTGCAAATGGTTCCCTCTTTTCTGGCGAAGTGATGACGTAGCCAAAAGAGGGCTAAAGAGGAAAGAAAAAGGGACTTTCATACAAGCACCATACAGGCAACACTGGGCTTAAATGAGTTTTAAACAATCAAGAATGAAACTAATAGTACTACTAGCTCAAAAATTCAAGTTGGCATGAAAGACAACTGGTAGGGATGCAACAATAACTGAATGAAATATTTTGATATCGTATTGTCAGAAGTCTCACAATAATATCATGGGCCATCACAATATCTAATTTCAAGACTGTTTAAATTAATTGTTTTGGTGTAGCAATAGCTACAAAAAACAGGGAACTATATATTCCATGATCCTTTGCTCCGTTTTAGTGTCGCCCACATGAAGAAATAATAATTATTAAGCATTTTTTAAATCTTTTAAATTCAATTATTTGAATTACGGCATAACCAAAAGCTTGTTAAGGCATTTTAAAAACAAAAAGTAGCATATTCACAATTTTGTTTGGCTCCAGTCCACAAAATATCACAATAAATATCTTATTGTGAGATGCATATTGTGAAAATATTGTACCAAGAGATTTCCATATTGTTACATCCCTTATAACTGCTCAGACTGAAAATAACACTGCACCATTAAAAACAAAATACTGACCCGTTTAATTTCATCCACACTTTCTCTTTGGCCCAAACGTCCCAGGGCTTCGGAGCGTTGTCCAAAGAACTGACCCAAAGACAGGCGGAGGTAGCTCTGATCGGCCTGAGAGAAGTCTGACACCTGGGAGGCCCTCATGAGGACGTAGCTGCTGCTGGGAAGCTTCCACGAGGAGTCACTCAGAAAGGTGGTGTTAGCCGGAGCAGGATCAATCTTCTCCTCCTTTGAACGTCACAAAAAAAATTCAAGAATAGAAAGAAATAGTATTGAATAAAATCCTACTGATTACCTTTAAGTCCCAACTGTAGTATTGTAAATACCGCAATCTAATTTGATTGTATTTATTAGGCACTGGTTGTCTGTAATAACTACTCTTCTTCCCAGTTTCACTGACTAGGATAATAAATAGAGGGTATTTAGGACATTGTGGATTTACCTGCATGAATTGGTGCTCTTTCTCAAATTCCTCTTGGTCCTTGGCAATTTTTTCTAAAGCATCACCTGAAATAAAACATTTTGGTAAGTTTGCATGCATAAATACAGAAATGTGGTTCGCCACTTAAAACAGATACAAACCTGGAGCCACAAAAGATTCATTTTGAAACTCCTGAAAGTTTACTGGTGCCTGGTTGCCAACCTCCTTTTCAAAGGATGAGTAATAGGCAAGATCAGTGACCCACTGGCCTTGTTCATTTTGATACACCACACTATTGGCATTTTTGGCCCCTGAAAAGACAAAAATTTAAAATCAACTTATAGACCATTGTATACATAGATTAAAAATCTATCCAGCTCTTCATAGCCATCATTGCTATAAATAATTTCTATCAGGGGTATGCTATGCCCACACATGGCCAGTGCTTCAACAATACTGGGAATGAGATTACTAGGCCAAAAAAAAAAAAAAAAAAAAAAAAGGGGGGGGGGGGAGCCAAACATAACAAACCCTGCTGCAACTCCAGTTCCACATTTTCAGGACAGTTGGTCCAGCTGTCATCCGAATCGTCCTGATGCAGACTCTGGGTGAAGTACTTGGGCTCGAGGGAGGTGGAGAGGGGGATGTGCTCATCCTCACTGGCACTGTCTGGGGGCTCTGCTGTGGATGCATTACCACAGGGCCCTCCTCTTTGACCCAAAGACTGTCTGCACCCATCAGGCTCATCTATGCCCTCATCTGAGTCCTGGTCACTCTCAGGAAAGCCCACCTACACAGTGAAGATCCAATCACACAGTATATTGCATAATCGCAATCATGCATCATCATATTTTTTATAATATGAAGAAAGAGATTTTTTTTGTCATCAACATTCATCAACTCCGAATAGAAGTCATATTTTGGCAAACCTGGGATAAGTTAAAGCTCCCTGGGATCCCTTGCAGATTTGAGTCTTGAAACCCCCTGGATCCAGGTCCTCCAAAATAAAGAGAGTCCAAGAGATGCTCCACAGTAGGGCCACTATCGGTGTGTTCCATTGCATCCTAACAACAAAAACAGGTAGATTGTGGTATAAATCATTACGAATGCATTTCTTTTCAGTTGAAAAAGGACGCTACCTAAAGTTTAACTCACCAACGCCTCCTGTCGATCTACAGTCATGCTCCAGGTGACAGGAGCCACTCTCTGAGCAATCGTTGAGGCCCTGTCTGAAGAACAAGCCTCTCCTGTTCCTACAGGACCAACGCGATCACCCATCTGAAAATAACATCAACAACTCTCCAAAGGCTGCCAAAAAAGTTGTTTAAATCTAGTTGTCTTATTTTGGGTCTTACAAGCCCATGCAGATCACTCAGGTCACTGGCCTGATCTTCCCCCACGATGCCCAGCCCCCGGAATGCATCATATGTGGTTTGAACGGCAGCTGCTGGTAAAGGCATTGTTGAAACTCCTCCATCATTTCCACTTTCCTCACTGCCACTGCTGCCATCACCACCTCCACCATCCCCTAGTTAAAAGGAAACCATGAAACACATGTCATAAAATCTAACTTGTTCATTTTTCAAATACGGATTAAAATATCATGTGGTACCAGTAATAGGAGGATTAATGACTTGTCCTTCTGCTGATCTCCTGTGCTCAAGCCCAGACGCTGATGGATCTCCTCGACTGCTGGACTCATCATCATCCGAGCTACCACCTTCTAAACCAGGCCTAAAACTTGGATGGTGACTCTCTCCAACCTGTGCCAAAACAAAGTCTTTAATACAAGAGAAAAAAACAAAATCAAGAAAGCACATTTCTCTCTGTTGATTATACACAACACACATTCTTTTACTGTAATATCGCCATACATTTAATTTCCAATCAAAGGCTTATAGAGTCTAATATGATAATGTTTTGTGACATACAATCAATGGTGCTCATTTTTAATTTAACTTCACTGTTTGATTGAGATTCAAAAAAAGCCTGTGATCTGACCAGTTGTCGTGATGTGCTTGGCAACAGTCTTGTCCGGGTGTTGTCTTTCCTCCGGGCAGCCTCAAGTTCGTCTTCTGTGTCCTCATCACTGGCCGGACAGGAGTCCATCCCAGTCGCAGCCAGACGCACATCAGGCATCTGGAAATGATCCTAGAAAAATGTGATCAGATCTGGTCCCTTTGGCCATACCAGCTTGTCAAAGCCTGATCCCGTCAGATCTCAGAAGCTAAGCAAGGCCAGGCCTGGTCAGTACTTGGATGAGAGACTGGTGGGAAAACACGTGCCACAGTCGGCCGCCAGTCACAAAACCTGTCATTGTGTCCTTGGGCAAGACACTTCACCCATATTGTCTAGTATGAAAGTGGTGTGTGTGTGTGAGTGCTCCAGCGCAGCTGTGGCTACTATAGTAATTTGCCACCACCAAGTATGGAGTGAATGAATAATGCTTTATAAACAAGGAAGGATTGGATTGGAAATTATTATATACTTCACACATTCTTATAAAGCTCTTCATAGTGTTTGCCAATAAATATTACCTGTTGGTAGTCATCCAAGAACTGCTGTCTGTAATGATCAGGTTCAGTGGAACCTGGTTTTGACAACTCATCTCCGATATCAGGTGAATCCTATAAAAATAAATACATTTTGTGTTACTATAAATCATTACTTCTAAAATTTAAAATTTTACTAAAATACTTTTTGTACAATGAATCTTACAGTAGCAGGAATCTCTTGACCTTCCACTCTGCCTCTTTGCATGTCTGGAGGAACTAATTTATTGAAGTACTGATCCAGTTCATCCTCTGGCAAGTTGTTCAAATCAATGTCATCATCTAAGAAACAAGTCAAGAGTTATCCCAAATCCCAAATAACAAAGATTGTGTTTTATATTTTAAATTTTCGTATAAGCATCATGCACTCTCCCAAATAAAAAAAAAATAAAAAAAGACCTGTGAGATCGCTGTTCAAACTATCCACAGACATCAGCTTTTCATTTGCCAAAAAGCTTGAGTTGCTTCCACTGAAATGGTCACTGTCTACTCCCTCACTCTGCATCTTGTTCTCCTTCACTGCTGTATGTAAAGGCCCAATCTACAAATTCACAAACAAGACTTTAAAGCAAAATATGAAGTACTTTTTCTAGCAACTGTTACAACTTTGGATAAAAAAACAAACAAGGATAAAAATAGGATAAAAATAGCATACCTTTGCATCTGTACTACCTCTCCGTCCACTGTGTGTAAATGTAAGAAGCCCTGATGATAGATCTGCCAGAAATGATAAACTTAAGGGTTACACTAAACTAAGAGAAATGATAATAAATAATTATTTCACTGCAATCAGGTTAAATTGTATGTTTTTCGACAAAAACACTCATTTACCTGTTGCTAGCTCCGTGATCCGACCGTGAACTGAACCCATATCTGTAGGCAGAGGTCCCAAGAGGGAGGCCTGGTTCCTGGATGCGCTCTCATCCAAATTTATTTTTACCAACATGTCTGACATCCGATGGGCAGCAATGAAGTCATCAGCATTGTCCCTGAAAAAAAGAATGAAAACAAAATCAATATCATTATCAATATCCTAATCAAACTAACGTTTCATACATAAGATGCTGCTTCATTTACACCTACAGGTCATCTTTAAAATTAAGGGAGAATTTGGTCTGTTCGACAGATGAACGCGCACTGGCCTGGTCCAGCTCCTTGCCTTCCAGATATGAAGCCTCCACAAGATCTCGTCTAAAAACAAAGAACAGCATTCAGTGACATGAACTTGTGATATTTCTCTCTTTCATGCCCCCCTTCAGCGTCAACAAACCCTGCCTTTTAAATGGCAGCAAATTAGTAACATAAAAATCTAAAACCCATACCATATTTAATCTCACATCTGCAAAGAACAGCAGTAGGCCCCACCTGTTGTCAAAAGCAGGTCTAATTTTAGCGACAGTAGAAGCAGCCACTGGCAGTCCTGGGCCTGATCCGAGGGTCACATTTTCCAATGTGGCCCGACCACTGGTGCTGTCTAGGGACTTGTAGAGAAAACTAGGAAAAGCTTCATCTTCAAGCTTGTAAAAGTTGTCTGCCATAATTCCAATAATCAAGATGGGGACCAAATCTGGCTACACATCAACTCGGGTACAGACCATCTGTAAACAAAACGGAATATGAAAAGCTGAAAAATGTAGTGTATAAATCTTAAATTTAAATTAGCAAATTCTGTCACTGGTGTCTAAATGCTTATCAGTAGATGGATTAATAATTACACTGTTTATTTTATCACAGTTCTACAAGATGGCCCGCATTGCAGAAAACAATAAAGAAACTAAACCTTTACTACTACAGATCAATTAGATTAGCGTCGCTTTTATGTGCATGGTCATTGTAATTTATTTGTGCAACTCAGTTTAAATGAACAATAGTTTAAAACAATAAGGAGGCATCAAAGTAAAAATCTGAGCCCTTGAGTATGAATGATCCGCTACAACTTGCACAAATGATCCAATGGGGCTAAGTTGGCTAACTTCTGAAGCTAGCTACTTGCTAAAAACAAGTGGGTCTTCCAATTCACAGCACGCTCCCAATACTATTAGTTAACGAAATTGGTTTCAGAGATTTAAATCTAATTCCTGCCAGTACAAAAGCATAATCTTGTATTAAACCTGAGCAGACGGTCAGCCGAACAAATATATGAACACCGGTCTTTTGGTGGTTTGAAAAAGATTATATTAGACGTTAGATAAAAACTCACTCACATCACATCCCACTTTAGTCAACGGCGACAACTCTTCGTGACTCTTCTCACTTGCTTAGGTCACTTTTTAAAAGATTGTTACGTCCCCATGTTACGTTTTAGTTTCATTTTCTTCATTTCTTCATTCAAACGCCAAAACAACTCCAAAAGACAATCTTTGAATGCAAGAAGGTTCAGAAAACTAGTAGCGCCCAAGAACCACAGGAAGCCCGCCTCATGTTAATGGGGCGGAACTTTTGAAATCTAGAGCAATTTCATTGGATAGAAAAAACAAAGAGTTACTTATGATTGGGTAATGCCAGTGCCAATTAAACCTAGGCCACAAATAGAACAGATACTGAAATATTCAATATTGTATCAAACTGGATATTTTCTGAATTAATCAGTGTAGTAGTTTTTGCAAGCACAGGTAACCTGGGCATGCATCTGAGTCTGCTTTTCAATAATACATGTACAATTTGAGAGTGTGTAGTCCAGCAGCTGCAAGACTGGATCAGTTGGCAGACAGCTGTCCTCTGCAACACACTGAGAACTACATTCCTGTTTTTGAGTCATCTGACAATAAATAAATTAAATATTTGTGTATCCAAGATATAGACAAAATAGACATTTGTGAGTGCAATTATTGTTGGTCAAATTGCAATAAATAAATGAATGAATAAATACACTTATTTAGGGGCAGAACCACAGAGGATAAGTTATTAAAAGTTCCCATGTAAGAAGCATGCAATAATGAATCAGTGCCTTTTTATTCATTCTGAAGGCAAAATTTTCAGAGAAGAAAATGTGATTAAAAATCTCAGGGCATATAAAATGTGTTACCTTCATTAACATCCACAATTGCAGAGTGGTTGTATTGTTTAAAATATGAATATGAATAACACTTTACCAAACATTAATCAACCTACTTGTAATTTTTAACATACAAAAATTGTGAAGGTTTTTATTTGAAGCACTTTCAAAATGCATTTACAGTCCTTCGGCCTCTGGCAGAGGTAGCAGGGCCCTAGACGGACGTCTGTAGATCTGCACCTGCGGCTGCGGTGGAGGCTGGATGGGCTCAGCTTCACAGTTCTCTATGAGAGAGGAAGGAGGCAGAAGGTGCCCATACCTGCTCCCAACTCTGGGAGTATCCAGAGCAGGAAAGAAATACCTAAAGCACAAGATGGAAACAAGCACGGGACAAGGAGGGGATACAACACAAATATGGAACACAGAAACAAAGATAAGGAAGTGGAAAATACATTGGAATGAAGAAGTTAAAAATGATAAGTGCACCAAAATAAAAAGGAGAACTCAAAAGGCAGGCAGATGATGCTGATATTGAGGGCATTTAGTAATAGGTGGATTGGTGATATATCTTTGCAGATGTCAACTGCCGCAGGGGAGGGGCAAAGGCAGATCTCTTGACAGTCCTGCATGCAACAAGCAGTACACACATTAATAATTTAAACATTAGCAGGCTTTTAGAAATTCTAAATTTTTCAAATTTTTGCAGCCAATTTAAGTTACCATTTACAATAGATTTTCAGTATTAAAAGAAAAGCAATGTCAGTATCATTCTTAGGAAAAATTATAGTTATAAAGTTATATGCTGTTATTTTTCAGTTCTCTGGAAGCAAACATGTGTTGTGCTGTTACAAATATGCCTACAAATAAGTGCGTTTGGATTTATGATCTGCAATTTTTTGAAGTACTATCATTTCTTCTGCAAAAATATCCTGTCTTATCCTACATAAAAACTGCTAACCTTATAGGTTAGGTCTGCAGGAACACAGACTTTTTCTGAAATGTGATTATTGTATTAGTCAGTTTTTATATTTTTCTCAAATCATTCAGCCATCAATACATTGTGTAATGGCTTATTCATTAACTATTTAATTAATTCAATTAATTAAGATTAATTAAGTCAATGATAAGAGCATAAAAGCATTCTATTATTAGTTACTAACAAAGGATTAATGAAATCATTCAGAGCAAAGAGATTGGCAAAAATGATTCGTATGTGAAGGGGGCTCAAATCGCAGTTTATCAATATTGTTTTGTTGTTACCATATTTATTTATAACACTTTGTATATTAAAAAAACGCAGTAACAATCATATTCAATTACATACCATATATTTATTTGAGTTTTTTATACAAAAAAAATGTACTAAGACAAAATCATTATAAACTTTGATCCCTGTGCCTACCCATTGGACAATTACAATTTATTATCTTCCTAGACCTGGATGTGGCTAGCCTGTAAGCTAACACCAAGCTCTTTGCACATCAAGCACCTGGGTAAGTCTCAATGCTTGTGAGGCACAGTTAAGTTGTCAGTTCTGTCTTGGAGCAGGCAGGGTGAGTGGCGTTAGACACACCACACCACCTACCTTCCAGCAGACATGCCATTGATGGCACTTTGAGACTGGAGAGAGGAGCCCATCATAGTGCTCATGGCTGTGAGCTGACTAGAAGATCCAGTCAGAGGACTCCCATCACCTTTCAGGATCCCCGTGCACTTCCAATTGTCCATGTAGTTGGCTGCAAAGAATTATGATTTGGGTTCAATCAGAACATATGCGCAAGCATTATACACCTTGATACAGCAAGCTTTAAAGTGGCAAAAGCTCCCAAGAGACTGAACCCTTTGCCTGGATAGCAAAGACTTAATGACTAATTTATAACAATCAAAGCAGCGACATGCAGTGAGGTTTACAGCTGGTGAGGTAAGTGTAACAGGCTCAAATATTGTTAATGACCACTTAGTTTCACTTTTTAGTTGCCTAGATTTCCTTTTCAAATAAATTTGGGTGCCAACAAAAACAATGAGCATTAATGCATTTTTTTTTTGTTAAAAAAAGAAGAAAGATCAGTTTTGCCATGGAATGCCCTTTTATTAATCAATTTGCAGCTTCAATCTTCGCATTACAAAAATGTGAAGTATTAGGCAATACAATGTCCTTAAAAAAACTATATTCCCCTGTCCTCCTTGGGGTCTTGTAATATAATAAAACACTAATTGCTCCAGGACCTGGCCGGGGTTAAATTGAACCCTTTTTTTCAACATAGCAATTGCTCAACCAAATACTTCAATTAGACTGCAATCAGATAGCTTAACAAATTTGTTCGGCCTCAGTTCACACTGCACATAAAAGAGAGCAGTAAAGCCTCACCTTTCCATAGTCGCACACACCCATCATCCCCAGAGGAAGCCAATAAAGTGCTGGTGATGTTCCAGCTTACTCTCCACACCTGGGAGTTGTGGTTATCAAACTGAGCCACAATCTGCACCTCAAATTTAGTTGGTCCTGAAGATGTGCTCTCTTTCCTATCAAGAAATATTGTCTTATTATTTGTGCATTTATGTTAATTATATTCACAGAAGGAACCAAACCTCAAAGGCACCAGCTTAAATATTCTGACATCTTTGGTCGCAATGGCGAGAACATGAAAAGACCTTCCCAAGTTTGGAGCAAAAGCAATATCATGAACGGCATCTGTGACTGTCATTAGAGTTTCTGCCTTGGCATATTTCCTGTAAATAACAAACAAATAAAAAACACAAAGCAACAATCCAAGTTGAAGGAATTAGTATATGTGCCTCACCTTGTATTTTCATTGTATTCATAGATTTGGACTTTTCCACCATATGCTACATTGCTGTCATCACTTCCGACAGCAAACATTGGAGGATGGGCTCGCGAGCTGCAAAGAAGAAAACAATATAAGACCAGGTCAGCATAACTACTTACGCTTAACTACAGTTTTTTCATCAAGTGTGTTTACCTGGAGGGGTTCCAAGAGATGCAGCTGCAGCTCAGCTTGCAGGAGATCTCATGCTGCAGGGACCACTGACTCAAGTTCATGACATCAGGGGCTTCATAGATCCTCACCCACACCATCAGCAGAACACGTAGTTAGCATCAAACCCATGTGTTTAGGAGCAAATTTCACATCTGTCACAGATGTTCGACTGTCTACCAATGTGGTTCTCTTTATCTAAAATGATAGGAAAAAAACATGATCAAAAGGTGTGCATTTTGAAGTTGTTTTGTACATTCCATTGTACATTCCATTGTTTAAAAACAATGGAATGTAATTTTCATATAAAATAAATAAAAGTAGTTTGTCTAAGAAACAGAAGTTGCACGTTCTCCCCATGTCTGGGAATGACAGACTGGCTTCCTTAAGCTTCAAGTTCTGGTTAACTTAATTAACTAACTATTTAGAAACGGCGCAACTTTGACCCATTGAAGTAATTTGATTAAATATTTATACCTGCTTAAAAACAATCTAATTTCAGTTATGGTATTGATTAGTGTCAGGGCAACCCTAACCCCTTGAAACCTTAAATGTATATGACTTCTCTTTGCGCTGCACATAAAAATTCAGAATACTAATACTAATTCAGAAATGGTAATTTATTTGTTGTTGCTAGATTGCTGAAATTTGTATTATATTATATTGTATTTCATAAGGAATGCCCAAAAGAAAAATATTGCTGTGGACATATTTTTTTAAATAATGACAGAACAGAAAAAGTCAACACACCCAGTGGCTCTGTCCTCTCTGTTTGTCATTGGATTCTCCCACAATCTCTTCCCAAACGGCAGCCGTCCTGTCAAATGAGCATGAAGCCAAAACTTGTCCAAACTCTGGATGTGCCCACGTCACTCTCCACACCGAACCACTGTGCGTCTGTTTGGACAGTCCATGCAAGCGTCACAGATGGTGAATAAATATGTATTATGATATATATTCACATCATATTACTTATATACAACACTAACATAAAGGTGGTATACCTTCCAGCTTGCTGTGCAGTGCCATTCTCCGTTTTCACTTTTATCCCACACCTAACAGACGTAGGAAAGAACAGCAATGAAAACTCATCACTTGACTGTATTACTAGCATCTCTTTCAGATCACATGGCTTGACACATTTCTTACTACTGGGAAATACTTAATATCAGGATATGGAGATAATCTTTTCTTCAAGTTAGCAAGGACAAAGACACATCGAAAGTCCAATTTGAAGTCACAGTACAAAAAACACACAAAAAAACAAAAACAAAATCACTGTTTTTATTAGTAATACTGATATCGGTCTCATGCTTTTGTTATGCTAACCAGCTAGCTCCTGCTAACAGCAACAGCAGCAATGGGGCTAACCTTGACACTTTGATCACTGGAGCACGTCGCCATCCTTCGGCCGTGGAAGTCGTAAGAGACATCATGGATTAAATCCTTATGGTCCGCAGCAATGCTCTTGGCTACAAACATGATTTTATGTCCACAGTGCAGGAGTGGGGAGAGGCCTGTGGTGCTGGGCAGATGCTTGGCGGGTTCTCCTGTGCGGCATGCGTGCACTCCTGTAGATAGTCACACGGGGGCGCAGTGGTATAGGTTTTCAGCATGGTTTACAGGCGTTTAGAAAAGTCTTGAGCCTGATCCATGGTCTAGCCTCCAGTAGAAATCAGGTTCAACATTTACTTGACCAGCCAGTCTCTGAAGTGTGTGGCTCTGGCTGGTCAGGTAAGTTCCACATGTGAATTTACCTTGAGATATTTCTAATACAATCAAGCTTAATTCTGCCATAAGTCACGAGCTAAAATGGTATCCAAAACATGCAATTATTATTATGGTTATATCTTTTTGTGGCGGTTGGATAATTATTGATTTGCCAAAATATTGTCCTGATTTGTGATAGGGTGAATCTGACACGTGACAGTGGGCCCTCGTGTGTGCTGCGGTGAGCGGCAGAGCAGAGCAGACAGAGCAGACTGCCTCCCGCTGGGATCCCCGGGCTGTGCACACCAGACCATAGACCAGACTCACACTGTCAGTCTGTCTGCTGTACATGGCTCACGGAACGGACTAACTCACACAAAGCGCCTCTAAACACACACTTCCCCGGCGACTGTCAGCGGGCACAGTTGAAGACATCATGGAGCAGGAGTTTGAAGAGATCGACTCCTCCGGGGGATGGCATAACCTTTACAATGTAAGTCGGGACAGTGGGCCCCGTGTTTCTATGACGATAGGATGCTAACGGTCTTAGCCACCGGCAATTTTGATAGCTAACTGACAGCTATGGTGGTATTTCGCTGTTTTTTGCCTTTCATTTCACACATAAAACCATGAGATGTGTAACAGTGCATTTAAGTGTGACTGGATTGCGAAATCCACGACCTGTGCTCGTGTAGTAGTGACTGACTTCCGTAGCGAGAAAACGTGCAGACAGCGGTGCACTTTCTGATGAACTCGGTTAGCTAGCGCTAGCTGTTAATGCTGCCTGACGCTAACAGACGTCAGCCGCAGTTTCTGAGAACTCGTCAGGACTTCCTGAGAAAATCGCATGTGTCCTAACACCAGCTGTCTGACTGCCTCTGTGTGTCTGTTTATAACATATCTCTTCCTGTTAAACCATAGCTTTGATTCTGTTAAACAAGCTTGTGTATAGAAGCCCCGCGTGTATTCTCTGCACTTAAACTCAGAGTAAAACCCTTATCACTGTAGGCTTATGTGACAATAGAGGCTCATTCTGAGCACATACGTGAAATTTGTCTTTTGTGTACTTTTTGATTTTTACTACTCTAGTTGCAGATTACAGATGTCCCAAAGCTTGCCTATCACACAACAATTTGAATCATGAGTTTGAAATGCACTGTTGACTATGGCCCCATATTCACTGTGAATAAGTGTTTAGTTCTCACAGTCATTAATTTCTAAATACACTAGTAATTTGCAACAAAAAACATTTTAAATGATATCTGAAGGTGTAAATCTAAAACTGCCATATAAGTGGAGGGTTCGGTAAATTTACATGTAATCTGGGTTATGCCTAATATGATGTTTTTAGTATCATCTTTATCTCAGTAAATGATTTTAATGTACTCCCATTCATGATTTTATTTAGTTTAGTTTATTAGCTTTATGTGGCACTTAAGAAATAGACCCACTGCAACTTATTAAGAAAATACATACATCATTCACATAAGAAATGAACACATTTTGTACTTATTAGTACGTAGTTATTTTAAGTAAAAAAAAAAAAATATATATATATATATATATATATATATATATATATATATATATATATATATATATATATATATATATATATATATATATATGCATATATGCATGCATGCCACAGCACCACAACTATGCACAAACGATACTCTGTAAATCTTTTATCTTGTATGGTTTATTTCTCGTGGAGTAATCCAGTGCACAAACCACCACTCCAGACCAGACCTGGACATACTGTCAAATGTGGAATAGAACAGTGATAGCTACCACAGACTTGTAGTGACACTTTCTTAACTGTGTCCACAGGAGATCCGTAACCAAGCCAGCGAATATCCTTATAAAGTTGCAAAATTTCCAGTGAATCGTAATTTGAACCGCTACAGAGATGTGAGCCCATGTGAGTTCCATGATGAGTTGCACTGTAAATAAACTTAACTGTATGTTTCTGTAACTCTCTCTCACCCTGTGATCTGTCTAATGGCCTACAGATGACCACAGTCGAGTTAAACTTGAAAACTCTGAAAATGATTACATCAATGCAAGTTTGATCATGATGGAGGAAGCCCAAAGAGCTTACATTCTTTCTCAGGTATTGGTAGCTTTCTGTGTACAGCGCGATGATTTAGAGTTACACGTTAAATTTCCCAAAGTGTTTAACATTTTCCAAACATATTCATGTAATATATTGTGTTTCTCCAGGGTCCTTTGAGGAACACATGTGGTCATTTTTGGCTCATGATATGGGAGCAGTGTACCAAGGCTGTCATAATGCTCAACAGAATAATTGAAAAGGGAACAGTAAGTCTTTGTCTTTATTTTCAGTTTTTTTTACAATTAAATATAATCACATAAACAAATGTAATTTAGTTATTCTGTATTGCATACCTTTATAGAGTGACTATCCACTTAAAACATGCTCTGAAAGTTAAATTGCCATTAACCTATTAAGCTGGAGGTTAATCAGCTATGTGTGGCAACTAATGACCATTTTATTTAAATTCAATGTCTGAAACTTTTTTTTTTTTTTCATTAAGTCAAATATTAGGTTTTTTTTAAAATATCACACTTTTTTCTGATCTATGTTGTTTCCTTACCAGGACCATATCCAAGTTGTGTTTTGTTTCATTCACACTTGTTTAACACACAAACCCAACATAATAGTACAGAGGTAGTACAGAAAATGCTCCTCTATGCTTTTAAACTCCATGTACCTTTACAAGAGTACTTTGGATCATTTCAGCCCTGGAATTGCCAATCTGTTAAACAAAAAGTTAAACATAGCGGTTTAACTTGAAAATTATTACAAGGTGGAACAGAGCATTTTGAGCTTTGGAGATATAAACAAAGGATTACTCAGACATGTGAATGAAAAAAAAAAACACAACTCTGGGTATATTTTTGATGAGGCGGTAGCATTATAACATTCCTTAAAGCTCACAAGAATCAATTTTATGTAATATAGGATGCTTTAAAGAGTGTTTTTTGTTTTGTTTTGTACTGAAAATAAATCATGTTGTGGAGATTACTTATTACATAGTTGTTAGCCTCTGTTGTGATTTTAAACAACAGAGAAACGTATGCAAAATTCACTTAAGGAACTGAAACAGGCTTTGGTTTGGGGTGTGCTAACTGAAGTCTGAAACATATGGGCCATCTGCAAATTTGTTGTACTCCTTCTATTATTTACCCCACATTTAAAGTCCCACCGTGTAAGATTTTAGCCAAAAAATAAACTCAAATAAAAGCATTTGTTTCATTATAGATGTTTTTATTGCACTAAAATACCTCCAAATGTACATCCTTATGCTGCAAACTGTCACCTTCTTTAAGCTAATGCGTAACTTTTCTGATGAATGATCTAATTATTCTAATTTGATACCCACCTTTTACACAGCCATTCTCATTGAACTGGGAAGTCACCTGTACAGATTTAGATTTCTATTTTAGTTGGTTAGTTGGTCGTTTTTAGTTTTAAATGTTGTATGCGGTACAGTTGTACCAACACTCTTCTCTTTTATACAATGCCTTATACTTTTTTATATTAAAAAACCAACCTGTTGGACGTGAAAGGTAGTTGATCTGCTGTAAGACTAGAGTCTTGTTTTTAAGCTTGTTTTGATAAATATTTTGTAAATACTGATGCGTTTAAAGGTTACATCCGTTTTCACCTTAGTTTGTTGTTTTTTTTACAGGAAAAGTGTGCACAGTATTGGCCAACCCCAAAAGACCGAGAGATGCCTTTCTCTGACACGGGGTTTGTTGTCCACTTGATCTCCGAGGAGGTCCAAACCTGTTATACAATCCGAGTGTTGGAGCTGCAGAACACAAAGGTGAGCGCTCCCGTGAAGTCTTTGTAGTCTGCTTAGTGTTCGGTCAAGCCTAACACAAATATTTGTACCTAGTTTATAGCAATGTTGGGTAGCAAATGTGCTACACATGTTTAAAATAAACATTTTCAATGTCACCCAGTAGATTCATTTTAAATCAGAAAGATGGTAGGTATGGCTGGGCTGCAACTATTTGAAAGTGCTCACTGTAGAATTATTTTCTCACACGATAATCACACAAAAATCTCCCTCATTGTTTGACATAGACAGGAGAATCCAGGGAGATCTACCACTTTCACTATACTTCATGGCCTGACTTCGGTGTGCCAGAGTCTCCGGGTTCCTTCCTGGACTTCCTCTTCCGGGTCAGACAATCCGGGTCTCTGGGGCCTCAGCATGGGCCCTCTGTCGTGCACTGCAGCGCTGGGATTGGACGTTCGGGAACCTTCGCCTTGGTGGATACTTGTCTCGTCCTGGTAAGAGAAAGAGAAGGGTGGAGAATGGTTACTAAAGGGCAAATCTGGGGAGGTATTGCATAATTAAAGAGAGGGAGAGATTCATGTTTTGGCACGATTTTTTATATAGTGTGTGTAATGTTTGTCTGTTAAGGAGCGAAGTTGTGGCATGTTGAATATAAAAAGCTAGCAAAAAAAAGTAATAAGATAACTTGGTTTGCATTGACTTCTCTTTGTCTTTGCTTATTATATTGGGAAAATCATCACCAATAAGGTGTTTGATATTCTGAACAATTTGTATTAGACAATATAAAATTTTGCTTTTTTCATTTTCTATTATGCTATTCTTTTGATTTGTTAAAGAATATTTATTCATTCATCACGATTACTAAATTAAATAGCTTTAACAACAATATTCAGTGAACATAACCACTAAATTCATCCTCTGCTGTGACCCTATTTATTTCAGCTAAAGGCATCATTGTCAAACTGTTTTTAGTTGCCCTATTGAAGGGTGTGGTGTAAGAATGGGTCAGTTCCTCTCATACTGTTCTGAGAATCTGGTGGAAAAGGTCACTTAACACCAACAATTAAATCCCGTATGGTGTGGTTTGTTTTGGTGTGCATCAGATCAGATAAAACTATACATTGATTTTTTACCAGAATAGTTTTCTATCATCACATCCTCAATGAAAATGCTTAAAAGAAACATCCACATCATATCTCTCAAAGATACATTGGCCAATAGCTGTGTACTACACTTTAAGCAAATTTACTAATGTAAAAACTATTTGTAAGCTATTATGGTATCTTCAATTTGTGTCAGCATAAAGCATTCTAAAACTACAAGGTCAAGTGCTTGCATATGTCTTGTAAGAAAATGGGACTGATTTTAATAAATGCTACACCTTGGCTCACACCTTGCAAAAACAGTTTTGAGCGAAAACATTGACTTAAGGGTTTATCTTTGCCCTGCTGTATTGTAAGTAAGATTATGTGCTTCTAGATGGATAAGAGACAGGATCCCTCATCAGTGGACATTCAAAAGGTGCTGCTGGATATGAGAGAATACCGCATGGGCCTAATCCAGACTGCAGACCAGCTCCGGTTTTCCTACATGGCTGTCATTGAGGGAGCAAAAATTATTCTGCCAAACAGCTTCACACTGGTAAGTATCTCAGTCAGCCTTAGCATTTTAGTCCCCACATTGTTGTATAAAAGTTGTTGTATACCCCCTTCTGCCATAGCCCCATAGAGGCGGTTTTGCTACTGAAAAGAGGCTACTTGAGTAACATGGTGTCTAAAAGATCTATCACTCTATCTACACACACTCTCTCTCTCTCTCTCTCTCTCTCTCTCTCTCTCTCTCTCTCTCTCTCTCTCTCTCTCTCTCTCTCTCTCTCTCTCTCTCTCTCTCTCTCTCTCTCTCTCTCTCTCTCTCTCTCTCTCTCTCTCTCTCTCTCTCTCTCTCTCTCTCTCTCTCTCTCTCTCTCTCTCTCTCTCTCTCTCTCTCTCTCTCTCTTTCTTTTATATTATATATATATATATATATATATATATATATATATATATATATATATATATATTATATATATATTTTTTTTTTTTTTTTTTTACCCTATTTCTTATCAAACACTGACTTCTTCTTTTGATAATCAGCTGCATTCACATGGCAACAGCTGTTTCTGATGTATTATTTATCTTTTTCCAGTGCACCACACATCTGCAACTCCAAAGTCAATGTAATGAGATTTTGCAACATGTGTAGAGAGTGAAATTTCCTTATTATCCCTATTCTAAACCCTATTATCCCCAACCAATACCGCACCAAGCCTACACAGCCTGGAACCAAAAGCCTATGGAAAAGAGGCTTATGGCTGAGGCATTATTTGTAGAATTACATATGGGCAGTTTAGCCTTTTTGGTGAACAAGCTTCGCTCTAGGTTTTGTTAACACTGTGTTTTCCCCATAGAAACAAAAGCTGATTTCCACCAATGACTTGGAACCAGATTTGCCTCCTCCGCCTCCTCCACCCAGACCTCACCACACATTTAAAGACAGCAAGTCCAACGGCCAGCCTGGGACCTGTGTAGAGCCACAGACAAACCAGGGAGGTAGTGTCATTGAAGGAGAGCCAGCAAGTCAAGACAACAGCATAAGAGACAACTCTGGGCAGTAAGTAAAATGATAAACTCATGATGGGCTCTGTTCACCGGACATATTAAAAGCCATTTCAAAGGTTTTTTTTTTTTTTTTTTGGATGGTACATTTCGGAGCCTAAAGCAATCAAGAACACACAGGGTCACTGGTAAAGAATAGATCAAGAACCAGAATATGTCTGTTTACACACTTCTCACCTAAAAGTGGGTAGAGTTTACAATGTGCTGTAGGGATAACAAACTAAATAAAAATAAAAGAATACCTTCTACTAAAATAACAAAAATAAGTACTTTCATATATTTACATGGAGTTGTTGTAATGCAAATCTCAGTCTTGCAGTCCACCACAGCCTGTGAGGTTTAGCAGGGTAGACAATCTTAAGCAAATTGGGTATCTTAAGAAATTTATCTTAACCGCTACCATTATTACTTTTATGTGTATATACTGTCTTATTTTTATTTAGAATTGGCTGTTGAATATCGTGAACCATAATCATTATTTTGTCGTTTGTAGTCTACGAAAGCGTCAGCGAGAGGAGCGGATTGCAGGCACTGCACAGAAAATCCAGCAGATGAAACAGAGACTGACAGATTCGGAGAAGAATAAGGAGAGCTGGGCTTACTGGAGGCCCATCCTGTTGAATGTTGGGGCGGGTGCAGCTGTGGCCTTTGGTCTGCTGGTTTGCTGGATCTACTCCCAGTGAGACGCCTCTGTTACATAAAAGTGACTCTAACTTTGCACCTGTACCTTATATTTTGGTACATCTCTTCATAGATTTAGATGGTAATATGTGCGAGGGTATTTATTTCTTGAGGTCAAAATGCGGAAGCGCTAGATCAACTGAGTGTGTATATTTTTAATGTAAGATCTTAAAGAATAGTCAAATCTCAGGATCTTGGTGCCAGCACGACGATTTTGCTTTCTCCTCTTTTATGGTCACTGTCAATTTAACGTACTGTATGATAGAAAAGGCTTAAAGGCTAAGGTGCAGTACAGGTATTTTTGCATTTACCAGATGTGTGTCAGTCATCTGTGGACATGTTTTACATTTCAGAATTACACTTTGTTGACTGTCACAAAATTCAGTTACGGCATTTATTTAGCTTTTTGGAATGATTTTTTTTTTTTTTTAGAGCACCACTTCGTTCTTCCATTCAATGTTCAACATGGTGTCCCTTTATGGCCAGAGAAATATATTTTTGTGTGACTGGATACTTCATAGGGTACAGTCTCAGTTCATATTTCAATCTGCTGAGATGAAAACATTTTATTTTCTGTCATTTTGAGCACGTTATTGTCACAAAGTATCTCACTGTTTTTGTGTGTGTTTACCCACTGGCTGGGTTTGTTTGTGTGTATTAAGAGGTGATCCCACTCTTTGTTCTCAAAACCAAAGCAAGATGAGTTTTTTTGTTCATAGAGAAAATCTCACCTTGAGGAATGTATTTGCTGTTGAATCTTTAATACGACTTACACATGTATCGCAGTGTGAAACTAGTCGTTATTTTATTTACCCATTTTTGACACTTCACCCAGTTGGCTTTCATTCAACGGGGACCAAGAAAGAACAGCAAAACTAAGAAGTGTGCATCATTTTCTTGTTTGGAGAAGATTTTAATGTGCCTTTAAATTACATGAATGAAATGGCCATACCATTGAGTTAAAGGCATAGGCCAAGATGACACATTTCTAATATTAAAATGTGACTGCATTGGTACACCTGGCGAAATGAAGATTGTTGATATACACCAAATATATCTCTAATAAGCACTGAGTCTTGATTAGAGAAATACATTAACTACCTTTTTTCATATTAGGCTTCAACAAAAAATATATTTTAACCAAGTCATTCCAGTCATTTTGGGTTTCCACATCAAATTTTGAAGCAGTTTTATCGACTGCTCAGGTGAATTGAGAACTTAATGTGGTATAACATGGTGTTTTGAGAAATTATAAATAAAACCTTAAATCTTTTATAACCAAACCATGATTGTTCCTTTAGTTTGTGTAAGGTGTGTGCGGTTGTCTTTAGCTCAGCCAAATACTCACCTTTCTGTTGGTTTTCTATTTAAGTCATAATTCAATTTAATAGTTTAATCGATGCAGGCAGTCTGGACTCCTCCGAACTGATTTCTGGAATTGGTTCAATATTTCTTGAAGAGGCCTTGCTTAAGTTGTATTGACTCCTGCGCTAATTTAATTACATTTGTAGAACACATTAAGCTACAAGTAACAATAGCCCACACTATGAGACGAGTCTTTCTTGTTTACTACGTGGTAAGTGGAAATATTATGATTAGAATTCAATTATGCCTACAACATCTGACACGTTTATTCTGATACTGTAAAGGTTTCAGAAAGCCCATCCTTTTAAACTA
>NW_026571478.1:0-25000 GCF_026225935.1 Boleophthalmus pectinirostris | reverse complement strand
CTATAGGTCCTATATTACATAAAATGGAATCTTGTGAGACAATTGTAAAGAGAGAGATACACCTTCAAGCCAATGTCCAACTTGACAAAAGCTGAAGCATGGATCACAGAAAACCTTTTTCTGTTCTTTTGACTTTGGCTTTCTTCCCATATTTGTTCTGCGTATGTGTTAGCCAATGAGTTTGTAGTTGTGTTAGTTTGAAACCAGATGGAGATTTTCATTTTCATGTTCTTTGGGTTTTATTGTACATTTCACATATGAATCACAATATTTTAAATGTCTAAGTTTGGCTCGAGAGACAGGGATGAAACAAGTGTGACTACATGCTCTGGTTTAACACTCGGGCAAATCTAACCTAATGTGCAACAACGAAAACAAGAAAACTCTTTGAAACCCTACTGATAGCGATCTAGATAGGTCACCAGCCCTACGCCAGGAAATCGAAGACTAATGCAGGGTTATTCATTTTCTCCATGGCCAGATTTTGAACACTATTTGGGGTCACACAAAATATCCCCAAGACTAGATCTGTTTCAATAATAACTGCTATATTTGATGATAAAATAAAATATTTATCTGCCAAATTGCCAATGCAGTGGCCTATCGAACCAGCATCTGGGTCTGAACCAAGACTATCCCAGAATTTAACCAGGTCTAAAGCAGATTTAAACAAAAACTAAACCAGGATCCAACCAGAACTTAGTAAACCTGTAGTAACCAAGAGAAATGATAGTCATCTGAAGTGATCAATGATCTGAAATCAAGTGGAAAAGTACTCTGGGAAAGATAACTCTTAATCAATATTTAGTCCAATCTAGCAAAATGATGAAAGATTCTAACTCTGGGCTCTTAAAGGGCTGGACAAAATTTAAAGTTTGTACGATGAGGAAACAATTGCCTCCTTTAAGGAAATTGTTGAAAGTTATGATGTTCCCTGCAAATCAAATACTTACAAATAAGAAATGTTATTAGTAAGGAGCAAAACGAGACGTCTGCTGTACTGAGCTGGTAGTGTGGCCTCAGTACAGCACAGACATGGAATTTCATTGGAAAAAAAAAAACAACAAAAAACATGTCACTATGAATTATTGGGGGAAAAAAGGTCTAATCTCAAAACTCTCTGATCTTAAAGATGTAACTTCAGTGGTGGAATGGAAATCAATATGCACCAGATCACAGCCACTCACAATAAACAGAATGTTACACTTTAAATGAATGATAATTTACCTCAAACCTGTTTAACGTAACAAGTTCAACAAGGATCTATGCTTCAAATGTGCTACTAGGAGCACATTACTTCATTGCTTATGGAAATGCCCACAGATTCAACTGTTTGGGATGATGTTTTTGGCAACTACAACAGAACTTGATCTTAAATTTAGGTAAGGTAAGTATAGACAAGCTACCATAGAAGTTAGAACAAAACAACAATTGGAATCAAAAGGAGAAATCATTTTTAGAACTGAGCATTCTGTTAGCAAAAAGAGTGATTGTAAGAGTGTCTGACTGGCAAGACAAGTCAGGGCTGAGTACAGGTCAGTGGATAAACATCTCTTCCACTTTAAGGGATCACATATTGCCTACAGTTAGAAATAAAGTGCAAATGTTTTGTCATATTTGGGGACCATTTTGTAGGAAGGGCAGACTTGACACATTCATCAAATAAGTAAAGTAAAGTAAATCTATAACTGAATAATGTGGTGGTATAAACTTGTGCATTCTTTTCATATGTGGCTGTTTGGATAATTCCTTGGTGTATTTCTGCACATGCATGCAGTGGTAATATACACAATGGCAGTATTTTTTATTTACTTCTCAAGTGGTTTACATGTATTCAGCCCCACTATATGTAGTTTTATGTATTTCAGCATGTGTGTGTGGCAGATGTGGGGGTAAGGTGGATCATATGAAAAGCACGTTTGCTACTTGATTTATTGCTATTATTTTTCTTTAATTTATAACTCTAGATATTATTATTTGAATTTCCATGTTGTTAAGGGGGCAATGTGTGGGACTTTACTTGTGTTACTTTTTTGTGTTTATGTATTTTATTAAGGTTTATAATGAAAACCAAATAAATACACTGCTGAAAGAAATGCACTTCTCAGATTGTAAAAATGTACTTAAAGTTACCAGTAGATGGCAGATGTGAAACCTGTTCTCTCCTCCCCCATCCCCTCACCTGTGCTCCATGGTCCTGGGAGCTTTAATTCTACCATTTGATATTAGATTGGCTGACCAGACCTTGTATTTTCAAATAACTCCACTAGATGCTAGATGCCTTTTACAACTAACTTAATACATTTTTTAAATGTTTTAGGTTAAAGTTCAAATTCTTATTGAGGGGTTGTGGAGGAGCTGCAGACTTAATTAACAAGAAATCATGACTTTTATTTCCCTGATATATGATGTTGTTTGGTGGAAGGGAGCCTCTGTAAACACATTTAGGCCAACAAAAAAGTTTGAATAAGTCTGAATAATAATCAAAAAGAGTCCAAAGGAGTGGTGTAAATGCGTTCCCAATACTGTTGGTGCCCTTACCTGAGATCCATAATACAGACTTCTCCATTACTTTACTGTATACAAAACACAGAGATATCATTCTGGACTTAAAAGGCAATTGGTGACCCACAAACAGTAAGCCTACACTGGCATAGCAAATCTGAAAAAGGTTTATAACAAAAATCATATCTTGAATATGAAAAATTATGAAAAACAATGAAAACTGTTACAAGGGTTAAAAAATATATAAATCCTAATTTATTCATTCTGATTGCCAGTCCTTCTGTGCATTTGCAGGACCTTTCTTCAGATCAAAAGTGAAGTTGAAAGAGAACGTTGCTTTCCAGGACCCCTGAATGTTCACACAGGAAGGAAGAGCACGTCATAGCCAGAGCTCGGGGCCCTCTGTGTGGCTCTGTGGCTCCCTGCGGCTCCGTGTGGCTCTGTGGCTCCATGCCCAGCTGCACCTGAGGTGACGAGAAGAGCAGCGCTACACAGGAACAGTCAGTATTCATGTGGGTTGCACACCAATCTTGAAACCCCTAATCTACAAAAATGTGCTGATTAAGATGTGCAACTGTGGAAGCTGTAAATAATAAAAGCCAAACGTTTTTGGCATTTACAGATTTGTTTTGTAACACATTTCATTTTGTGACAACTCTAGATGTAACAAAAACAACAGAACATGAAATAAAACGAGGGACGGCTAAAGAAGTTTTAAATAAGATTATAGCACAGAAACATTTGCAAAATAAATATAATATGCTACAATATTATTAGTGTTTACAAACAAATCTAACTCTCAATTTCCATTTTTAAATGTATACAACATATATATTAATTTTCTCCAGACTCTACTCTCCTTTATTTCACAGAAATCTGTCCATCCTAAAGTCATTAATTAATTAAATGATCACTCTTGAAGCTGACCATCAGATCTTGTAGAGTCCAAAGAAGTTGGTATAATGTTCATGACTAAGTAAATGTGGGTCTGACACATTCACTAATACTCTGTCATCCTTTTGCAGCTGTAAAGCAGAGCCAAGGAAGCTGTCAGTGTTCCAAGCCCCCTGTTTTGAGGGGCAGAAACCCTTTCTGTGGGCCTTCATTAGGGTCAAAGGTGAATTGCGGCTGGATCTCCTCACAAACACAGTGTGCTCAAAGAAGAATGTGGAGAAGCAGGTTCCGAAGAGAAGCTCCACTCTGGAGTAAATGTAATACAGTCCTGTTTGATTCACCTGCAGAGCACTATCCTCCTCTCTGTAGGACACTCCTCCAGTGGTGAACGCCCGGCCCACATTTGGATCCCATCTTAATGTCTTTTGGATGGCACCGTTTTTATGATCCCCTGAAACATTATAAAATGTATCAGTGTCACTGATATGTATGACAGATATGGAAGTTAGTGCAGATTACAGATTCATTTTACAGCCTTACAAATAACATGAGCTGCTGGTCTCTCTTCATCCACTTTTTTATCTTCTTTCAGTGGAGGCTCATTCAAGCCTAAAGCACATATGGGTTATAATAATAATAATAATAATAATAATAATAATAATAATAATAATCATCATCATCTAAGTTTAAAACCAGACCTTCTTACCTATTTGCATCTGTGGTGCATTGATCATGTTCTCTGTGCTTCTGTTCAGCCCTTGGACCATCTAAAACACAAACGTTTGCATGAGTACAGACAACTCTACAGACATGTAGGTTTGGTTTTCATCAGACCAATCTTCAAAAAAAAAAAAAAAAAACTTCCTGTGGTAGTGGACTTGTGGCCGCTGGTGGAACATTTCTGTCATCTCTTTCATTTCTGAATGTCAGTGTGCAAATTAGATCAGAATTATGCAAAGGTGTGCATAACTTTCCGATACTACAAAAAAATTGATATACTTACCTACTCCTACCACCATACACCTTCAGTCTGATGCATATATTTTTGGTTTCAAAGCCTTGCACAAAGTATAAACAACCTTACATCACATAAAGTACATTAAATTCCCTCCTCCCTTACCTTTTTCATGTCTTTCAACTGTTTTTGCAAGTTCACGGTCCACACAACTCCTAGCCCCAGGCTTGCAAACACCAGTGCAAACAACAGTAGTACCACCCAGACCAGTCTGGAGCTGACCCCCATACAGCCACGACTTCTCGCAGGTCTCCTCACTGTTTCATGAGCTTGAGGGAAGGACCAGCAGGGTATCAGCTTTGGAGGAGCGCCATGTGGGCTAGGATGCCCCCCACCATCCACAATGAACACCTGTGGGTATGGGATGGTTTGGTCATAGGAGTGTTGAGAGCTCATGGTGCAGGTCTGATGGAGAGCAGATCAGAGAAGTGGTGCCTGTGAAGCATCTGGATGCAAGAAGTGTGTAGTATGAGCCTCTGCCTGTCTTAAAGAATTTGTCATCATGTTGGCCACCTCCCCCATGCCCCTCCCATGTATGACCAAAGATCTTAACTTTGATAAACAATTATCTCACATTAGATTATAAAATATTAGTTGAAAAGTTGCAATTCAAAAGCATTACTTCAACATTAAATTAATGTTTATTTCTCTTTTCAGTTTCTATTTTATCCTACCCTATCATAGTAGTCTGCTTTGCTGGCAGAAAACATGTAAATCTGTGCAAAAATGTATTCATTACAAATGTATTAATTAACAGTTACTACTTAATTTAAAAGTGCTCAACATTTTCGGTGAAGAGCTTTGATGCACAGAAAATGTAGGTCTGAATGAGGAAGTGAGAGACTTCCACTGACCACAAACAGAAATTCTAAAACATTTTGCCCCAAAACTGAACTTTGGCTACAAGAGACATACAGATCATAAATGTGACACAGTTTAATTCCTAACACAATATAACTCCTAACACTGGTCATACTGTTTGAGTAGACTGGGTCAATTACTTGTCAGAATCTTATGCCAAATCTGATTGCACATCTGTGTATTTATCACAGTAACTCACAATTTAAGTGTTAGTAAATAATGATACAGCAGTTTCAGTAGCAGACAAAAGTACTTTTGGTGGGAAGATATTGCTGCCACATGAAAAGCATTTATGTTTCAGCTTGCAAAGACAGATCAGCAGGAGTGATACTTGGCAAGTGGTGAGCATTAACCCCAACCTATACGTGAGCAAAGAGCTTACTGGAAACCTCCCCATTCACGATTTCATCAACTTAAAATATCTTAACTCTTACTGCACCTAACTGTTCTAAAGACTGTGGCTGGATCATTTTCCACTGTATGCCATTTAACATTCGAGTTAAACAGAGAAAATATTAGTTAACAATCCTGCAAGTCTAGTGGTTTTTGTTAAAGGGCATTGGTGTAACCACATAGGTGGGAGTTTGAGATGTGCACTGACTTTCTGTAGCAATCTAAAGTACAACATTATATAAAAAATACATTACCATATTTGATCGATGGTTATGACATTTTGAGTTAAGTTAAAGCATAAATTTTAGGACTAGTTTGTGAAAACCAAATCAGGATTTTTTTTTTTTAATGCAAAGACAAACATTTTTAAAACACACTAATACTTTTCTAACTTCTATAAAAACATGTTTTAATATAGCCTTGTTAAATTTGTATTGGTATACAGGAGCCAGTTATGCATTACTTGCTCTATTCTAATGAAAATCGTGTGCTTAAAATCTTTGAGTAGTAGAATTTTTTAGTCAAGACTTATGTCAGTTATAATGAAGTGTTACCCAGTTTTTCCAGACCCACTCTGAGAACAAGAGAAAACTAAGTACATCAGTGTCACAGGTTTAGTGCAACAAACCAAACCATAGAAATCACCTGCATCACTCGATGTTTCTGTTTCCCCGAAGTGTCGTGCTTAGGGCTGTCCTGCAGTAGTGCAGAGTGGGCTGAGGGTGTGGGGCTAACCAGCGCAAACTACCAACGAATGATGAATTCGTGGCTAAAATGAATCAGAGTGGGAGATAACTATCTTACCTGGGGTCGTTTTCTAGGTTTGTCTGTATAATGTGGTCAAAGCCACATTCATTGAGTTTCTTTATGGCTACATTTCTTAACACTGCAGATTTCTCGTTGGTTTTATTACTTCAAAATGGAAAACTGCCATTATGTAAATTTCTGCTGGATGTTATAAATTCTACTGACAAACTCTGTTGTATTTTATTACTTTTAATGCAGAGAAGTTTGGAACTTTAACCATAGGGTGGGTATCTTACACTATAACACACTATTCTAAATTATACGTTCACGATTTGAGAAAAGGATGCAAAATTTTATAAATGCTTTGTCTTGTTATTGGGGTAATTTAGCCACTATATGTTCTGTTAAATAAAACAAAATAAATAAATAAATACAAATCTGCATACCTTTATTTACTAGTCAAACTGTCAAAATAAAAACTTACTAAACCATGACCAACCTAACTCTATTTATTATACTCTACGTATTATATTTTTTATATATTGGTTGTATTTTAAATTCACTAAATGATTAAACACAGTGTCTTATATATAAAATGAAATAATCTCAGAACATTTCTTCATGACCCTTGCATATTTTATTGTCCCAATTTCACCAAAACATACTGTTACAAAGTGTGCTTTTAGGTGCTACCTTCAGGCTGAAGTGGACCATCAGGACATGGTTCTGTGTGCATGTTTGTGCGTGTGTGTGTGTATTTGCATCACTGACTGTGACATTATTGACTTGGGTTATCCTGGATTGTCTTCTTCATCTGAAGAGGAGTAACAGTCAAGCCCCAGTAGATACCCCCCCTGTGTGGCACACGTTGGTCTCGCTTTTACACACACAGGATATCTGCACTCATCGGATGTTGTGGATTCTTTCAGTCTTTGATTCTTATCTGTTAGGTTTTGGTGTTTGGAGGACGTCCCTGCAGAATTACCTAAATTCGGCAGACTTGCTTGCAAAACTCTGGCAAGATTGTTTGTTTCAGTCAACTCCAAAGCAGCAGATGGTCCCCTAAATGAAGCCACAGCCACTGCGAGCCGTGACTGGTCAAAAGAAAGAGGTAAATCCTGGTCTGAGCTGTCCAAATTAGGTGGAGCCTGGTCTATTGTCCTGGTTTCTGAGGTGTTCAGAAGTGCCTCTGCTGTAAATGTCTTTAGATGTCCTGTACAACTTGTCCCTCTGTTGTTGTCTCCATTTATTTCCCCACATCCTTCAATAAACGTTGCATGTGGCTTTTTAACTGAAAATCAAAGAGATAAAGAAGGTTATGAAAAACATATGAGTGAGTTTATGAAAAACTCATAGCTGTTTTATCAATGAATGACATGATTGTTCTCTTTCTGTTATTGATCACCTGCCTCTGTTAGGGAGAAGTGTAAAGGAATAAAAAGTACAACAGGCTACTACGGGAAAGGGGGACATTAGCTGAGCTGCTGTTCTGGACAACAGCAGTCACCCTCTCCATGAGTTGTGCTGAAACAGAAGAGCTCCTTCAGTAAAAGGCAGCTCTCACTCTACTGCTCCACAGATTGGCTCACGAGGTCTTTTTTACCCAGTGCTGTTCGACTTTATAATGCTCATGTAGGGGAGCAGGTGATCAGGAGTGAAGTCATTTACTGACTGTATTGTATTTGTATTTATCATTGCACAGCCCTATTTATGGTTTTCACGTATGAGTATTTTTAATGCCTATTGTAAATCTCAATTTTAAATATCTGTTGGTATGTCTGTAATGTATTTCAACTGGAAAACTGAATTTCCTTCAGGATTAAGTCTATCTGTCTGTCTCATAATTTTATGCACATAAAATATGTGCAGTGTTTTATTGTTGAACTTGGTAAAACTGGTAAGAAACATGAAAATGCACTGACCAGTGCAGTGTGAATCCTGCAGGTCAGCTCGTCTTTTGCAGTAGGCTCGAGGTGTCCAGGGCTGGTGCTTACACGATGGGTCAAGAACACGCAGTTTGGTAATAAAACTTTTATATTCTTTTTCCAAAGCTTCAATTTTAAGATGAAACTCTGCAATCTTCCTTTCTGGATAGTGAGTCAACTGGGACTGCTGGAATGTAAACAACAACCACACATCTTTATCAGTACAGTTAGTTCACATAATTAAGTAAATACGTGTACTGTAACTGTTACCTGCAAGTTATATTCTATTTCATTCTTTATACTGGGAATCCACTTTTTCACTGCAGTGGCAGTGTTAAGGGTATACTGTTGAGAAGGTGAGAAAACAAAACAGATGATGTGAAATAAATGTTTAGTCTCAATTTAAACCTTCTATAAATAGACATTTTATTACCAGTTTAGGTCTTGTCTCTCGTGCATCTTTGAGTCGCCCCTCTTAAAGCATATAAATGTTTAATTAATAAGACAAATGGCTGGAGAGCAAACAAAGGGTATAAGCTATAGAAAATAAGTGTGACTGTAGTTTGATGTGTTATAATTATCGGTATCTATTCATTTGTTACACGTTTATATAAGCAATGCTGAAAAAAAGATTAAATTGTCAAAATCAAAATGGAAAGTGAAGAGGCATGTATTTCTATGAGGAAGAGGCTACTAGCACAGGGTTAGCATAGATTGTTAGCAATTAGCATTCTCACTTCTCAGAGCATCAGAGCAAACAAAGGTCCACAGTACTAGATAGTCTTTACCTTCTCGTTCCTTCTGAAGCCACAGTCTGTTTAGCCGTCCTTGTTGTTTCTCTTCGTTTCTTGCCATATTGAACTTTAATACTTCAGTGCGTTAGCCACAAACACGAGCTACACGAAACCGAGAGCAAAACAAAACCACGTGACCGTGGAGCAGTCACCGTCACGTGAGACCAGACAGGCGCGAGCGTGGATCTCAACAAACATGTGAGTAAAGCAACGTTGTTTAAACTTAGTTTGCGTTGCTTTATTAACAGTGAACAATTTTGTGGCTTTATGGTTTTTTTTTTTTTTTTTTTTTTTTTTCATAACTGAAGGCAAATGTCTTTCACTCGTACAATCAAATGTGTTTTGTGTTTGTTGTGTGCTGGTATTTACAAAGATATATGTATTGGAACTGAACAGAGAAGATGTCAAATAATGCACAGATTTTGGCATTTCCAAAGCATAGACTCAAAGATTAAGTAAGTGTTAGCAAATCTACTCCAGCTATCTTATCTAATATATCAGTGAATCAATTTACATAATTCACTACTTCACTAAAAACATCTTTCTCTTCAATAAAGTTGCAATGTTCTCATGCTCTGGTGTGCCTCCATTCTGTGCTAGCTGCAGTACTGTCTTCCCCACACTGTTTATTGCCTGGAGATCAGCTTTCTTCATACGACTGCTGCCCTGTCCCCATTCCACCAGCCTCTTCACTGCTTCCTGATGCCCACCTCGCACTGCGCAGTGTAATGGGGTGTCTTTATTTTGGTCTGTGGAGTTGATCTTTGCACCAGCCTCTAGAAGCAGCGTAATTACATTGTCATGGCCTTTCTCCGCTGCAATGTGTAGTGGTGTTTTCTTCCATATATTCCTCTCATCTATGTTTTTCTTTTTCAGTGACTGTAAGAGAGCTGAAACGATGCTGACATGGCCTCCAGCTGCTGCGTAGTGCATAGGTGTACAGCCGTTCTTGTCTTTAGCCCCTGCCTTGGCTTTGTGGGACAACAATGAAGTCACATTTTGAAGTTTTCCCTCAGTTGCTGCGAGATGTAAGGCACTTCTCTTTTCATTATCAAGAGCATTTACATTAACCTTAAATGATAGCAACATGCTCACTATGTTGCTTTCTTTTGGAGCTATAGCCGCCCAGTGCAGAGCAGTTCTCCCGAGCTTGTCCTCTGCCTCAATTTTAGCCTTATTTTTTAGAAGATATGCTGTTATATCTTCATTTCCATGTTGACTGGCTACATGCAGTGGCGTGACTCCATCCTGGGCTGCTGAATTAATCTAAAATGACAATGAAGCCTTGTTAATTAAAAGAATATGTAGAGTTCTGTACTATAAATTACCTGATATCAATTACTTGAGCTCCAGCTGCCAGCAAAAGTTGAACAATGTCCGAGCTGGGTAACATTGCTGCCAGATGCAAAGGAGTCTGTGCTTTAGGGCCAATAGTGTCCAGGTTCACTCCCTTTTTTAGAAGCTCCTCCACTATGGGCACACTACCACTCTTTGCAGCCAAATGCAAGACTGACAAATGATCGGAAAGTAAAGCCTCTGGATTGGCCTGTTTCTCTAATAGGACTCTAGATTAAACAGAGAAGAATATAATTTTAACCCCACTTATAACTTTATTACCACCTGTCTCATGCATACAACTATACAAACAGTGATTTCCTTTTACTCATGGCTACATTTCCTACTGTTTTAATGTGCATAAAAGAGGTTAATGAGTTTTTCCAGCATTAACCTGAAGGCTTCTGAATGCCCCATCTCTGCAGATAGTAGAAGGGGAGTGTATCCTTGGTTGTCCAAGATGTTTACATTTCCTCCATTATCAATTAGTGTTAAGAGGGTTTTGTCTTTGTTCTGTCTCACGGTGGAGAAGACTGCAGAGTTTAGGTCCTCCTCACTCACTGCTTCTCTGGTGTTATCTGGTAAAAATGAAATGACAATGTATTAAAAAAATAGATTCAGTTCACTTTGCGCTCATTTTTAAAACACATTCACCCCACAGAATTAGTCGTTTTTAAACATAAACTCCCAGAGGATTATTTCATGTTAGGTTTCATACATTATATCACCAAAAATGCACCCATTACAACTTGCTAATTCTGACCAGATTTCAGATTTGATTGTAACATATTTAGCATATTTTGCCTACTTCAAAAACAACTCAAATAAATAATAACAGATCTGAGTTCAAGGCTGCAAATACCGGAGGAAATGTTAATTGATGTTCCAACCAAATAAACATCAATCTGAGTTCTTTGCTGCCTCTTGCACAAGACCTACACCTGCCTGTGCCCATGCTATCTACTTCCTTTACATTATCTATTTTAAAACAAGTGCTAAACCACATCTAAACATGATCTAAAAAGCCCTAGAAAAATACTGCACATCTCACACATCACATATTAAATGCTGACTTTAAAATATTACCAACACCAAAATACTCACCAAAAAGCATCTTTAAGACTGAACTGTGCTTTGTTGCTTCATTTATAATCTCATAATCTATCTTTGCCCCAGCTTTTAGAAGAGCAATGACAGCATTTTCATGGCCTTCTGCAACTGCATAAAATAATGCAGTTTTATTCTGACAATCTCTAGCTTCAATCTGTGCCCCATTTTCAACCAAACGCTCCACTTGATACCAGTCACCGTCCTGAGCAGCTCTGTGGAGGTTCATGGTATCTTTAACTGTATTTTCTGCAGTATCTTGTGTCAAAGTCTGTTCCTCCATTGCCTCAGTACTTCTAGTAGTCCCCAGGTTTTCAGCTTCTGGTTGGATAATTAGCTCTGCACTGGTTTGTGTCTTGGCATCAAAAGTGTACGTGTCATCATTTGTTATTTCTTCTGTTTTTCCAATCACTTCTAAATCAACAGGTTTTACTGGTTTGGTTATAGCGAGTTCCAGTTGTGGCACCTTGTTTTCTTTCTTGAAACTGCTTTCTTTCAAAACAAGCACAGCATTATTCCTTTGATTGACTGGTCTCTTCATAACTTCATGTATTATTTCCTGGTCCTGCTCTAGTAAATATCCAATCAGCTGCCTCCGTGCGTCTCGAATATGCTCATACACAGTCATTACATATTCACAGATTTGGTAATATAGCTCTGGTTCTGCCCTCATTAGACATGGATGAATAAACTTGCGACAGGCCCGTTCACCATTTGCTTCAATTACGTCTAAAATCCTTGAGTTTTGTTCATGCCGAGTTCTCATTGCTAAAATAATCGATTTCTTCTTTGATGTAAGAATGCCTTCTCTAACAGTGTGACCAAGCAGGTCAGCTGTGTTCAAAATCCCATAAATTAGATCCTTCCTCTTGGTCTGGAGAACATTGATGGCATAAGGATTGGCACCATGGTGAGCAGCTTTTTGAAGATTTTGAAACGTTGTAATCATTTTAAAATGATCAGTCTTCCTCAAAAGGTCCAACTGTACTTCTTGTGTCTTCTGTGTTTTGATTTATGCTTATTACCAAGTGAACCTCCAGGCAACTGCACTTCCTAAACCTGATCCTTGCATTGTTACAGAAATTCAAACACACGTGTTATGGTTCTCGCTGACAAATCACCAATCTCCAAATGGTCATCCGGCCATGATAGGCAAGGTGGAAAGTGTTTTGTATGGACACAACAGCAGCTTTCACTAGATGTTTGTAAAATCCTTCAGTCACCCAGGTAGAATCCATGGCAAAGTAGAAATTCAATTCAGTGTCAACTGGACAAAAGTTTTTTGATCAAATACACTTTGCAGCTCATCCAAGCTGCTTCTTCAGTTCAGAACTGAAGCATTTGCTAGAGCAACTGCAGCCCCACTGTGGGACCTGTTTTTGCTGCTGCATTAAAATCTTGTTATAACAGCAACTGTGCTGAAAAATGCATGATTACATTGTTTTTTTGGATATTCAGCCTTTATTGCTCACACATTCTGATACTGATCATTGTGAATTTATTTGATAAGACACTCAGCCTTAAAATAAGTGTATTATATAAGTGTATTGAAATCTCAAAAATATTATTTTTGGGCTATTTTTTTAATTCGTGAATGGCAGTTGACTCTTAATTGGTTAATTGTATGCGCATCTTTGTCACCGTGGGATAGTTGAGATTCCTTTAATAACTTAAACAGGATTTGCTCTTTTGTCGCAGCGTCGCCTCAATTCCCGTAAACCACGCCCCTGGGCTGTGACGTATATCTTCCGAGTTTGCCCTGTCCTTATATGGCAAGAGGGGCACCGCTTTCCGGAATGATGTCATGACGTCCCAATTTTTCAGCATTCAAATCAAAGCAGCCTAATTAAAAATGTCCGGCACTAAGTAGACTCAGTAACAATGCATGTTAATTATTGTTTGCCTCATAAATAATAACTACAAAACATCTGATTTTATTTTTCCATTTCATTTAGTAATTTCATTAAGTCGTTTCAAAAAGTGAGTTAAGCGACTCATAAGCCACATTTTATTTTAAGCATTCTATTCTTATCTAAATGTATTTTATAAGTTGAAATGGGCCATCACAAGTAGGCTTTGAATTGTTCGCTGTGTGTGTGTGTTTATAATTAATTTGCCTTTATAAAGTTATAACGACATTAATGTTTAAAGGTCCACTGCAGATCATTTATGAGCTCTGCGGCTCTAAACCAAAGATCCATGCTCTGAACTCACTCGCGTGTCATATCATGTCACGTCACTTCAGCACATGGGATAGAAAGCGCTTGTCTATGTCTCCCTCTAGTGTTCAGTTTACGACATGACCCTTTATAGTCTACCAACTTGCATGGCGGTTGTAATCGAAGTATTTTCCTAAAATAAAGAATGTGGATTGATTAAAACTGTAGCCTAAATTACACATTCTCTTTACGTTTTTAAATATGAATTATTTATTAAGCCTCTCACAATAACACGTTTTAAAGTTCAGTACATTGCTTAAGAAAATAGCCTAGAGGATAAACGATAATATTCAAACTAATTTATGCCACTGACTCAATAAGCCTAACGAAGGATTACACCCCACCCCCAAAATATATAATATGATTTAAAAACACAAACTGCAATAAAAAAAAAAGAAGAATTACTTAAATATATTTGTTTATATGTATCTATAAGTCAAAGACCTTATTTATTCAAAAATAACCAAATGTTCCCCACTACCATTAAGAACAAGACCCATGATAAATATTGACCCCCAAAATGTATTGTTCCATCTGTCATATATTGAATGATAAGTCGATATAGTAATTATGACGGGCCTACTATTTATTTATAATTTTGTTCATCATCATCCATAAGTTGCCACTATTCTACAACATTTAATGCTATACGCCCACTAATTAGCCTATTTCATACTATACTCGTGATCCTGATACTCGGCATGCTGTAGCCTTCTGTGTACACATTGGTCTTTGTGATTGATTTACCAGTGTCGGTTTTGTTTTTCTTTTATTGGACTGGGCTTTGTATTATAATATGCTTATAATAAGTGTATGAAACTTATTCACAACAAAGTTGTGACATCGTTATTTTATGCTGCAGCAGCCTCCCCATATCAAGCTTTGCCTTCACTTCAAACTATCATTGAACTGGTTCGATGGAGGCACTAATGGAATTTACCTGAAGGTATTGGGAACGCAGTTCTTAAAACGTGTTGCAACATGTTTAATTGTATGAGATTTTGACAGGGAGGGCACACCCACTTTACTGTCACACAAAAACACACAGGCAAGTTGCTTAATTTTCTGTCATTTATTTCCTTAAATATCAATAGGTTTCTGAAGTGCTCAGAAAAACATAAAAAAAATTATACAGATTTTGTTACAAATGGTAAACATAAGTACTCCAAGTTGATCTTATATATACATATAACAATGAGTGAAACCCCATTAAAGAAGTTAAGAAAAAAACAAGTAAATCTTGAAACTTTCTAACTTAATTTCTTACAATTAAGAAAAAGTACATTGTACTGTAAATCAGAAGTCAGGCAGCTTAAATGCAACTTTTCAGCTGTTAAACTTGACATCACAGCCGGACTGGGCTGAGGCCAATATGGCTATAAGAGTCTCTTTGAGGGATCTTAAATCCTCTAATACTGAAGTCCATGATGGTCAAGGTCCATGCAGGAGGACTTGGTCAAATAAAGTAAAACTCTGTCCAGTTTGGCGCGAAACAGAAACAGAAGAGTATCCTGCTTGTCCCCATGCCCCTCTGGTGCATGGGTACTGTCACTGTCCCGGGCCCCTCTCTGGGACGCACCCCTGGAGTGCGCGTGCACTCACTGAACTTAAAGTGCGAGCCCCGGTCCTGCCAGTGTCACGCCACATCGTCCCATCGGGAGAAGTGCCTCTCACTATCTCAGGAAGCGTTTGGATCAACTACAGTGTCCACTAGTGTCCTGCGGCTCAGAAGGTCTGGAGCTGCTGCGTCAACATGAGCTGGCAGCCGCTGTTCACGTGGTTCATCACTTTCTGTTTGAGCTGCGCCACTTGCTCCCGGAGCATGTTGGCCGTGGACGCCAGCTCGGAGTTCTGCGACTTGAGTGTCTTCACTTTGTCCTCCAGTCGTGAAATCCTCTCCAGCTTCCTTTTCCGGCACTTGGAAGCAGCGATACGGTTCCTCATGCGCTTCCTCTCGGCCTTAATGCGCTCCTGACTCTCCATGTCAATCGGGGAAAGAGGGGGGGTCTCCCCGGGCATCTCAGGCACGGTCTGGGGCTCCTCTTTGAGCGCAGTGATCCTCGGCAGCTGTCCGGAGGAGGGCTGTCCGTACATGGGAAGCTGAGGCGGAGCAGTGGAGAAGGACATGGTCGGGGCCGAGGTGGTATAGTTGGGCGCCGATACGGTGCTAATGGCCGGGTTAAACGTGTTCAAGTCCTCGTAGACGGGAGAGTCGGAGCGCATGGCAGAGTTATTATTGTACGTGGCGCCAGCCACAGAGGAAACCGGTGGCAGTGCATTGTTGACAGTGGCCTGGGCGGAGGTCACGTTAGTGTGAGCGGGCATGTGCTGGTGGTGAAGCTCAGCCAAGGCGCGCACAAACCCCTCGGCGAAGCCCTCCTGCTCGTCCGTCACATTCTTGGGGCAGATGAACTGCGTCGGGGTCGGTGTGGTTGTGATGAGTCCGTTGCTGGACTGGATAATAAGTCGCTCCAGCTCTGGGGAGGCCAGCTTGAGTAAACCCACGTCCGGAGAAGTGAGGATGTCGCTGGCTTTGGCCCGGAGGTGCGGCTTCAGAGAGGTGCCAGTCGGGTCCGACAGGTTCAGTGTCATGTTGTGTTTCAGAGCTTTGGGGTTGTTGTATCCGTAGCCCGAGCTGTCGAGCTGGGAGAAAGCGTTGAGTGAGTCGTCATAAAAAGTAGTTTCCATCTTGTTATACATAGAAAAAAACAAAAATGAATTGCCAATAAAAGTCTTATAGAGAACTTTTCGAGTCTTCTTAGTTTTCAGATGAAGTTTCCGAGCGTCCTCTTAGTTGGTAAAACTTCCAAACTTTGAAAGCGAGCTTTTTCCGATACAGAAAGACTGACTTACTTCTTTCAGCGGGAGACGTTTGTCGCTATCAGTTCAAAAGCCAAAGTATCCCGAGTTTTCCTTAGTGACTTCTCTACAGACACCTTGTCTCTGTGGTGCTCTCTCTGGCTCAAGTGTATACACTGAGCGCTTACAGCGTGGAGCGTACCTTATCTGCGGCCGCTGCCTCTCCAAAAATAGCCATGATGTCATGACGGCGCTCTCATTGGCTGGAGGGCGTGTCCACGGGCGGAGCTCGGACGTCAGATAAGGCGCGTTGCCTTGACGACCACCAGAAGATTCTGAGTCTCGCGGTGCATTGTGGGATGACGTAATGGTGAAAGGAGAGCGTCGCGCGGTGCATTGTGGGATGACGTATTGTTTTTGAATATCTGGTTACGCGCTTTACTGTCAGTGGTGGGACAGCCTGTGTGAGGACGCGAGCTCCAGCGGGGTCTCTTTTTCTCCTCGCTGCCCCTCAGAAGCGAACAGCTGGGCTCAAAACATCTGCTTTCTCTCACCAGCACAATTATAGTCATAGGACTAAACAGTTATTATGCTTTAGTAAACTCTTTACGCAGTAAGATTAAGGAAAACAACCAAACTGTTACACAATGTGCAACATTATATCATTATAATGTTCTTTATGGATCTATAAGTGGTCAAGGAAATTCAACCCTTTATAGTGTGACATTTTCAGACTTCTCATGGTTAGAAAAAAAAAATCAGCATAGAAATGCCTATGTCACATATTCATCACCTTTTAATTATTTGTCCCCCATGTCTGGCTATCAAAGGCTGATAGCCAGGAAACCTAAGAAACTTTGTCAGACATACTATCTCACCAAAATGTCTGAACATTTCTGCTCCTCTGAGTGATTTTTCCCTTTCTTGTCAGGCTTAGTAATTTGTGTAGTGCAGTCCATTGTCCCCTGCCCCATGGTCAGAAATCACTGCTGGTCTAATTGCAGAAGGTTAACGGGTGTATCTTACGTCTTCTCCAGTTCTGCTCACTGCCTCCGTCTGGGCCACTTTTTGCCCCTTCAGCTTTACGGCCCGGCATCCCCACTGCACCACCTCTAAAAATGTCTTCTCTGTGTGACGAGTAAATCAGTCCCCTGGCGCTGGTCTGCTTGAGGAGGCCCCTAAAGAGATGAACCAGATCATAAAACACTAACACAGCCTGACTTTTTATGACAGCTAATGTTGGCTTTATGCACTGTTGTATATGTCAAAATCACAAGATCAATAGTGTGGGATGTAATATGATATAATTGGTTGACTTAGCTGATCTTGAACATTTTGATTTAACCACTTATGATGATAGTGCCTTCAGCAAGGAGGAGCGTCCAGAACAAAAGAACTATAAATCAATTCTTTCAACCATAATCCTGTATTTAATCCTGTATTATATGCTTTAACTGTTTGTTTGTTTTTTGTTAGTTTTTGTATTAAGTTTTATTTGGGCTGTGAAGTAGATTCCTTTATATGTAGATTTAAAAAAAAAAAAAAAAAAAAAAAAAAATATATATATATATATATATATAATATATATATAAAATAAATATAATATATATATATATATATATATATAATATATATATATATATATATATATATATATATATATATATATATATATATTTCACTTGGTTAATTATTATTTATTTATGTCTCATTTCAATTCATTAATATATATTGCATTAAAGAGTATTTTGCTGCTCTTCATTTGAATGCAGCTTTGAGTGGCGATCAGTAAAACTATTGTCATACCATAACAATATAATAAAATGTGGATGCCCATTCATTTATATTTTTAGACCCACTGTCGAATGTTTCAATATGGAGTTAAGGCTCTGTTTCTCTTTTGGTTTCTATGTGTGAGGTCAAAACATGGTGGTAACCACAGTGTAGTCTCTGCCAAACTAATGTGCTTGGCCCATGCAGATGTATGGGCCATTTAGCTGGAACATACTGTATCCCATAGTGGATTAAACATTTCAGCAAAACAGCTTTTGGTTTACATTCATTCATTCATTTTTTTTATTTTTTTTTACTTATTATTATAATTTTTTTATGTTTCCATAACAAATCACAGCTATCACATATTGATTTCTGTTACAGTTAGAATTTGTGGACACAGTTACTTTTTAATCAAAGCATGGCACCGGCACAAATACATTATTGTAAGGTGAAGACTTTAATATGACAACATTTTTTAATTTTAGTTTCATCGAAAGTGCATGTTTTTCAGTTCCACTGACCAAGAAAAAAAACAAACATTTACTTTCACTTCTACCCAAAGTGATTTGATCCCTTAAGCACTCCCCTCCTGTCCTATCTCTTCTTTGATTCCTTCACTCTCATCTCAAGCCTATCAGTGACTCTCCAGACCTCAGGATTTCCCCCTTAAGGAAACGGGGACAATGCATTGTTTTAGCCACTCACCCAAATCTGTGGTGTTTGTCCATGTGCTCGACTTTGGTGAAGAAGTGCACAGTCGTACAGCACTTGGCATGTTCTGCTCTAAAGTGTCTTATCAAATCTGTATGACATGTACAATATGATACCAGTGTATCTACAGATTTGAGAAATGCTTGCAAGAACATGAATTATCACTGCTGAAATTTAGACAAATAATGTGGGAAAAAACTAGCAATACAAATTAACACATTTATTTAAGCTTTTCTTTATCTAATTTTGCATCCAACTCTCTTCTCTTATTCAGGACCACTTCAGAGAGCAGCAGTCAGGCACCTAGACTTTCTTGTCCTCCAACTCAAATCATTCTCTGGACAACTGCAAAACAACAGTGCATTCAGCAGATCCCTTGTCGACTAAAGGACCTGTTTCTGGTAGGGCCTATCAAACTCCCTCTAGTCAATAATATCAAACCTTTGGAGTCTCAAAAGCATAGTTATTGCTATACTTTAAAGAAAAACAGATTACATTACATTCTTATAGACAAGAATAAAGTGGGTGTAATTTTCTAATGTAAAAGAAAAGAGTGCTACGACAGAGCTGCTCTCCTGTTCTGATTTATGGTTCTGTATAAAGCCACTGTTCATTGGGTTTGATTATTACATGCCGCACAAAGTCTCTGAGTGATTTCTCATTGTTCTGCCCTTCACAATGACTGTTTGATGCCTGACAGTTTTTCAGCCTCTGTTTTAATTAATTTGCCCATAAAATGAACCACGATTCCCAGCAGCCACTCTGGCACCCTCAGTCTCACAAGATTTTATTAGCCTCGACAATTAATCGTCACCAACTACCAAAGTAATCACATCTGAGATATATTAGTTACAATCATATGGAATATCGATTGGTTCTGCTTGGTTTTGACCCTTTCAGCACACCGTAAGTCACTGGCCAATGACATCATTGAGAAAAGGTGGCACAGTGCAGCTACTGTCCTTATTTTCCTTTTTAAAGACACAGCTTCGCACAAACCAGTAAAAGCGATGCACGCACAGGCACTTGTTTGTGGCTGCTCGTTTTATTTGTTGTCTCAAACTAATTTAATTTGTGAGAGTGCGTCTGGCTCTCATTATGTAAATGAAATAGCCTCAGTTTAAAGAGCGGCATACAGACACATGAAGGCATAGGGTAAATGTGCTTTCTGACACATTTTGGTGGCTTTTCCTCACCCTCTCTCAGTGTTTGGGAGCTGTGTGCGCCTTCAGCTGTATCTGTAACAGGGCATCCAGTGTGTCGGGGGGAGAATGATCGATAGCTATTAAAACCCACCCGTCCTGAGAGCAGACGGACCACTGTGAGTCCAAATGTGCGAGTGTGGCCCGTGTTTGTTCAGGTGGACTATAGCTAACCTGTTCCACTCCATTTACTGCAGCTCAAGCTGGAGAAACTTACCCACGAGTTACGTATGTGTGCACTGTGCTTAGCCATATATCTGTGCGTTACTATTGTCTGTGTGACTGGCTGAGTGTCAGCCCATGTTTGGGTTTGCTGGTGCTTCTAGCTAAGCTTTTCAGAGCCAGTGAAAAGGACAAAAAGAGGGAGCAGGTGGAGATTGACAAGGGGCAGACATTGTTTGAATGTGATGTCTCGCAAACCTGAACTTCATTTTACTTTGCTGGAGAAATGTATGTATTATAATTGTTTTGCTATGGAACTAAAACACATGTTTAAAGTGCAAGGGTGGAAAAATGACACAAACTGCACTGCAACGGGTACAAATATTTTCAAGCATTCACAAAAATGGATACATACATTTATGGAGGCCTACACTTTGGCTGCTGCAGTTATGTGAACATGTACTTGCATATGAACTAATAGGAATCATAATCACTTATTTATTGCCAAGGGGAAATTATTTTAGTTAGAGACATATATTGCAGGACATATAATATAAAACATAAAAATAAAGTAACTGAATATGACTGATAACAGTTTCACATTTAAAACCTGACTCAGAACTTTGCAGAAATGTTTTTTTCTCCATATGATACGTGTTGTGAATCTGATCTGACCTAATGCAGCAGGAGATATTGAGAAATAAAATATTCACAACTGATTTTTGTCACGCACACAAACACACACACACGCACACACACACACACACACACACACACACACACACCCACGCACACACACTCGCTCTCACCTCCAACAGTAGTAGCAGTCTCCTGTGAGACAGCCACGAAACCGGAGCACCGATCAATACTGAGTGGTGTTCTGGTTTCAGCTGTGATGGTTGGCAGACTGATTAGATAGGATCATATAGCACTTTACACAGTAGTCAAATAGAGGTGTGTCCAATATCTGAAAAAATTACAAATATAGAAAAGCCCTAAGCTTTTTACAATGGTTTTAACAAGGATGAAAAATCTTGTGATTTTCCTGACAAGCATTTCAATGGCCTTCATGTTTATGTTTTAACAGTCAGATTCTGTTAAACGTTTACAATTTAAACATATCCAGGAGGTTTGAGCAAAGCTACCATCCACAATAGCATTTTCTTCTCATCAGAAGGCCATTTTGCTGTTAGCAGGGGGCATTTTATTATGTAAATGATGATAATCCTGACAGTTCAACTTAAATTGAATTAATGAATGGAAAGAAAAACCATAGCTAGTAAAAAATAGTGCCCATAGCGCAATTGTTGCCAGTTGAAACTGCTCCTACTACTATATCTTGCACTTAAGCTTTTATATCATCATGGAAACCAAGCCAGGCAAAGTTACTGGTCAATTCTGTGAAGAGGCACCCCGCTCACAGTAAGTATGAAATATCCATAGAAACAAGAAGGTAACAGATCCCCAACGAAAAGTTACATAGTGCACCTTTAAGCCAAAAATACTTCACAATTGTCTGGAATGAAGCATAGATTATTTAGTCTTTTCTTGAGTTGTTTTTCATTTTTTCAGTCTGTAACAAAATGGTACAAAATCCCCTACAACAGTCATGTGAATCAGACATCTTGATTCATTTTGTCCTCAAACCATTAATGGCCTCTCCTGACTTTGTTTACAAATCATAAAACAACTTTTGAGCAATACCATATTTATTTTATTTTATTTTGTTTTGGCCTATTACAAAGTTTAATTTAACTCTGGTTCGCCTTGAGTTTCTCAGTAACTCAGAGCTGTCTCTACCTGAAGCTCTACCCTGTGTTTGTCTCTTCTTGTGTGTGGCTGTGTGCATGTGTGAGTGCGTGTATGTGCATTGTTGTGTGTGTGTGCGCATTTGTTGGCACGTGTAGTGCGGTTTCACAATGCGGAGTCAACAATGAAACTCACATGGCAGCTGGGCGTAGTAGAGCGGTGTATGGACAATAGGGACAAGTGTTCAACAGGCAGGGCTTCTACCAATAGTCTGCTATTTATTTGTTTGCTAATAAGCCTTGTTTTCTGAAGCCCGATTTCAAACATTTCCTCATCTGTAAACTAGTGTTGTCAGGATACTAAAATTACTCAGGAATACTCGGTACCAGTTCCATTAAAATGATAATAAAAAATTTAAAAACACTTATTATTTAGACAATATAATCATAATACTTTTCAGTCATCCAGGTAGGTTCCATAGTTGTCCATGGGTGTATACTAGTTTATGTGGTCTTATACTTGTTCTACAGCTCAAGATCATTCTTAAGATTTTCAGGAAAGGTTTAATTCTGTCCTGTGAATGTGCCTTTTTTGTTTCAGTACTTCCTCTAACTTGTATTGAATTTTGATACTAATTTTTGTATCGATTAGTATATGAGTTTTCCATACATACAACTCTACTACTCTACTACTGTCTATTCTTGCTTGGTTTCATTTCCATGTATTATTTTTATTACAGTTGTGTACTGGAATCTATCATAATCAGCCATAATAAAGCATTAAATGATCCTGACTTACACCCAACCCCTTAAACAAGCTTGTGGTAGATGTACAAAATTCAGCAATATCTTAACTCATTCAATGACTCCACTTGTTTGTCTAAAACTAAAAAAGCTTAATTTTATATTTATCACTTGATTTATCATTGGAGTGGATAAGGGCACCGATCAAAGCATCAAAGTCAAGCATCAAATCAGGCTATAATTGAGTTTGCCATCTTTCAAGGTCAAAACAAAACTGATACTCATTGTGTTTCTTTCTTCTATCTTTTTCTGAAACAAATTGTTCTCCATCCCAAATAAATCATATCCTTCATCCCAGATCTCAGTATTTGGCGTGGGGTGAATTTGCCAGGGTCCTGTAATGGATTAATTTATGCAGAGCTGGATGTCCTGTTGCCACGTCGACCGGTCAACAAATATTTGGAGCTATGTGACACCTTCGGCACACATTCCTTGATCTGCTGTTTTGGAAAGACCTGGTGTCCAACTGTTTTATACCCTCCTTCTCCTTTCTCTCCATCCCTCCTCTCTCCCAGCTCTGTCCCAGCCGCTGCCACACTTCACTGTCTGCCTCTCCAAGATAAAGGAGCTATTGTCCTCCAGAAAAATTGACTTGAAAACAGCACTTTGGACAAGTGGCTCTGTGTAACTACAGCAACACACCCAGTGCTAATGTACAACTAGGAAAGCATTTCATTTCAGAGCCAAAGATTGATTAACATCTTCCAGGCTAGTAGTGTTTTGTATACACTCACAGCAATAGTCAGCACTTGCAAAGCCTTGCCGGCCTAGGTATTCCCAGAGCTTTGTGGGAGCCTTATTACTTGCTGTCAATCTGTACTAGGTTTGCATAATGGTCCTACATTTCTTGTTTCCAGAGTCATGATGTTTGTGAATTCAGAACTTATTAATAAGTTGTTCAGTACCTCAGTTGGTATAGAGATTGTCCACTGATCCGGACCACTCTCGAAATAAAAAACACAAAAAAAAAACATAATTGGTTGAGCAGTCATCTCCACTGTCTCATAGGATGGTGGTGCGATTCCATCTCCCACAGATAAATGCTGTTGTTGTGTCCTTGGGCAAGACACTTTACCTCACCTCGCCCCCAGCGTCTGTGTACACTAGTGTATGAATGTGTGTGTGAATGGATGAGTGGTTCCTTCATGTAAAGCGCTTTGAGTACCTTGATAGTGGAAAAGCGCTATATAAAAATGTGACCATTTACCATCTAATCTTAAACTTTACATTATCGATTCTCTCTCTTTATCTCTCTGGAAATGTATAGTCAGCAATTTATCGCCTACATGCTGGTCTTGGGTAATGCAAATTCTAAAAAGTTAAAGGTCAGATGGAGGCATAGTCCTGAGGTGGACTATTTACATGTTTGTGGAGGTAAGGGCAAACTGAAGTACATAGATGGGGCATCAGGTCTTTAAAAAAGCTCATCATGTGGTGAGAGGCTTCAGCACTCCACAACTTCAAACACCAACCTCTATCTCTGTTGAACCTGAACTTAGCTAGTAATCATGTTTTAATTTTAAGTCATCATCAGTCCTATATGAACTCCACAAATGCTACACAACAAATGCATACAGTGGTACAATGGTATTTATTTCATAACCTTAATTGATCCTAAATAGATAATAAGTGACTCTTTCTGAGTCAATCATCAGACAGTTATTACCAGGTTACTGCAGAGAAGCGGAGAGAAAATCAATTCTTTCGATGTGAAATCTGACACTTCAATGCCTGGGAATGTGCAGCTCAAGGATTTATGTATGCACAGACTCCAATTGGATACAGAATCAAATATGTGCCCTACCTATCCAGAATTCTGAAATCATTTGGCTATATTATCTGTATATATTATCTGTATATATATATAGTCTGCCATTTTTAATTCTGTAGTTCTCGATGCACAGAGCAGCTTTCTAAACACATCTTTGGTACATTAAGTGGGTTGTGGTTTATTATGTGTACCTCTATAAAATAAAATATGTTGCAATTGGTACTACTTATTT
>NW_026571477.1:0-25000 GCF_026225935.1 Boleophthalmus pectinirostris | reverse complement strand
TGGCTGGAGACTCACCCCTTACAAGTGCAATTAAGAAAATATCTACAAACTACAGCAAATACAGTACACAGTGCACCTACTCATTGAGTCCTTGATTCCTGACATATTGTTTTTGTCTTAACTGCAGACATCACATTAAGAGCTGACTGATTTCATCTGAGTAATTCAATCTCATATTGTTGACCCTTTAAGTCTAATGTTGTACTCAAGTGTCCTTGTACAGTCTGTTCCCTCCCTGGTCCCATCCGCGCTGCACTCATGTTGAGCAAAAATGGAAAGAAATAAAGGCATGTCTAATTCGATGTTCTGTCAAATTACTCTTCACATGCACAGATAATTCAAAGCAGAACATGTTCAAATTCACATCCTAATTTTTGTGTTTTAGTTCAGAAAAAGCTAAATAGTGGAAAATATGCAATACAACACAAAGATGCAAGTGTTATAGTCTGCTAAATTATGTGCTCCATCACAGCAGCCGCAGCTTTTCTGTCTTCTTTTTATACTCACATCTTGTCACTATGTCTTCATCTGCCAAAGTGAATAAGAAACATTCACTCACTTGTATGTATTTTCAAAAGGCTTTAAGGCTTTAAGACTTTAAGTTGGATTATGCATCTTTTTAGTGAAGGATCTGACCCCCTGTGTATCCGAGGACATATGCCATGGCATTAAACACTATTATACTATTATTATTACTAACTATTATAGATGTATTTATTACTAAAAAGTAATATAAAATAAAATAAAATAAAAACCTGCATTTGTACTGTGAGCAGGTTTGCCTTTCCACAGATCTCATCTGTAACACACCTCTTTGTTTCCATGGTATATCTATGTTTAATGCCATGCTGTGGAACTTTACAGGTAAAGCAATAACATCTCTCTAGAGACAAACAGATGGTGCAGCCTCTACTAGAAAAGTGCACCTTGAAATATTTTATTGTGTTTAATTTAAAATGATCATTTAATATTTCCTGACAGTATTTTGTAAGTTGCAGCGGATACATAGTGATCTTAAGCTTTTGCTTGTCTAACGGTGTTAAGACTGGCTGTCTCTGTAATTTGGGGACACATACAGTGCCTTAATGGGAGATGAGTCAGAGCTGTCCTTTAAATACTTCCGCACGTGGGTGAGTCATTTATGAACTAAGTGAAATACAGTAAAGGACATGACAGACATGAAGGAACACACACAGACTTTTTCTAGTAAAGTTCCTTCAAGGTCCTCCCATTGTGCATATTTTGGATTTTTTAAAAACTACTTTAGACACCAGTAGTATAACTTAAAATAAGTGATGGGCAATATCAGGGATATTTTATTTGATCCCATACGTAGTTGTCCAAGTACTGATTAAGCAGTATTGACATCAGTCACTGGTGGAGTACAGATCATAGGTACTATAGCGATACTATAGCTTTAAGTGTCTGCCGATATACGATATCAACCAGTGAAGAGAATGAAAAAAGCATGTAGTTCCTTTAAACAAAAAAAACTAAATAAAACAAAACAAATCTAAATGTGTTATGTAGTTGTCATGAGAGTTTTTGGGCAAAATACGATCAGTAATTGTCTTATTACACCATTTCATGTCAATGCAGGACTGGCTGAACCAATATAAGGAAGCTGTTACCTAATCGGGCTAATTTTTCAGTATTGGCATCAATATCTGGTATCAGTATGTCCCTAGTTTTATGAATGAAATGTGTATTTTAAAAATGTGTTAAAATGATATATAAACAATTATAAGATCAATCATGAGTATATTGTTTACTAAAATCATCTTGTTTCAATACCTTTTAAGTCTCTAAATATTTATGTTTTTATATCAACCTGCCCATCCCTGGGTAAATGCTGAAGTAAAACAGTAATTGCGATACAAGTTGTCGTTGTGTGATAAGTGAAGGTGAAAGGTCTTTTGATGTCAATACCAAACGACTGCGGTGCCAAAGTGTCTGACTGGGACTTCACAGGACAAAGATGTTAAGTTCATTTAGAGAAGTGCTAGCAAAACATGAAAAGAATTCTGTCAAGAACAGTCAATCAGAATATTGCCCAACAACACAGAATCATTTATAAAATGGGTAGTTATGGTGATAGTAGAAGCAGTAAGAAAGCAAAAGTGTGTCTATTGTCATTCTTGTCATTGTTTTTCAAAGTACTTTCACTTCCTTCTGTCACACCTGAATATACATGGGACACTTGTCACTACATCGTCCTCCAGTCAGCTCCTGGTGTGCTAGCAGAGACACAACATGACACCCTCTATGTCTGCTACCTGCTGGGACAGTCTGGTCTCTTGTCTCACATCCAAAAATCCTCCCCCTCTGCACCCCTCAGCCTGTCTGCCACTTTACCCATCTGGTCCCATTTTAGCTGTGCAATAATGCAGTGACAGTGAAGGCAAATCAGAGATGACTCCCAATAATTTAACATCTGTCAGATTTTTTTGGTTTTCCTGGAACCACAAACCTATGTGTGGTTTGATCTTTGGTCTTAGGTTTCAAAGGTTTTGCAGTGACATGCAGGTCTATAGTGTGTGATCTGGGGAACTCACACGTGTGCATGGCATATGATGGAGGTGTGAGAAATATGGTGGAGAGAAGGATGGCGGTGCCAAACTTTGACCTCATGCAGCTTTTACGTGTATGAAGGTATTTGAAGTTTGGACTTAAAGGTTCAGATCTGACATGTGGCTTGTGTTTGCACTGAAATACCTCGCAGATCCATTGACTGCTTCAAAAAATGGATGTAAACATGAAGCTCTTTGGTGTCTATCCTGCCGCATTAAGAACTTTTCAAGAGGAGACTTTAACACAATATTTAGTGGGCTATTTATCTACATGACAGTGAAGAGGACATTTTTGTGTGTGATGAAAAAGTAAAAACATAAGAAAAGTATCTTATCTGCACTATGAAATATATCAGTATTTCTCAAAGTAAATAAAAGATATTTGCCTTCCAAGTACCACCAGATTCTAAACAAGTCTAAACATGAACCTTAACAGGCCCAAACCAGTGCTAAATCCAGTATTGGCATCAATATCTTATATCAGTATTGACTATCACTGCTGATATCTGATATCAGTATTGATATCAGATACTGAAATGCTGCAATTCTGCAACTGTGGGTCTCAGAGGGTTAAAACAGGACTACAACATTGCTACACACAATTGCTAAGTCAGTTAAATAAGTTATAAACATAACGCAAAGAAGGAAAATATTTGGATAAAAATTAATCCAAATTAAGATAATACTACTGCAACTGAAGAGGAGTCTGTCTACCACCAAGGGGATTACAAGATGGTGGTCGCCTGCATGCATGTCATGCACCTGCACTAAAAGGATGCACACTGTTTTTCAAGCTGATCCTCACATGGCTGTATGTCTTTTAAACAGAGAGCAGTTTGCACCAAATGTAGTGCACATTTGCTTTGTTTGGCTCTTTCTGGACCGCTTTATTCTGAGGACTGGACTCTTTTTTTTTTTTTACTTGAACAAACCACCATGGATAATTATCTCAAAGATGTAGTTGGATAGCATGCTATAGTGACTTTGGTTGCAACTTTACAACAATGGGATATGCATATTAGATTTGATATCAGCTGGATGCAACTCCTGGATTTCTGCCTTTGATTTTAGCGATGAGTGATGCACTAGGCTCTCTGCCAACACACATACAGGTTCTAAAACCCCTTTGATGAACCTATTGTGGCCATAAATATTAGTGATAATTGACAAAAATGTTAATATTGATGCCAATCTTGATAATTACTGTTGTAGCACCCATACATCCATGCTACCATGTTACTTACATGAGAAAAGTGGTGCTCCAAGCCACAGGGTTCAAACATGGCCTCCTGTTTAAGTGAACAGGCGGAGCTCAGTGGCGCGTGTTGCAAGATTAGCCTTGGAAGTTAGGTACATTTGGCAGGTATAATAGTAGTGCTCTTCTTCAAGGCAAATGTGTGCATGGAGTGAGGACTTGCAGAGCGAGTCGATGATAAAGATTCTTAAAGGTTCTTAAGACAGCTGAAGGAGTTTGTACTGATAAAAGGTTTATGATCTATTTTTTCTGCAGTACTAATGGACCTGCCACTAGCACAACTCACGAAAGGTCTAAGATGACAATACTCAACCCAGGCTAAACAGATCCATGAGGTACATCTAGTAAGTTACTACTATTCCTATTTAGCAGTAAATGAGATCCAAATAAGAGCTGCCCTACTGTACTGAACAAGAAACCGAGATATGAAGACTATACTAAACTTCCTCTTAGCTTAATGGCAGTACACAGGCCCTCACAAACACAGATAAGTTTACTCACAGTATCAGAGCTTTGGAATGATGAAAAACATGGTGCAGGTGGGTTCGGGTCTTGCAAAACATTGAGTGCGCTGAAATACCAAGGCCCTGAAGCTTGAGAATGGTGAAATGAGCGGACAGCAGCTTCGCCGACGCCCTTACGCCGCGGTGGTTCAATCAGTTCAGCGACAGAGCGATCTGCGATCTGTGATCTGCGATCCGCGATCCGTGGCGAAAACACGATCACAGCTCCCGCTCATTCTTCCCGCTCTTTCTTCCCGCGCTGACACACGTATCTCACTTTTATCTTTCTGCGCACAAACGTATGAGTCTACATTCTTCTTTTCTGAGCTTTATCAAGTCATTGCTTCTTTTTTGTGTCTTTTTTTTTTGTTTGTTTTTTGTTTTTTTTGGCTCTAAGAAAGGCTTGGTGGAGTCCGCGCGCTTGCAGTGACTGGTCCCGCCTAAAGAGCGGCTCCTAGGCCACTTCCAGAACTTATCAAATTCTCAGCTCAGAGTCGTGTGTGCAACTCATTTTCAGTCATATACAATAATCTTGTATTTAATAGCCTATTTGGAACTCAGGTGTCATTAACATAGACCAAGCAAAACAAAAGTAGTTTTTTTTTGTGTGTGTGTAAACAACAAAGCCCTATTGCACAGTTATTAAAAATTTCCTGGGATTATCCTGTTAAGATTTTTGTATCAGTGTGTCAATATTATTGTTAATTGTGATATTTTCTATAGCAATATATTACACCTTGTATTGCATGCCTAGGCTATTATAGGCAGTAGTAATAATGTAGTGTAAAACAATCTTACTTTTTACATTTATGCAATCATTTTGTGCATGTGCATTTAATTCTAGATGTTTAATAATAGCCTAAATATATTCTACATATAGACCACACAACACACAATGAAAAATCTCACTAAACTCTGTCCTCATTTGCTTGTCAGTTGTGCAATTTTGTGGCGTGGCGTCTTGCCCTGTTTTTGTTAAACTTGCCCATTCTCATTGATTCTCAGAAAACAACTGCAGCTGCTGATGATGGACATTCAACAATGTCAAAAGTCTGTCAGACCAAATCCAGTTTAGGCCCTATCTCTCCCTAGCATCTGAATTGGAGCAGTTCCTTTGTTGCGTTAGGTCTGTTTGAGTCCATTCCGGGTAATATGCACTTTAACTTGATTATAGCCACAAGTTTGGAACCACAATGTATGTAATTCAATCAGGATTTCCACATGTAACGGATATATAACCTGTGTCACATGTGACAATTGTTAAAACACAGCTAATGCCCTGCCATTTCAATGCATGAAAAAGAACATGATAAAAGAGACTAGGGTTCCTGAAATTAAGTCTTAAAAATGCCCCATGGAAACTGTGGTCTATTTGTCTGACGTCTATACATTTAAAAAATGATTGTACTCAAAAAATGTATATGGTAGAATTGGGAAGGTCAGGGTATCGTCTGTATCGATATCTGATATTTGTCTTGCTGCTGTGTCCAATATTCGATATTTGTCGACAAGGCCCACAAAATTATGTTATGTATTTCGTTTTAAAAGTGTTAAACCGGTATAAAAATTCTCTGATCACTGCAATGTTTGCTATGACCCACATTTACTAGTATGTAACTTTTGTGGAGGAGTCAGCACCCATTTCTCTACTAACAACCTCTGCATAAATATGTTATTGCTTTGTCGAGATAGAATGTATTACAGCAGTAACTTATCACCAATCACTTAACACCACCAAGCTAAATTACAGGTCAGATCTGTAGACATGCAAACCCGCTCACAGTAAGAACAGTAAGAATTAATGTTTTTCAAGATATTTCTGAGCAATACAAATACTATTGACTCAGACTTTTAAGATTTTAAATAGGCCATAGTAGGATATAAGCCTTATAAGCAATAATAGACTCGACTATGGCAAGAAAGCACTCAATGTTGTTTACCCTCCCATGTATTCAGGCTTGGAACTGTATAGCTGATTTACTGTAAAGCCTACCTCAGTTGACTACGCATATGCTGTCCAAAACACAACTGCTTTCCACACCCAAAAGGTTTTGGCCTGGCTTTGTGGTACTTTCCGAGCGGTAAATACTATAGCATATAAGTGGCTTTACCTATTACAATTTTACCTTCCTCTAAGCGCCCCACTTTCCCCAGGCCATTACATTTAGCTTTTACAAAACAACCCCAAATCATTTAATAAACCCAATTTTTGGAGAGCCTATGGGAGCAGAGTTGAATTTATGCCCCAAGGATAAAAAGCCGGGGATCAGAGTACTTCAGTAAATAATGTTACACTATGAATAATGACTACAGTCTGTTGCCAGCACTTCGACTGGACTAATGACAAAGACCTGGTTTTGATTAGGCCTTACGCAAACACACAGAGACATGCATAGAGCACACACACCCAGCAGGAGTGACCCACAGAGAACGTCCTATCAGTTTAGATAATCTGAGGCTACGGGCGAGGAAAGTGATCTGGATTGTATTATGGGGCAGCTAATGTAGGGGAGGAAAGACAGGAGGCAGAGGGCACCAGACACATCCTTACTCACCTCTCAGCTTCCTCTATGGAGCATGTGTCAGACTGAGGATGTTATGGCAGGGTTTGACATTAACACTACAGCCACCAATCTAAATGTCATTGTCTTTTCAGAGTTGTGGCACATTTCTCTTCACTTTAGAGACATTCACTTTAAAAAGATAAAATAACTTGCATATAGTATATAAAAATAGTACAGTACAAATATAACTGAACAAATATTGTTTCAATAAAAGCAGCATATTCAATAAATTCAATAAAAGCAGCATATTTTAGATTGTATATTTTGTTTTTATTAGTATAAAAGCAGAAAATATTACATGTAGTTATAGTTAATGCCAGGTTCTGCTAATTGTGGTTATATTAAGCAAGAAGTGTCTATTTACCTCATATTTTACCAGAGATAAATAGACCCAAGATTAGGTTTAGAAAAGAGCATGACTGCCATCTGCTGATGAAGGCTAGAAATGCATACAGTTTATCAATTTAAATTAATGAATAATTTAAAATTATTCCAAGACACTTCTTTCAGTGGGTATATGGAAAAAAACAAGGGCCAGACAGAGTGCACTTTTCGTTTGTGTTTTTGTTTAGTGTATGTTACTGTATGTAACCAATGACAGACCTTGGACTAAATATTAAATAAATTTTAAACAATACAATATGATCATAAATTAAGTATAGCTGTATTTAATACACAAACTAGTACTAAGAAATGAACAGTCATGCCCATTCCTCTTGCCTGGTACCTGTGGATATGTAGTTAGATAACTGTATTATTTAGGCTGACATTTCAATGGCTATCGTAACACATGCTTTGTTTAGTCTACAGTGCAACAATAACCTTCAATTATCAAATGCTAGTTATTCTTTTTTTAACAATTTGACCTACATACAAAAATTCCAGTAACTCCAAGGGCACGCACTGGTCTAACCTCCTTCACACCAGATAGCTGTCAAAAACAGTCCTTCTCAACTGGGGCTTAAACAGAGCCAACACCGCTTCTCTCTGCTCCTCGACTTCGGCCTTTGGTGGTTCTTCTGAGGTGCGTTCAAGTGTCCAAGTGTTTCTGACTGTTTGTTATTTCAGTCTCAGTTCACATCCTCCTGCTGCTCCACCACCGAGGAGACAAGGAGGTAAGGCAGCAGGCTAAGAAAGGTGGCTAGGAATCTCCAGCTATCATCGCTTCTCTAGTTTCTTGAACCTAGCTTCTGCAAAAAGAATGAAGAAAAATACTGTAAAATAAATAAACTCTCACAAATCAAGTTACTAAAGTTGCTCAAATGAATCTGTGTAATGTAGCACCATCAAGTGGCGGAAGAAGTATTAAGACAGATGTTGAAGAAAATAGGTGTGTGCCTAGTGTGATTAAGGTAAATGGTTATAAAATAATGAGGTCAGTTGTTTTCATGATATGCCATAGGTACTGTAATAAAAGTATTGAATGCTGAGTGAAATGATCTGTGTGTACCAATGATGTACGTGCACAATTCTTCCAAATTAAATCTATGTAACATACAACCCATGCCCGGAATGTTATGTTGATAGGCGTTTTTTTTTTTATTTTATTATTAATTTACCTAGCTTCTTAGAGTAAGCATCCAGTTTGTATGCAGCCTGCTCAAGTGAAGTGACATGCTCCTCAATTTCATTTATCTGATCCAAGTATGGCTGAAGGCTGGCATCTGTACAGAAATATACCCCAATTGGATTAAAAACAGACCATAAAGACTACGTCATTAGAGTAAACCATCCATCTCACATTTGTTATTAAGGTCCTGTAGGTTACGACTGATGTTTATGCTGATGTCCTTCATTTCCATGTACTTCAGGCTGGTCAGCTTGTTCATATTCTCCAACAAGCGGTAATCTTCACATGTAGCTACAAAAACATACATTATAATTAGATGATTTTAATGATTTTGAAATAAGAGGAGATGGCATTGCTTTACAAATACAATACCTGTGAGTTCCCCTTGTAGAAATATTGCCATCTTTTCAAACATATCGCTGCATAACTCGTTTATATCAGGCTCTGCTGGCTCCACAGCCTCCTCTGCTGTCTCTACCCCGCCATCACCTGAACACATACAATAATAACACTTTTAATACGGCTGCATTTGGCACACTCGTTTGCCAACATAAACACACATATAGGCAAAAATCTAGAGGCACTGGGTAAAGAGTACAATGGTTCAATCAAATAATGACTACGTAGGCCTATTTGTTTGATTTATATTGTGTTAAAGTTAGCATTGTTAGCTACGGAAGGTGTCCAGCTGTGCACTACTGCAGTTACCCTTTTTAGGTGCTGCGGTTTCAGCTCCATCCTCTGGGGGTTCTGCTTGATTACTCCCGGCTCCAGGCGCACTCAAAGCTGCAGAATGAGCCGCTGGGGCCCGGGAGATGCTATCCATAGCCGCTGCCTCGTCCCCTGTAGCAGTAGCCATTTTGTTCCTGTTTTGGCTTTACCCCGGTCACATGAGCGCACATGAGGCCACGTGACGACCGCGCGCCACAAGGTTTTACTACAACTCGGTCTGCGCGCACTGCCACTCCATGGATCTATGTGCCACACCCATATGATGTCCACAGCACACAAGCACACAGAGGGTAGATCGTGGCCCGAAACTGGTGGATCTCAGACTCTCAGATGGGGGACAAGAAGCAGTTTTTCCAATTAATTACGTTGCACTTTGCCATGAAATATTGGAAAGGCAAATTCTCAAATATGGAACCAGTTCATTTTTATTATTGATTAGACCCAAGACCGTGCTATATTACAACAGAAATTTGCATTCTAACAATATTAATTTTAGCGGCCCCCCCATCTGTATTAAATAATATTTGCCTATAGAATGCTGTAATGTCATCTGAAACCCAACAATAGCTAATAGATCCTTATCTGAAAGGCATTTAGACGTATTTGTACTAATTTAATTTACAATGTTTACTAGGATCTATAGGCCATATTTATTATAGCCTGGATGCTTTAAATGTATGTCTTTAACGAACAAGATTTTTTCTGTCTTGTTGCAATAGAGCCCTGTATAAAAAAGAAGAAAAAAGGGAAAAGGGAGTTTAAATAAGTAAAGTAAAATATGCCTATGCTTGTCAATTGGTCACGTGGATATTTTTGACAAATAAAACTTTGACTGTGATTAGACTGTAAAATAACTTAACAGTAGTTTTGTGGTCACTGTGCGCACTCTAGTGAGCCCATTGCAAACCAACTTGACACAAACTGGGCATAGCACCTGTGTCGGCGCTGTTCGGGGGAAGTCGGATCGTGACAGGCAAAGCTTGCAGCTCTGACTGTCAACATGGCGGCACGCACTGCTACAGGGCTGTGCCGAGCTCCCCGCTACTACTAGGGACAAATAAACACAGAGACACCCCAAAATGGAGACCGAAGAGGAGCAGCACATCACCACGCTCCTCTGTATGGGCTTCCCAGATCCGGACGTGATCAGGAAAGCGCTGCGTTTAGCCAAGAACGACATCAACGAGGCAGTGGCGCTCCTGACCAACGAAAGCCCCGGACTCGGGTATGGATACGAGCCGATGGAGAGCGGGCCTGCCCCCAATCCCAGCTCATCTGGAGACGGGGAAAACAGCGGGAGAAGCGGCACAGGGGGGTTTGACCCGCCGCCAGCTTACCACGATGTTGTGGATAGCGAGGTGAGAGTGACTTTGCATTAGAGAAAACATGGGGGAACATGGCTAATTGTAACTTACTGGTCTCGCCCATTTAACTAGCTACACTTAGCTGCAGCCGGAGCTATGTGCAGCAAGCCCAACGTGAACTGTCAGGCGATCAGGGCGCATATGCAACTAATACTACACAAAATGCGTGCACCCACGCCAACTAATCTAGTATCGTCTTTTGTGGATGAATGAAATCATGCAAAATCTCTCATATATTTCATCGGGGCAAGCAATCAAACTTACTAGCTTGGGCAGCACTTGCTTAGCAATGTTAGCGAGAGTTAAACGCGCGAGTTACTGCACAGCCACAGATTCTCTATGGATTTTATACCTGGAAAGTAATATCTTGACAAGAAAACACTCATTTATGTACTCCAAGCATCCAAAGCTTGGACAATTGACCGATTCCCTCTTTTGCTCTCACTTTGTACAGACTGTGTGCAGAATGTGTAGAGATTTCGCAATTCACTTGACATCCCCAGAACCCCAATATCCTCATTCTTTAAGGCTTGTTTACATTCTCCCAGCTTGTTATGTAGAAGAAATGTTGTTGATAGGTTCATGTAGACTATCACTTGTAAATTGGAGCAAATTATGAAACAGTACACCAAAAATTTGTGATAATGGAAGATTTTTCTATGAAAATACACTGATGGGTTGCCATTGTGACCAAAAACATGTGAAACTTTGAGTTATGCATAGCCCTCACCCCCAAACAACATCCAGGAAGTAGCCTGTTTACCCCTCAGCAATTTGACTTTCACTTGTTGAATTTTCAGTACACCAACGAATTTTAGTGCTAGTTTGTAAACATAATTTTATTTTTAATGATTAAGAATGATACAGTAGTGTTAATAGCAATTATCAATTTACATCACCTTTCTTTATTATGGACACTGTTTTATGGCTCAAGCACATTCTAGTCTAGTTATTCCATTCAATTAATTTCCAAAACATGATTGTAATTGTGCTGTTACAATACAACCAACAAGTACACTGAAATTAAGATGTATATCCTTAAACTATGAATAATTGTCACATGGATGTCAACTATTTGAAAACTGGATCTCTTTATTGCCTAATGCATTTGTGTGTACTGTTGACATGTTAGGCTGTTGCAGCATGTTGTCCTCCTAAAAATAGCCCTTCATGACACAGTGAACATATTGCAGTTTTTGAAGGGGTCCCACGGGTGGATGGGTGCATAGTAACAGACTGGCGCCAAGTTACACTTGGGGTAGGGCCAGGGCACAGAGAAAAAACTGTTACATACTGTACCTCATATGATTCAACTTTTACCCAGAAGACCTCAAACGTGATTTATTACGGACATGTATGTACTTCCATGATGATATATTTTAGATGGAGTTGTGCAATAAAAACACTGTACACTCATAAGCATGACAGCAATTTCAATCTTTAAACATTTTACTTTTGTAAGTTGTTATTAAGAAATATTTTAAAACCCTGCTTCCCTTCCTTAATTTCATTTGAAATGTATTAATTGGATTAGAGTGGACAATTTAGACTAAATAGACAAAAAAAAGTTTTCTTTTGTTTTCTATTAGAATATCTTGATATTTAGGATATTTTCTTGATATTATTGCACTCCATTAAGAAAGTAAATGTCTTCATGTGGACATTCAAGCATTGCTCAAAATTTGAATGGATTATAAAAATAAACCAACCTGCAGAAATATCACTTACAGCAAGTTTAATTTTAATCAGCTCTTTTTGCAGCCTCGTTGATTAGTGTTTATAATAATGTATTTACTCTATATTAGGGCTGGGCTATACGGCGATAAACAATGAATCATGAGCTCATCGTTTTGATCCTATTTTGGTGATACCATCAGATTGTGTTTCAGTAATTCTTAATATAAGGCAGGACTTGGCTCAGAAACTTTTGGTTGGACACTTTGGACACTTTTGGTTAGCCTCTGTCATGTTCTGAGAGACTTCTAGAATTAATCAGTCATAGTGACGAGTAATAATACTAGTCTACATGAATCATGATAAAATCGAAATTGTGATCGGACCTAAGGAAGTCATGATATTATTTCTTGGTATATCACCCACCTCTACTCTATATTCTAATTTTATATTCCAAACAACCATTACGATATACATTTTTTTGGTCTCTAAATTGAAAATTTAAAACAAAAAACTTGCACTGTGGGAGAGAACAAGAAAACACCCAAAACACATATGAAATACATTGAGCCTGAGTTTCATCCCCACTTCCCCAGCTCTAAATTGGACCACTTCCTTCTTCAGTCTTTGCTTCTAAGGCTTGTATGTCATAACTTTTCTCTATGCCATGTCTCCCTTTCTTTAATCTTTTATTGTGTCATCCTGACTTCTGCAAAATATAAAGTGTTACAGTGTGATGATGACTTTTAATGGTTTAATTTCTCTGCTCTGCACTTCTCTTTAAAAAACTTTCTTTGGTCAGCCCCATAACATAAACTCAATACTGGTCACGTATAACTGAAATATAAACATTTTCAGGTGGTTTGCCTGTTTTGTGTGGTTTACAGATTTAGTTGATAAATTACTTTAAAGGTAAACTCAAACTTAAGACATTTTGAGAGTGACCATTAACCTAGAACTATTCGGACATCTATCCTCAAGGTGTTCCAGTCTGTTTCTTGGCATTTAAACACACAAAGGAATTTACATAACAGGTTAACATTGAATCAGTTGAATTTTAACATAATCTCAGAGCTCACAAGCTACAATGTTCTTGTCCATTGATGAGGCTTGAGCTGTTGGTGCACTTGAGTGTCACAACATAACTCATTGGTGCTCAATACTTGAGATTTGCAGTTAAGCTCAAAATCATTCTTTTAATGGCTAAATGATTAGTCAAAGTGAACTTGTGTAAAGGTGGTTCTGTATGCAGAATGTACAGTATAAAAGTTGCATAATAGTGGGCTTTGGAAAATGGCTCAGAAGGATCAAATGGCTTAAGTCTGGACTCCACAGCCGTCGTTTCCAGAGCCAGGTTGGTGTGAATACATTTGTGCTTTAGTGTAAAAGGGTAAGTGTATGCAGACGTGAAGGGCATTGAGCGAGGTCACATCCCAAATGGCTGTTCTCACTCCTGTCCCAGAGCGGAAACACTGCGACACTGCCATAGTCTCACCTTCTGCATCATGATGTAATGTTGATATTTATCTGTCATAGAGAAACAATGATGAGAATGGGAACTGCTCTGGTGGCAGTATGGAGTTTCCCACCACTAACCTGTATGAGCTGGAGAGTCGGGTATTCACTGACCACTGGTCCATCCCCTACAAGAGAGAGGAGTCTTTGGGCAAGTGCCTCATCGCCTCCACCTGCTTGGCTCGACACGGTAAGACTATTTATACGACCATGAAAATCTGTGTTTATGAAACCAGTCCATCTGTGTCTGCATGTGGGAGGCATGTTTTGTTTGGACCATTGGGTGTTTATCGCATGGTATTTTGGATTAGTGATGCTGATGCTCAATCTGCATCTTATTTTTCACAGCTATTTTTGTGCAAAAACATTCATATTATTTTGAATCTGCCTTGAAGGTCTGGCTGATGCTGATGAGAATTGCAAGCGATTTATGGATCGGTGCATGCCAGAGGCCTTCAAAAAGGTGAGGACCCAGCACACAGGGGACCTGCAAACTGAATTAACACTTATAAAGTTTTAATGACCCTCTTTGTTCTGGGTTGTTAGTTGCTGACCAGCAGTGCAGTTCACAAGTGGGGCACAGAGATTCATGAGGGCATCTACAACATGCTGATGCTGCTGGTAGAGTTGGTGGCAGAAAGGGTTAAACAAGACCCGGTGCCTGTGAATCTAATGGCAGTTTTAACCATGGTGAGCCTTAATTATATCAGTCGTAAAATGTTATGTAACACTAGTGCAATTTTTTGAGATACCTTTTTGCTTCCAGGCCTTCAACCCTGACAATGAATACCATTTTAAGAATCGAATGAAGTCGTGTCAGAGGAACTGGGCTGAGGTTTTTGGAGAGGAAGCCAACATGTTTGCTGTGTCTCCCAGCAACACCTACCAGAAAGTAAGAAGCAGTGAAGAATTTTGATCCGCAAACAGCTAGTGGTATTAACTAGTGGAAGATCACAATATTAACGTATTATTTGGTGGGTTTACTTTTTATCCCTAAATTATGATTCAAAAATCTTTCTCAAAGCTATAATCTACATACATGTATGTTCGGTATCAAATCAAGTACCCCAACACTTTACCAATGGATTTCTTGTGTTAAATGTCAATTAAGCTTCTCATTATATCCTGCAGCCGTAATTTACTTACAAGAGAAACGTGAGTCTTTGGTTCTGTTTACATATGTCATGCCTTCATAGTGTTTGTTTATGATTTTTGAGGGGAGGAAGAACAGACTCAAGTTCTGGTGTTGTGTAAGGGCTTGGATCCAACCATGACTGTCAGATATACAACAGCTGTTGGGAAATGTCATCCATTTGTTTGTGTGCTGCTGTTGCGTCATTGTGTTGCAAACTCAAATTAAAATGATTACATTGTGTTTCAGGAGCCACATGGTTGGCTAGTGGACCTGGTGAATCGGGTAGGTAGAATAGAGTAACTTGGATATTAACTTTTGTATTGTAATAGCAATGTCACTATTTGATATTCTGATCTCTTCTCTTTATTCAGTTTGGAGAATTGGGTGGATTCTCTGCCATCCAGACCAAACTCAACGCAGAGGAAATTGAGATTGCTGTAAGAGAAAACCTTATTTATTAATTTTTCTCAGTCATAACATCCCATCAGGAGTAGTGTGGTGAAATAATTGCTACTATTGATGAAATTCAGTTCAGTTTTATGAATTGCCAAAAAATATTAAAACACAGGAGAAGTGATGCCCAGCAATTGGAATTTTTTTTTTTATCTCACAGATAAAAAAAAGTAAAGACAGAATATATAGCAACCTTTAAAAAACTGCTATGTCATGGAAAGTCCAATCCTTCACACAAAAAGGTCAGCCTGTGTACCCCCTGCTCTGTCCACTGCAGCGCTCTCATCCTTCGTGTGTGGAGGAGGAGGAGGTAAAGGCCCTGTTGTGCCACATGCTCAGAGACCTCCTTGTACTAATGCTGCCTCTAAGAAACATCCCGGAAACACAGCAGGACGTGCCCATTGATAAAACCTGTGTGTCACATACAGTCCCTGACATAAGTCTTGTCGCTTATCCATTTTGTAGAAACAAAAGCTTATAACCTGACTTTAAATTAATTGATTGGCTTTAGAAATGTCTCATATGAAAGCTAAAACCCTCCCAAATTATGCTCAATAAACTAAAATAAATTTGCTTCACTGAAGAAAGATTGATCATTTAATGAACACAGAAAGGTCAGATTTTGGCAAGACAAAAGTTTTGTCGCCTACAGAAAATTGAACAAATAATTTACTTCAAATACAAAAATATGTTGCATAACGTCAGTGAATTAAGTCGTGGTGCTGTGAGATCCATATTTAATATCTTGTATGACTTCCATGAGCTTAAAGGACTGCATCCATGCGGTTCGACAATGATTCATACAATTTGTTGATGAAGTAAATTATTTGTTCAATTTTCTGTAGGCGACAAAACTTTTGTCTTGCCAAAATCTGACCTTTCTGTGTTCATTAAATGATCAATCTTTCTTCAGTGAAGCAAATTTATTTTAGTATATTGAGCATAATTTGGGAGGGTTTTAGCTTTCATATGAGACATTTCTAAAACCAATCGATTAATTTAAAGTCAGGTTATAAGCTTTTGTTTCTACAAAATGGATAAGCGACAAGACTTATGTCAGGGACTGTACACAGCCTTTTTGCCATTTTAATAGATCTGGCGACACGGCATTCCACTTAATTCCAAGATTAATTCCAAGCTAAATTGTCCTGAGTTATGCTTAGTCTCAAATGTCCATTGGGATATACAAGGAAGTAACATCCTATTCCAAATGTGCATCTGCATCAATCAATCAATACAATATGTGAAAGCACAAGAGCTTTCAATTTTGTGTATTTGGACAGTCTTTATCAGAAATTTTATTTTAATTAAGTTATATTTAGTACAAAATAAAAACAAAATTTGTATTCCAAAACAAATTCTTTTAACCCTGTGTATTTTGTTGTGCACCACTGTTTAGCCAATAAATATAGCATTACAGTTTATTCATCTATCTATCTAACTCTAAACGAAGGAAGAGAGCATATTAGTTGGAACGATTGGGCTTGTCCCAGGAGTGACTCATTAATTTTTCTAAGCAGGAAGTCATGACTGAAGTGAGCGGGTCTGTGGAGGAGATACACGCTGTAGAGGAGAGCTGGGAGTGTGTTGATAAAGAGGAGGCACTTAAGAACCCATTATGATGCTTTTATTTGGCATGGATGACAAAAGTTGTTCTCTGGCGTTGGAAATCCATAATTTTCATGCACCTTTTGCCACATAATCACAAAATAATACACCCAAATGCGTTACCTTGTCGTACTCCATGCAACTTACCACAACGCATGAGAGAAACTTGTAGATGTTTTACATTTTGTACAATTACAAATTCTTATTTATATTAACAATTTTATATTTCTGTTTGATCTTATTTATATGACTTTGATGTTTCTTGTACAGTGTGTGTCAGCTCTGGTCCAGCCTCTTGGTGTATGTGCCGAGTACCTAAACTCCAGTCTTGTCCAGGTGAGCTTTCAAATCACCAAATTATTGCTTAGGCATCTACTTCATCAAAAGTATATGTTGGTTGGGAAAAGTTTGTATTCAAGAAATGTGATGACCCCTTTGTTAAATACATGATGCCATTGTTTACAGCCCATGCTTGATCCAGTCATACATAAGATGATCACATATGTGCAGAACCTGGAGGAAAAGGATCTCAAAGATAAGGTTTGAAATTTGAAAACAAGTTGTATTTATTTTATTTTACAATTTTTTTTTTAATGTTCTCTGCTTGTCCTTAGCGTCTTGTGAGCATCCCAGACCTGCTCTCAGCCATTAAACTCCTGTGTATGAGGTTCCAAAGAGACTTGGTCGCTGTGGTGGACGACCTGAGATTGGACACTCTGCTGCGAATGCTCAAAACGCCACACTTCTCCACCAAAATGAACTCCCTAAAAGAGGTCCTAAACTCTTAGTTTTTAGTTATTGTGAAAGAATTATTGTGTATAGTTACTGTATAAAGATGTCTCACATTTTCACTCTTTCCTTCAGGTCACCAAACTCATAGAGGAGAGCACTGTGTCTAAAACAGTCAAAAATGCCATAGACACAGATAAACTTTTAGACTGGCTTGTTGAAAACTCAGTCCTATCAATAGCACTGGAAGGTAAAAAATTGATGTTACTAAGCATATAAATATTGACATTAGATATATATTATATATATTATATATATATATATATATATATATATATATATATATATATATATATATATATATATATATATTATTATAACAAAAGGTTAAACATTCTATTTTTTTTAAGGTAACATTGACCAAGCCCAATACTGTGAGAGAATAAAGGGAATCATAGAACTTCTTGGGAGTAAATTGTCACTGGATGAACTGACCAAAATCTGGAGGATACAGGTACCAGTTGTATCTTAGATTTTTGAGTATTGTGTTTTATTAAGTATAAAAATAAGCAACAGAGTTTCCAGCATCCATGCAATTTGGTCATAAATCTTGTTATTAATGGAAATTGTTGAGTGTCAATTTTATTTAAACCTGTGCAGATGAACATAACTTTGTAGCTAGTTATGTTTACTTAACTTGTGTTTGTGGTCTGCTATGTACATCTTATGCCTGATTAGTTTACATAACTGCTGAAACATTATTGCACAGTTGTTTGATTTGCTTCTGGACATGTGTTTATTTGAGCACAACAATTGGCCTCCTATTTACAGTTTTTCTGTGTTGGTATTTCAGGCTGGCCAGTCGTCAACAGTGATTGAAAACATTCACACAATCATTGCTGCTGCTGCTGTGAAGTTCAGCTTTGATCAGCTCACCCACCTCTTTGTCCTTATTCAGAAGGTCAGTGCTGTCCAGGACACTCTCTGGTGTTGTCATATAACTGCATGTGCTATGTACTATGGGTTGTTACCTTTTATGGTGTAAAGTCAACACGTTAAAGTGAGATGTTTTATGGACATGCATTAATTAGAGTTCAGCTAGGCATTAAATCTTACCCAGCCTATTCATTTTTGCAGATGGTATTTAAATAAGGCTATATTGAATTTGCTCTATGCTCAAAACATAAGTGAGGCTTTGTAACTAAATGTAGATTACATTCTGTGAGCGTGGATGAAATTGTTTATTTAATTAATTTGATAGAATTTCAAAAGGTGAGATATTTAATTGGACATTTACTTGGAAATACAGTTTTTTTATAGCCAAATTTTATTAACAATTATTTATACTTTTCAATGTATTGTTCAGAGTTGGGAAATTGAGAGCGACCGAGTGAGACAGAAGCTGCTCAGTCTGATTGGGAGAATTGGCAGAGAGGCCCGATCTGAAACAACAACTGGAAAGGTTTGACTTTGTACAAAATGTTATTATAGGGAAAGATTGTGTTTTTATTTTAAGATGATTGTGATTGATGCTGTTGCTGTGTAGGTGCTAGAGGTGCTGTGGGAGCTGGCTCACCTCCCCACCTTACCCACCAGTCTGGTTCAGCAGGCCTTAGAGGAGCACCTGGGGATCCTGAGTGACGCCTACGCTGTCAAGGAAACTGTGAAACGCAGTTACATCATTAAATGTATTGAGGATATTAAAAAGGTAAGAAAGTAAATCTGTCAGTACACTGTGGAACAAAGTATATTATTCAGTATTCATCGTAAACAAGTTTAATGTTACTATTTTGGCAGTGAAGCTTTGTTTGAGTGTAAACTGAAATTTCCTGGATATTTACAGAAGAAAGAATCTGGTTTAAGGATACAATGACTTAGTGAGAGGAGTTGGATGTGGTGAAGAAGACAGGAGTTAGTTGGTGGAAGAGGTTTCAGAGGATATGGTTACACAATTGCAGATGATTTATTGTTGTGACCTCTGAAGGGCAAGTCAAAGGCAAAGTTTGTATTTGTCATGGCTCCTGTATTCTTACCCAGAAATGGACAATGTGTTTCTCTCTTGTGTTTTTTTTTTGTGTGAGTTCTTTAGTCCAGTCTTGATTTTTAATATTAGTTCTAAGCATGTTTGAGAGTCTTGAAAAGCGCTATTTAAATAATGTAATGCATTAATTGTACTACTATTAAGTTTTAGTGTGTTCAAGTGAAGTGGAGAGTCTTGTCAACATGAACAGGCCCATACCATAGAGAGCTCATATTCCCAGGACACACTGCGCTGCAGGGAGTCAGGCAGACTGTTTATCTGTTGAGAGAGGAATGCTCACATGAGGCCTGTCGACGTGTCCCATCACATTCGGTCATCTCACTATACACCAGCTGTACATGTGTTTGATTGTATGAACTGTAATGTGACATTTACATTTAAACATGTAGATTCTACAAGGAAATTTGCTATGTGAATGTGTTATATTTGCTAGAATATTTACTCTGAAGTTTGAAACAGTTCATCCACTAAACAGGTTGTTGGTTCAATCCTTGCTCTTCCCAGTTCATACTGCTGTTCTATCCTTGGCAAGACACGTCACCCGCTTTTTCCCCAGTGTCTGTAAGACTGTTTGTTGAATGTGTGACTTATGTTTTAAGTTGTTCTGAGATGCTGCTGGCGTGATATGGCTGTAATGTCTCTTTGCCTGCTCCCTAGCAGCTATAACTTCCAAAGTAGCTTTCATGAAGTGCTTAATGTGCAGTAGAGAAAAGGAAAGGACTTCATGTATCTAATTCATCATTGTTTGTTTTTATTATTAAACTTTATCATAAAAGATGAGAGTCGTGCTACTGTCTTACCGCTATATCCAAAACATTAAATAAACATCAGCCTAATCACTTTGGCCATTAAGTGAAATATATGTTTTTAGACACAAACTCAAGAGGACGGTAAAAGCAGTGAGACCCAGACCTCATTTCTAACTGGCACTTGGGGCAAGAAGAAGCCCAACCTTTTGGTCAAAGTAAGATAAGAGACACGTATTATTACTCTGTAACTGGTATTTTCTATCACACCAATCCTGCTGCTTCTGCAAATCAGCCATGGAGAAGGGCTTGACCAAGCGGGGATGACTTGGACCTTAGATGGACTCTAACACAAAGCTAATGGTGTGTTTTAATTGTTTGCTTTCCTCACAATCTGGGCTGCGGCATTTTGATTGCACAGTGGTGTTGATCATATCTCAAGTGGTTTACGGCTCAATTAAATGTGATTCTCTCTTTAAAGAATCGTCAGCTTGGTGGTTGTTCTGTAATGTTTACTCATTCAACAACTAATCTGATCAGAACCATGGACATGGCACTAATGTTTAATCATAGTTATTTGGATATGGTATTATATGCGTCTTTTCTAGATTACGCCATGTTTTATGTCCATGGTCCTGATGGTATTAGTTTGGTTGTCAATCTCTTTGTCGTTCATTTATTTCTTGTTTGTTCTACATCAAGAAGACATTATTATGGTGCATATTTGTTCATAGGCCTCCTCCCAACAGAGCAGTCCACAGGCTGTTTGGGTCGTCCCTGCTCTAAGACAGCTGCATGAAATCACCCGTTCTTTCATCAAGCAGACATATCAGAAGCAAGACAAGGTAAAAACAGCAATTGTTTAGTAACGATATTGGCAATATCAAACTCAGTCCTAATTTATAGTGTCAATTTGATGTCCTTGTAAAAGCAGTTTTAAAGCAGTTTAATTTAGAAAATGCACTTATTGAATTATTGATTTGTGTTACTCTTTTAAGACAGTGATGATTGCACCCAAGGCTCTTCCAAGCCTTTCAGTGAAAAAGTATTATTTACAAAGTTGTAAAATGAATTTTTCTTTGATAATGCAGCACTGTTTAATGTACATCGCTACTGTCTTGCAGCACAGTATTTAAAATGACTGTTGTGCCTGTTTGTCTGTAGAGCATTATTCAGGACTTGAAGAAGAACTTTGAGATAGTGAAGTTGATCACAGGATCTCTGGTGTGCTGCCATCGCCTTGCCGCCTCTGCTTCGGGAAACATTGGGCTCTCAGGATCAACCGTGGTGGATGGACGATACACCTATCAGGAGGTTTGGAGATTTGTGCACATTAAATTTATTAATATTTCCATTGTCAAGGCTACCAAAATACTTTTTGCCTCTCATCTCTGAACAGACAAGTCCAAGTTCAACTCCTTTAAAACTAGAATTAGTGTTTGCATAACATTGCAACAGTTAATTAGTCACAGTCCTTTACACTGTTTACAATACAATGGAGAGAAAACATAACAGCTCAAAAATGTTTTTACAGTCATGTAGGGCATATCTAAAGTTAAAATCCATGCCTTCATTAATTTTTAAAAATGTATTTATTTGGCAAAAGAACAGTACATACTAATAAACATATAACAAACTATTGAATATGTGTGATTATAGCCACAGATGCTGTTGTCTCTGGACAGGTTGATGGTAACATTAAAATCACATTTAACAAAACACAAAATCAATATCACAGACATTGGGACCACAGAGAACAGGAACTTCACATTGGGATCAAAAACAAGAACAAACCACAGCAGACTGAATACAGTACAGGGTAGAAGCAGAGCAGGAGCAGTCTGTCTGCTTCCATATTTCACCAGGTTTATATGGCTCACGATATCTGGGCATGCTCAGTGTTTGTCTGAGTTTACAGAGACATCTGCCTGTTTCTTTGTTTAGTATCTGGACAGCCACCTGCGGTTCCTGGCTTTCTTCCTCCAGGAGGCCAGTCTGTACCTGGTCTGGAACAGGGCCAAAGAGCTCTGGGAGTGTCTAGTGTCTGGACCAGACGTCTGCGAGCTTGACAGAGAAGTACGTGCACAGTAAACTCAGGAATACTAGATTATCACTGATATTTGAGATTCTTCCCAGCATATAGCTCTAGTTTAAAAAGCATAATTTGGCCTTCTTGAGAAAATGGCACATGCTGTTGGAATTTGTGAATGTGGATGCTGCTTCTTGATGCTGAAATAAAAAATACAACTGCCACTGTATATATAAAGATGTTTTTTTATATAATTTTTTAAATACAATGTAATGTGTGCAGATGTGTTTTGAATGGTTCACCAAAGGACAGCATGACCTGGAAAGTGATGTGCAGCAACAGCTTTTCAAAGAAAAAATCCTGAAACTCGAGCCCTATGAGATTACCATGAATGGTAAGCTATTTCATTTAGTCTTTCATGTTATTTTCTGTTAAACATAAATTAAGTCATATGCATTTTCCCCTCAAAGGTTTTAATCTATTTAAGACATTCTTTGAAAATGTCAATCTGTGTGATCATCGTCTTAAACGCCAGGGCACTCAGCTGGTATGTTTCTGTATTCTGTATTCTGTATGGTTATACTGTATATAATACTACATATAATATGTGGACAAACACATATGGACCTGCTGTCTTCCTCATCACAGTGTGTGGAGCGCCTTGATCTGGCAGGCATGGACTTCATCTGGCGCATCGCCATGGAGACTCCAGATGAAGAAATTGCCAATGAAGCAATTCAACTCATTATCACATATAGCTACACTAACCTCAATCCCAAAATGAAGAAGGTAAGAAGCATTTATTTTTATTTCACTTAAACTGCAAAACATTTGTTCTAAATATTGTATGTATTTTGTTGAAGGATTCTGTTTCTTTGCACAAGAAGTTTATTGCGGATTGTTACAAGAGACTTGAGGTAATTGTCAAAAAGATTATAAAATGTAGAAATGTTGTAGAAATTATGTTTAAAATACCTTTTTTTGTATTTCAGGCTGCTAGTTCAGCCCTCGGGGGTCCCACTCTCACTCATGCTGTTACTCGGGCAACAAAGATGCTGACGGCCACTGCCATGCCGACTGTGGCCACATCTGTACAATCTCCTTCCAGGTACACATTGGGGTTTGGGTAAGAAATTAGTTATACACTTTTTGACATGTGTTTGTGAGGGTCTACTCTTTCTGAAATTTTATTGGAAGTTTTAATCTGAAACTGTTTTGTGTCTTTTTTTTGTTTTCTCCAGATCTACTAAGCTGGTGATAATCGAAAGACTGCTGCTACTGGCTGAACGCTATGTTATTACAATAGAGGTGTATATTGTATGACTAAATGACTTTGTGGTTATTCATAACTGTGTACATATATATAATTTCGTCTCTGTCTACACTGTAATAGTAGTATAGTAAAATAGTTATATTTATACATTATTTTCTTGATGTAGGACATGTACTCAGTTCCTCGCACAATCCTACCTCACGGAGCGTCGTTCAATGGACACCCCGTCACTCTCCACATCACTTATGAGTCAACCAAAGACACTTTCTCCTTGGAGGTAACCTTAACGAAAGAAGCTCCTGGGTCGGGTTACAGGAAGATACTGACTGTTTATTCTTCAGACCCACAGTAATGAGACCATTGGAAATATCCGGTGGAAGATATCTGAGCACTTGAGCTGTCCAGTGGATAATGTCCAGATCTTTGCCAATGACAGTGTGGTATGTTTTATATAAACTCTTATTTAATAATAGAGGTTAATAGTTACTAAGAAATAATTTTAAAGAAATAATTTAGATATTTCTTACACACTATTGTTAATCATTGATTTAAATATTATGTGTTGCTGAGGATGAACTAAAGCTGACTGTTCAAGTCCCAACTTTAATGAATAATTTTTGTGTGATATGTGATGACTTGAGTGCAATGTCTGCCACCTCATTAGCTCACCTCTCTACAACACATATAACTTTTATTTCTATCTGTTGTTTTGTTCCTTCCTGTAGCTGACCATGAACCGTGACCAGAAGCTGCTGTCTCAGCTGGGCTTCAGTGATGAGCAGAGTCTGACAGTAAAGAGCTCGGGCACCGGGACGCCCTCCGGCAGCTCAGAGTCGTCCGCCTCCGCCTCCAGCAGCTCCAGCTCTGCAGTCTTCAACTCTGCCTATGCCTTAGAGCAGGTGCAAACAGGAGACTACACATCGCTTTAGCACAATGCACATGTACAGTGATAATAGCCATTGCTAATCTGTTGTACTTTTCCTTGGACAGGAGAAGTCCCTGCCAGGTATTGTGATGGCATTGGTCTGTAATGTGTTTGAGATGCTTTATCAACTGGCAAACTTGGATGAACCAAGGTAACAGACTGAATGGGAAAACCATTTGGAACCTGTTGCTGTGTAGGAAACATGCATAATTGATCATAAACTGATATTTGATTTCAGAATTACACTTCGTGTCAGGAAACTTTTGCTGCTTATCCCGACTGATCCTGAAGTTCAGGATGCACTTGACAATTTT
>NW_026571476.1:0-25000 GCF_026225935.1 Boleophthalmus pectinirostris | reverse complement strand
TTATTTGGGTTATTTAGGTGCAACTCACTGTCTGAGGACTAGGCGTCGGGCGATGGTCTTCTGGGTGAAACAGTAGAAACGTGCCAGCTCAATGTTGTCAGGATTTTGTGCTAGAACACAGTGTGCAGCCTGTTGAGATAACATGTGTTTGACCGACACATTAGCTACATCTGTGCTAATGTTGACATGTGAACGTGTGAAGATCGTAAACCGTTTTCTACCTGATAGAGAAAGTTAAGTCGTAAGTAGGCATCTCTATCCTTCAAACCTGCCATATCACCAACAAATTAATCCAACGTTAATTTTCACTGAATACAACGCAGCCCTTCACTCGAGTCGGTGTAGCAATGGTGCCAAGCAAACGTCCGGGTCACATTTCAAAATAAAACTGCATGTTCCATCACAGTCGTAGCGATCAAACTTCTAATATTTGCGTAATGGTTTTGGCACCAAACACTTTCACAAAAGCAGGTGTATTTCCATTTATTAGAGTGCGCAGACAGGGGTGTTAGTTCAGAACATTAAAACAAAATCATAATTCCAGCTTTTGTCTTCTAACTATTGCCATCCCGCTCCAGCTACACAATATACACGAGAAAGGTTTGAGGCTAGAAGGACACAAAGGACAGAGTAGGACAATAACTCACTTTTAATAACAATAAAGAAGAACGTATAAACCCTGTCAATCTAACAATTTAATCTGCCTGTAAGGTGCACCTGTGATATCAGGAGACTAGTGATACTGACAGAGGAACTGGTACAGTAGGCCAGGTTTGGCAATTAGACTGCCCGAGACACAGTCTCTTAACACTTCCATTATCATGAAATGCTGTGGATTGTTTCCTATAAAACCTGCAAGACATAAAAGTCCATACAACACGTCTAATGTTGACAGAGCCAGAATACAGTATAGCAAGAAAGGGGCACATATGAAATTCAAGTATCAAAATAACTAAGACAATGACAAGCTGAAAAGGTAATTACAAAGGTAGTAAAAATCATGGGAAAAGGACACAGACATAATCAACAATACATTAGGCAACAGTTGCATTTGTTTAAGGCAGTTGATTAAAAAAAACAAAAAAAACTAAAAACGAACTAGGCATCTTCTTCATTCCAAGTTAAATACAAGCCTAGCCCTAAGTTGTTGCCAAGATATTTGTTGTACAAAATGACTACGCCTGACTCTTGAAATTAAGCACTTGTTTGACTTGTCTTCTGAAATCTGAGTTCATGCGGACAGCGGTGGGGTGTGCTCCATTTTGGTCTTCTTCACAGTGAGGTGTGTCAGGGCATTTATGGCTGGTGCATCAAGAGTGGCAAATCTCTTAAAAACCCTCAGCCTATTGTCTGGCACAAAATCTAATTCATTGGCACATTTCGGTGCACAGCATGGGGACGCATGCGAGCTACTGTGGACAGCTAACGGTTGCCTTTCATGGCCTCCTTGGCTGCCAGGATGAGGGGCGTGAGACTGGAGAGGGGCTTGGCCAGCTTCAGGAACGGATGCTGCAAACCAAGAAAGTTGTACAATAAATTAATACATAATACATTCTAGAACTTAAGTGAATGGATTATAAAATTTACACACCTGCAAGAGCTCTTTGCCTCCACCTCTTTTCTCCACATCCATTTCCAGACAACGATTGAGGAAGTCTCTGAAGACTGGGGAGAGCTTCTCTGGGTTTTGAAGTTCAGGAGTGCCATTGGTGGCAATCAGGTACAATGCCTAATGGGAAACAACATTAGCAAATTCTGGGTATAATTAATTTTGAAGAATTAAATAAAAAAATAACTGAATAAAATCAGTAGTCATCAAGAATGAACAAAACAATTACTTAATATTATACCCTTGAAATACCCTGGAGGTATAAAAACAGTTCTTACACGTAGTGGGTTTTCATTCAGATATGGAGGCTCTCCTTCCACCATCTCGATGGCCATGATTCCCAAAGACCAGATGTCAACTTTAGGTCCATAGGCTTTTCTTGTCACTACTTCTGGGGCCATCCAGTAAGGTGTGCCCACCATGGTACTTCTTTTGCTCTGCTCTGGAGTTATTTGTGCACAGAAGCCAAAATCCGCTGCAGAAGACAATAATTAATGTGGCTCACGCACATTTTTATTATTATTTTCTTTGTATTAAGAGCTGCACAAAACCACTACATTTCCCTATTGTTAGACCAATAAACTTCTATCTTATCTAATAATTCTAGTAAAGCTGCAACACCATTAGTAGGACTTACTGAGTTTGACGGAGCCATCCATCCCAAGTAAAACATTGTCACTTTTGATGTCTCTGTGGATGACTTGATTGGCGTGCAAGAATTCCAGCGCTTGTAAACACTAGAGATGTTGAAATAGATAAAATGGTGATTTCAAGTGTTTGAGCTATATTCAATAAATGCATATGCTTTTTTTCAGCATAAAACGTACCTCTCGGCAGACAGCAGCAATCTGAGCCTCATCCATACAAGTCTCTGTCACCACATCTGTCAATGAGCCTCCTGCCAAATACTCCATCACCACAAAAAGTTCTTCCCCCATTAGGAAACTAGCATAACAAGACAAATTAATTAGATCTTTTTTTTTTTTTTTTACTTACACATTTTGAGATGTCAGTCATTTTTTACCTGTCTAAAAAGTTGACAATGTTGGGGTTCTTCAGTTCCTTCATCACCAAAATCTCATTAATAATGAGTTCCTTCTTCGGCTGTTTTTGTAGGTTGATCTGTTTGATAGCCACCTATGGCAAACATAAAATAAAAGGGCAGTTGTTCAGGACAAATATATGTTTAAAAAACCATGCACCATGCATTACTACAATATTAATACTGCATTGATTCATATGCAAGTAGGGGTGTGCAGAAATATTGATATAGTGTATCATTCACATCTATGTGATCTATATTGTGGGCTGCTGCATCAATCGCCAAGAGTACCTTTTTGGTATATTTTACTCAATTTTTTTTTTTTTTTTATAGTGCTACAGTTTTGTTGCTTGTTTAGACACATATTCACTGTTTTGATGATCATTATTGGTTTGTTTCATATTAACTTTGCACAAGAAGTGGTTTAACAGAGAATTTTAGCATCCCAGCCATGATTTAGACTTTATTTTTATTGAACCGTATAGAATTGTTTTAAAATATGCTGTATCGAATTGAAAGTGCACTGTATCGAGATATGTATCGTAGCCTATATATCGAGGTATGTGTTGTATTGGCAACTTCTTAATTATACCCAGCCATATATACAAGTCTCAATTGCATGGTTGGGATAATTTTTTCTTTTATTCCTACCTCTTGTCCGGTTGCAACATCAATGGCTGTAAATACTGTTCCTGATGCTCTGCAATATACAAATTAACCATTCAACTCACATTTATTTTACAGGCAATTATATAATGTCAAATCAAGTTAATTCAGTCACTTACCCCTGTCCAATTTTCTCATATCTTGTGTACTTCTTTTTGGGGTCTCCAATGCTAACTATGGTTCCTGTAAGAATTTTAGTACATACATATTTGTGTACACATATACATGAAGCAGTCTAATGAGAAAATAAATAATATTTACTCAGTTTGTCCATAATCTCCTCATCAGACATTTTGTTTTTCTTTTTCTGTCTGTCAGCTGCTTTAGAGGCTGCATCACCATCAGGGCATGTGCTTGGAGCAGGAATAGGATCAATAACTGAGCGGGTATACACCTGTGCAGAAAAAAATAATTAAGAAAAAAGTAAATTAATGTTATCATTTGTTTTATTTGTACTTTTAATACAACTTTGAAACATACACTTTTTGTATGCTCTGGTCTTGGAGCCACAATCGGAGGAGGAGTTTCATCATCATCATCATCATCAATGTCTTTAATATTTGGAGAAGGTTCAGTGCCTTTTTTGACAGGCTAAATTATTGAGAAACAAAACATCACCAATGCAAAAAAAAAACAAAACATTGAAGATCAACAATCACATCTATATAAATGTGAAGAACTTACAGATTGAGGGCCTGGAGTGTATGCATCTTTTTCTGTGAAAATACAAATAAAAAGGTTAAGCATTCAATTAAATGTTACTCTTCTTTATTAAGTGTGAATTCAGTGAACAAAAATGACCTTTGAACTTTTCACAAATATACAAATATGTTTTATGAAACAATGAATCACAACACAATAACATTATTTTTTCTAATGGCAAAACAGTATACAGAACACAGTCATCCAGTTGAAATTCATTTTGAGCCCAATACTCACCAGAAGAAGATAAGCTGAGGTACTTTTGACGTCCATTCCCTGTAGAGTCATAAAATTTTAAAACATCGAGCACGGCTTGTGGGTTTTTCTTCTGCTCTGACTTTGTGATGTTGGACGTCTGGAGTAATCGTGCCCACTGCTCTGGCATGCCCTAAGCGAGAATGTCAACAGTTGGGGAATATTAGTTAAGCCTTGACAAATACTGTATGTCATGCAAGTTATTTGATGAATTAAAAAGACCCCAAACTTACAGTAAACTCCCCTGTGACAGCATCAAAGCCTACATGGATGGTGTGTTCAAAATCTGAAGGAGGGGAAATTTCTGGACGCTCTTTATCTCTGTCCTTCTTTCTACCACCTGCAAAAAACAAATGAATATGCATCCAAATACATTCATCTGCAAACAATAAAAAGACAAAAGGATTCTATCATACTTTTCTCAGCCCCTGAGAAAATTGAGATGATTTTGTTGCGAGGTTTCCTTTCTTCGGGGACAGAGGGCAGAGGTTTGGAGCTATGGTTGGCAGAGAGAGAGTCTTTCCCAGAGCTGGTGCTGAAGATGGTGCTGCTCATGCGAACAGGTGGAGCAGGAGGTTTATCCTCGGCGTCTCCGTTATCACACATTGTGGTGCTTTGAAATATCACAGGGCAGAGGGGCTCGGTGGGGGCAAACAGACAGAGTGAGCCAAGCAGCGCTCACATCAGCATGAGGCACTCGTGAGCTCATGCACAGCCAGATGAAGAATGCACCAATAGGTACCTGCAATAAAGAGATGCACATTAATTTCCATGCAAAAAATGATTGCAAACGCATGTACAATGTATTAATGTATTTAATATATTTCTGCTCAGAACTGTATTTCTAATTTCAGACTACGGTTCCTTATACTAGACCTATACCTAGTTAGATAGGCATATTAGCATATTAGTAAGATAGAGAGTAAATTGTAATGAGAATGCCGTGCATAATCATGAGACACTAAATGTGCGAGGTGGTGTAACAGTCTTGTATTTACAATTTTGTTCTTTTTCTTTTATAATTTCCAAGCACAGATTTTTACTTTAAACGCCCTTCAAATGAGCAACAACAGCGGGGCGGCTATGTTAGCACATAAGGTTAGCACGAACTAGGGTGCTAGCAATCAGCTAATGTTAGCAAGATAAGCTACACTTTCAATACACTGGATACCACGAAGTTTTCACGCTAGTGCTTACATATATCCGCAAGATTTTAAGATAATTATATACATTTGAGAATGAAAACTACTAACAGCAACGAGTTAAATGTATGTATGAAAAAGGATACTTTAGCAACAATACTGCCTGTGAACTTTCGGTGTAGATAGCGCTTTATTTGTAACGTTAGCTTAGCGAAGACGGCACAGGAGCCGCAGAGCTTACCGGAGAAATCCACACCAGCTCAACTTGAACACAACTTCACTCCAGATCAATCCACGACACTTCGTCTTACCCTTATTAATCCATTAAAACGTTTCTTTCGCTATACAGAGCCTCGAACACCCACCAGTTTATATAAATTAGAAAAATATGCGAATATAACTATTTACAATGCAACTTTTCTTGTATCTTCTGGGCCCTTGGATAATTCCGCTATGGCGAAGGGGAAGCGGAACTGCCGACCCAACCCAAGTCTATTCAGTAATGTTTCCAATGATTGGTGTAAAAGTCCATATTTCCATTTACAGCAAGAAGCAGTCGAACAATATTATAAAAAAAAATATTTCAAATGGAAAACTAGAAATGATTTTTTTTCTATTCAAGTATTACCCAGAGGGCTACTTCTAAATTACTTTAAATAATAATACTTTTAAAAAGCATGTATCAGATTTTATGAAATATACTTTATTATTATATACTTTTTTCTTTATTTTTTGGTTTTGTTTTGAAAAAAAAAAAAAAAATTGGAATAAAAATTAAAAACTCTACATTTCATATGTCCTTGTCCATGCTGATTTGGTCAGTGCCACAGTGCAGATTATTGTCACAAGAAGTGTCCCTCCACACACAGGAATGACCAGGGATGCATCTCCTACTGGAAGTTGCAGCGTCACAGGTTCAGGCTGCTATAGCACAAGACAAAAACATTTAATATTAAGTATCAATGAGCTAGGATTGTTAAAGGATCTGTATATAGATTGTACTCTAGGAGTTTTATAAAAGGAACTACAATCACAATTGAGCCTAGGTCGCCAGTGCCTTAACCAGCATATAGAGGACACATACAAGTGTTTCCCCCCCCCTCATTCTCAGTATATGTCCTGCCCATGCCTCAAGCTCAGAACCTCCAGAATTCAATCACTGAGCAGCAGTGGCTGCTCTAGCAGTAATTAATGGTGGCTAAGGTAAGGACCAAAACACCAAATTTCTGAAAAATAACTCATCATATCCAATGTTTTTGTGATAAAAATGAATCAGGATTACAGTTGACATCTATCTCGTATCTGGGGGCACAATTAGGTCATGTTTATGGAATTTTAATGCATAATTTTACAAACAGTTCCTTTGGAGTTTACATATAATGACAAAAAAAAAAAAAAAAAAAACCTCTTGAGGTTGAACTTGAATCCACTGACAGGTGCTTGAGTTGTCTGCAGTGCAAGGTGCATCCACAACAGTTGTGGTGAAAGAGTCCAAGTTGTTGAGTTGTGTGCCTTTGAGAAGACAAAATTAAAAAAAATAATTACAATTTAGACATTTTTTAAAAACTTGAAGCTGTACATGGTTCTGTGTTTAGCTCTTGTCTCTCAGCACGAAGGAATTGAGTTTGCATGTTCTCCCTGTAAAGCAAAAGATGTTCATTTTGTCTTCTTATATACTTTAACTTCTTGGGTTCTTTTGAAAGACAATGCAGTAAAGTGTGTCAACAAGATAAACACACTTTACTGCATTGTCTTTCAAAAGAACCCAAGAAGTTAATGTTCTCCCTGTGTTTCCTCCATGGGTTCCCTTTTCCCATAGTAGCAATGTGTGTAGGTGTGGCAACTCAGAAGCCTCAGTCATTTGATCTATGGAATTTTGAAAATTGTACTGTATATATAATGACACATACTGCAATTTAACTAAAGCTGTTTATAAGATAGTGCCACATTAATAGTAAACAATTGAGCACAAATCTTCTTTATTAAGATCAGTCTACATCTTTCTCTCACTAGGGCTGGGTATCATTAAGGAAGTTGCCGATACGATACAAACCTCGATACATAGGCCACAATATGATACATATCTCGAGACGATATATTTCAAGTCGATTTGATAAAGTTCAATAAAAAATTATGTCTAATGATGGCTGTGATACTAAAAGTCTTTGTTAAACCACTTCTTCTGCAAAGTTAATATGAAACATGCCCATTTTAATCATCAAAGCAGTGAAAATGTCAAATGTGTTGCATAAACAAGTGTCCTTCCTCTAAACAAGCAACAAAACTATAGTGCTGTAACAAAATAATTTTGTAAAATATACCAAAAAAATACTCTGTGATGTATCAATACAGCAGCAGTAGCACGATATTGATACTGTATCATCACATTAAATTATACTATTTATTGATATTTCAGTATTTTTGCACACTCGCAAGGGCAGCAGTCTAAGTCCTTGCTTAGACTGCTGCCCCCGCGTCCCGGCCCTGGATAAGCGGAAGAAAATGGATGGATGAATGGATGCACAATCCTACTCATGACTCATTCCACCTCAGCTGAAAGATAAAGCCTTTGCTTTTATTGTCAATTCAAAAATGTACAGAAAATATATGCTTACAAGTTTCTATACCCTGCAGCAGCAGACTGGGAGGATGTATGTCTACAGAAGTGAAAGCATTCCCATGGTAAGATGGTTTTTGGTACCGACCATGGATAGGTATGGTCAGGTTTATTTGTCCAGATGTTAATTCTTCTAGATGTGGAAATAAGTGTGTGACAAATCCTGAGGACTTGTGGGCTGGCGTCTCAAGGTCAATGGTTGAGTCTAGTAGCATCTTACAAACAATAACAAATCATCAAATATCAGTATAGCGGTAATATGTATTTAATAATTCAACCACCACATCTTTTACCTCCCAGTTTCGTTGATCCTTCAGTGATGCAAGTTGAAATGGGTCAACATAGATGTCATTAGGCCAGCTGTAAACTAGCAAAATCTTGTTGAGAAGACCACTATTGTTGAACCGAATAATCGTCACCAATTCTCTTCAACACAATAAATGGGAGAGAATTCAGTTAATCTGTTATTGATGATTCATGCCTAATTATTTACACATGGAATAATACCTATGGAAACCTGACTTTTTAAATTCCATTGATACTTTAATGTGCTCCAAAAAGTTGCAGTCATCTGATGCATCCGCAAAGAACATGAAACAGAGGCGGGGAAGGGATAACAAATAAATACATAAGAGAAATTAAGTTGTAAAATTTGATTAGTTTAGCTGACACCAAAACCAACTGCATATTCAGGTTATAAATCTTACCATGTTCATTAAAAGAGTGGCACGTTGATAAACAAGCCAGTGTCAAAAACAATAGCGAAAACATCAAATCGATAGCGGTGAGCAGCTTTAAGAGTTTACTTGTTTGATTGTTATGAATTATTTCGCTTAATTTTGATCAAAATGTTTACGGAAAAGATTTCGAAGGACCCTTGCCTGAATAAGGGCGTTCTAACTATGCCTGGTTAGAAATGAGTAATACGAGCCCAAAAAGTAATCGATAATAATTTTGAAGCTTTAAAGAACTTCACATTTTCTTCTAAATAGTTACAGAGAGTAAAACTCGTTCAGTAAGAATATAAAGTGTTAAGTGTCTACATTTAAGTTAAGGAAAACAGGCTTCTCTGTGGATAGACGCTCCCATCTCCGGCTGCCCAGGCAACCGAGCGGTAGCACAGCCGCTTATTTCACTTCTGCGTCTTTTTCTTCCAAATACCCTCAGAAAACAAGAGAAGAATGTATTTTAGAGGCATATTTGCATTAATGTTATAGTTTGGACTTCGTTGGATTTGATGAAACAGTCTGAAGATGAACTTTGAGGCAAAGCGATGTGGGGTGCTGTTTAGTCCTCCATCGATCATTTTAATTTATGAAAACAAGTCAACCAACAAGCTTCGGAAGAGAATCATCCCTGTGCGGAAATACTCAAAGGATTCAGGTACCAAATTGGTGTGACATCTGATTCCTTTTTATTTGTTTGTGGATGGTGAATAACGGCCTTTCTCTCCTCACCTTGACTGTCAGACTATAGGAAGGCAGCAGAGACTCTGAAGAGCCATCCTCGCCATAGGGACTACCTCCAGAGTGTATCCCAGAGCCAGCTTGAGAGACTGCACATCATTTTACGGGACCACATGCAGGGCCTAAGCCTGGAGCAAAGTCTCGCCTCTTTTCGGTTAGACCCTGAGCAAGATCTCAACAAACTGGGTGACGATGAATTGGCTCGAAAGAAGGGCAAAATGGATGAACTCTTTGAGAAGAACAGAAAAAGAAAAGACGATCCCGACTTCGTTTATGACGTGGAGATCGAGTTTTCAGCAAACCAGGAAAAGTGCAGCTGGGATGAGGAGTCAGATGATGGATTTTAAATTGTTATATAAAATTAATATATTTTTGGACTTGCAAACAACTAAATATTCAAATATGCAACACTACCCGAGACAAAAAAGCATTCATAGTGGAATAATATTTATTTGTTATAAAATACTGACTTTGCAAAATACAAAGACTTTGGCTCCTCAATTCTGGTTTACACCTACACAAAATGATTTTCACAGCTAACTACAAAGAATATCCTAAAACTCTATTAAATAAAATTTGAATTTTGACATACCACAAATATATCTTTGGAACACATTCCACAAAATATTGGTTTATATTGTATAAAATATACTGTTTCAATATGTTTGAAGTTATGAATAAAAGAATAGGCTTAAACAACACAACATAATATAAAAAAAGCCTGCATACCAAACTACATTAGGAAAATTTCATTCAAAGTGCTTATAAACCCTTTACATTTGACAAGACACTGTGCGACTGACCATTAGTACCACAATACATTCAAATATGTCGCAAATAAAAGGAAAAAATTATGATTGAATATACACATTTTGATAAAAAATTTACCAGTGTCAGTTGCAGTCATTTACGCAGTGCTGATATGCCTCTTAAAACATAATATACAAAAGAGGTAGGTAACACAAAAAGGAAAGAGATTGTAACTTTTTTGCCACCATAAACAATTTGAATATTTTTTTAGAAAGGGAAAATTCTCAGCAGGCTTTTAATTCCTTAAAAATATAGTTCTATGTAAAATTTTATTCAAGTTTCCTAAAGTCTAAATCCAGAATTTTTGCACTGTTGTGCTACCTTCAATACAATTTACAAATCCTGCAGCTGACCTGGATCATGCACATGCCAAGACATAGGATTAAAACAGTGCCAAAAGTGTATTTCAAATCTGGATTTGACTTTAAAGCAAAGCATAACAATTTTGTTTTTCATTCAGAAATGTTTTAGCTGAAATATACATATTCATGTGTTACACAAAGCTACAAATAATATAAAAATCTACATCCTATTTCTTCTTTCTGTCTTGAGTGCATCTTGGACAAAACCTGCAAAAAAGAGATAATTAAGACTACAAGCACAAAGTATACTGTACTATTATAGTGAGAAGTAATACACAACTTCTTACCATTTTCCTTTGGGTTTTGTAGTTAGATCGACACATGCAAAGTGAAACCACTCAATCGGACACTAAAAAAAAAAACAAACAATGTAGGTTATTAGGTTGTTAATCTACCACAACAATACACATTATGTGGTATAATAGTTTTGTAACAAAGCCTACATCAGGATTATCACATCCAATCATCTCTCCATATGACACCTGATGGCACAGACAATAGGTGGGCTCATTGGGATCAACTGGCATGTCTAGGACATCAGATGGTTGCATGGGCAGGAGAGCGTCACTCAGGTCTGGGCTAAAATAGATAAATAATATTGTATTAGCTTTCTGATATCATCTCTATTTCTCTAAGGGATCAGAAATGTAGTCTTACCTTTTCATCTTTTTCTTTCTTGGTGAATCTTCATCAGAGCCTTTCCGCCCTCTTCCTCTAGAGCCACGCTTTTCCCGCAGTCCCCTGGATTCTGCTTCTGTATTAAGAATGTATCACTATGTTATGACATATTATTATCATTATTATTATTATTACTAATGAATAGAGGTGTTGTCCAACATTACTTTTTAAGCCTCTTCCTTCTGCACTCTCATAGCCACTGACTTCAAGTTTTTCCTTAAGCTCATTCTCAAATCTTGCAAGATCTGCATCTAGACGGCGAATATGTTTGTCCACCTTATAAAAGTATAGAGGCATGTATTTTAATAACAGACCAACTACAAAATGTGCATAACACTAATAAAAACATACCATTTCATAGGTCTGCATTGCTAGCTGGACCTTGTCATCACTAAACTCTTTGCATTTGCTGTAAGCATTTTGTATCTTCTGCAGGTGATCCACTCGCTGCTCTGATGCCAAGTTCTTCACATTCAAAATATATTCTTCAGCCAGTTTATCAATCTCTGCCTTTTTTTCTGAAAAATGAAAAACAGGAAAAAAATTCTTACAAAAATACTCTTTATTTATAGTTTACATTCTATTATGACAGTTGTTGCTGCTCACACGTAGGTTAATTGCAAATTATGCAGTAGCTATTCTCAGATACAGTGACTGAAGCTGAATGAATGTTATGTGTGATTACCTTCTGTCCTATTATCAAGATCTCGCATCAAAGTGAAGTTTCTTTGTAGCTCACATGGCAGGTTTTCAATGCCTACACACAAAAACACAGTAATTAAGAAATTTGGGGCAGTTTTATATTTCAAATCAACTGCTAATTTTTCCGTTTACTCATATTAATAAAATCTAACATTCTCTGTATATATCACAACCAGCATTAATAATTGCTCTATTGCAGCCCCTCGTGGCTGGACAAAGTGGCACACTCCACCCAGGCGCGTAAATGCTTTCGAGAAACGCGGACACCAACAGGTTGAAAATCATGTAAATTGAATAGGCATCAAGTAAATCAAACTGAACCAAATCAAATAAAATGTACATACTTGCATGCTAAAACATGAAAGTCCACATTTTGTTCACATATTATGGGCCTATAAAGGATGTGTCCTAAATAAAATGTAGTGCGCATGTCGGTTCACTAAAACCCATTTAAACGATTAACATAAAAGAAAATAAGTAATTTCTCTGAATCTTATATCCTTAGATCGGTTTAAAACGCAAAACAGCGCTTTACATTACTGCAGGCTAGATTACGATAGCGTGCTAGGTTGTTAGCATTAGTTGTAAACACGACCTAACGTGTAATTAATCTGATGACTTTTTAGTTTTATCACTAGTAAATTATGTATTAAAAGATGCGCTACTGTTATAGGTAGTTGATACTATAAGATGCTTACTGTCAAGGTAATGCTCCAAGTAAATAGCCGTCGCCATTTCAGATGTAGCTTGTATGCTATTCAAGTGTTAGCTCCTGTGAGCGGGGTAAGTTTGTTTTGTGACTCTGCGTTGACCGGGCGGACGTCACTGTTACTGAGCGGGGCTGCCACTTAGTGTGTGTTAGTATCATTAATGTTTGTCAAATGTGGTCTGAAATCGCACCAAACATATGTAGTTTTACTGATTATTGTAACCGAAGATTCGTTACAATTTAAACATTTAATTTGTGTTTTGTTTCTATCATATCAGAGTCAGCTGGTGCGATGCGTCACCGTTCCTGCTGGGTGGGCGGGGCAAACCCAGAAATTTCGACGAGAAAAATAGCCCTCTGTCCTGTGTGGGCCAAGCCAGCGGGGTCTCCTCAGTCCAAGGGAAAACATCTCCAAATCAGGCCATTTCTTCGTTTTCCGTGCTCCATATTAAGGTAGGTAAAGTCTGGAATAGAACAACGTCATATGGAAAATAATGTTAAATGTGATGCAGAATCATTGCTCCAATAAGCCTAAGTAAAAAAAAAATGTTTTATTTCTGTATCGGCTACTTGTCATCCGTTTAACGCTACTTTATCTTTTTAAGACTTGCATAATATTAAAGCGAATGTCAGCAGGTCTAGCCCTAGCCATTATACAGGCCTCCCAGTTCTTCAGTAGCTATGTAAACACTTTGTCAAAACAATAGACTTAACTTTTATTCAAGCATGTAGGCCTAGTCTTATTTAAGTGGGTCAAATCAGGATAGATCATGTATCTAGATGTAATATGGTGTCATTCATATTGCAGCCTTTGAATAAATAATAGTTAACGGCGCCTTTATTTTGAGGCCATCTGCCAAAGTCACGGGGTGCTTAGGATCACGTGACACGCCCTATATTATTCAAACAAATAATTGTGTAATAAATAGTGTCTTTATTGTTCAGGTTTTCCAGTAAAATGGCTATGGTAAAGAGTGGGTGGCTCCATCGACAAAGTAAGTACTGACTGTAACAAATCTATTAATACATAGGCTATTTAATTTACAGGAATCCCTAATGCTTGTTTTTAGGTACCATACTTCGCCGCTGGAAGAGGAACTGGTTTGATTTGTATTCAGATGGACGTCTTGTGTTTTACAATGATCAGCAGAGACGGGACATGGAGGATGACATCCATATGAAGATTGACTGTATCAACATTCGCAGTTCTGCCGCATGTCAAGGTGGGCTCTCTTCTCATAGTCAGTTGTAATAATAATATCATCTTGGTTTTAAGTTACTGACTTATTCCTATTTCATATTACCAGACCTAAATCCACCTGAAGGAAAGGCACGTGACTCCTTGCTCCAGATTGTGTGTCGGGATGGAAGGGTCATCAGCTTGTGTGCGGACAGTGCCGACGATGCTTTGTAAGCTAATGTTTGAAAGCAGTATTGTTTTAGTTCCTTATTAAGCTTGTATTAATATGTAACATTTTATAATTGCAGGGCATGGACAATGGCATTCCAGGATGCTAGGGTCAACATGGTAAGAGTGTGCTTTATATAAAATAAATACATTACTATATTGCAAGAACACATGGATAGTATGACTGGGCAATATTGCAAACAAATTAATACATTTTTTGTTTTCTTAAACAAGACAGCTACTTCTAGTCACTCCAATGCCATTTAACACAAGTCTAGCCCCTGCCACAAACCACATTTTAACTACCACAAGATCTGTCTTGAGCTTTTGATTAAAATCCCTAATCTTTTCATTTGAAACAGTCAGATCACAATATGATTAAAATTGGATGCATTTCAGAGCGCTAGTGGATAGTTAAGTTTGTACATTTTTATATTATGTTGTTTTGAAACTGCCCAAACTGGTAAAGGTGAATTTCATGTAAATATCAAATAGTCTTGCTGTTTCTGTTAGTTGTCTTATATTTTGCATTTATCTTCAAGGTTGTTGCAGCTCCTCAGATGGGTTTTGTGTCAGAAACCATGGCTTCAGCTCCACCCCCCTATTCAGAATATGCTCCAAATCCCCAGGTAAACCAAACCAGAGGGGATTATGCTGTTGTTTTGCTCTCTGTGTTGCACCCGAAGAGAAAATCAAAAGCTGATGAATTTTCACAAAAGTAGCGACATATATTTATTTTGTCTGTATAAAACCTTTACTTATCGCCATGCTATTATCATTAAGCTGTCATGTTTTTGTCCTATTTTTTAGGTCTATGTTCCTGGTCCATATGGAGACTACACTGCTGCTCCACCAACTCAGATTGTGTACTCATCCAATGGAGAGCCATATGCTGTGGCTTACCCTTATCAATACCAAGGTAAAGATAAAATCACCATTCATTAGACATACATACATCTTGACAATTTCTAACCCAAATACTTTACTTTAATAATTTTTGTTGTTCATTAACTTTGGAATTTAAATGAACAAGAAATATACTTTAGGGTAATATTTTTTTAAATTGTGTGACCAATTTTGTTTTAGTGTTGAATATTCTCTGTAAATATGAACAATACGTAAGACTTTTAAGGCAATAAGAAACGTTTGATATTGCTTTTAAGAATCATAACACTGTACCACCCATCGTCATGTTTCAGGTGGGTACATGGCCCCTGGTCCTGGGGTGAACCACGTCATCATTCAGGAGCAGCGACGGGACAATGGGGCTGACATGGCTATGGGAATGCTGACTGGAGCTGCCACTGGTCTCGCCCTCGGATCTCTTTTCTCTGTCTTTTAATATAGATTTACTCGAAAGTACACACGGTTAAGCCCAATGTTATTCATATGCTCGGAAATAACCTAAATCTCACAACTAAATAAGTGAAAGAAAGGATATGGGATTAATATACTGTGTGGAGTGTCCAAGACCTACTCCATGTGATTGTGAAAAAAAAAACTAAGACCAAAATAAAAATATCAAGAAAATAAATATTAAGAAGTCAACATTTTTCAACATTTGACAGTTGTTATAAAGATGATCTTACTTAGAGTCTGAATAACGTAGTACAATTTAACACATGCTTACCACTGCTTTGCCTCTTCCTAGAAATTGAGACTAAAAATTGTCTGAGCTGTAAATAATTTTGGTCTTTGTTGTACTTGGAAGCACATTGTACTTTATGCTGTGGCCATTATATTAATAAATGTGACAATGGCCATATTATAAGGTACACCCTCATTTACCTGATTTGATCGTGCACTGTAGCTCACTGGGTTGTTTCTCTTTTTAGGACATTTTTTGGTCAATTATACCTATCACTGTAAGTAAATCTATTTATAGATATATCTGTATAGAACAGCACTTCAGCTTTTTGACTTCTGATATTTATCTTCAAATCAAAGTTGCTTCCTTGTTACTGCTTTATTATATTTTTTCATCAGAAAAGGTGTCACTAATGTGGCCTTTGAGTGTTGGTTTAAGTTGAATCATGAATGTAATGGGCAGGTTAATTACTTCCTGTTTTCCTAACACTCCTTGCACTTTGTCTTATGCCATGACCATTTCTAAATGGTTACCCTCATTGCCTGCTTTGAATGATATCAACCAAAAAGTGAATATTTATTTATTGTAATTCTAATTTATTTAAAGGGTCCTTTTATTTCATTCATTTGTTTTCAGCTTTTTCTATTTGTTCAAGTAGCTTTGTATTTGTTTTACATTGTTGTTTTCATCACTCGATTGTGCTTTTTGTTCTTATATGGAATCATATTTTCCTTGTTGTGTAGCATAAATATTTAGCAGTTTCTCAGGTTACTTGTGGTGATATGCAGGCTTCGGTAAATGCACAAAAAACAGCAATAAATTAGCATTTAAATGTCTTATGTATATACACAGTTTTGTGATAAAAGCTTAAGGCATGACCATGTTTGTTTTAAATTTGCTTGAGTGAAGTCATATGGGTCTTCTCTGTACATTATAATGGGTGCATTTATAAATATATCCACTTTGGCAGCTGCTGTTATGTTATTCTGTTTTTTTTTTGTTTTTTTTTCAGTTGACCCATGTCTCAAATACTCAAGTCTGTATGTATAGTAACTGCCTTCAGGATATCCACATGTATTTAATTTGCTCTTTAAAATTAATTTAAGATTCAATATTTTGGAAGTTGTTAGTCATCTCATTATCATAATGAAATCTTATCTATAAGATTATTAGCACAGAATTACTTCAGGTTAGTACTTACAGCTTAATGATGTCATCTTGTATATTGTGAATGTACAAAAATAACAGTGCTTACTAAATACTTTCTAACTAAAATTGATTTATTAATTAAATAAACTTCAGCTTTAATTTAACAATGCTTGTTTACTGAACCCCCAGACCAAAATTTATAATACACACATCTTAACAAGTACAAAGTGAATTTGAGTTCTCAATAATAATAATGATAATGCAATAGTGCAAACATTAACTGAAATTTTAGCATTCTGTATTTCTATGTTGGCAGTAACAGATACCCCCAAAAGATAATTACAAAATTTACAATTACAAATATTGAAAAATGTATAACACACGCAAATATAGTCATTCATGACACCTTCAGCATAAAGATAAGATTTCATTTAAAAAGAGGTTATGAGTGTTGATGAAGTGTTAAAAGTGCTTTCACCCAAATTATTAATTTAGGGTAAAATCAATCAAAACATAAAAAATTAAACATGTAAACATAACATTTAGTAAGTTTAAAGTACGTTCACAACATTTCTTAAACCATCAGCTGTATCAGTGAAACCTATTTATCCCTCTTGACCGAAGTCCTCAGTGAACTTCTGCAGTTTCTCCAGGTCCTGTTCGTTTACAGTCGGTTTTGTGTTGGCCAAAGACCGTAGCATGTCAGACTGCAAGAGAAAAGTGACACATTGTTTTACATCATTTATTTATTATATATTTTTATGTATTTATGTATGTATTTATTTATTTTTTCTTCAGAAAAAACAACACAAGCACAGGACGAACATACAAGGATCTTAGAGCTTCAATGAAGTTTTGGCAGTGATAAAAATGGCCAGCATTAGAATGGAAAGGAGAATGTTACAGCTGTTAAAATTAGGAATTTTTGAAATGTACAGAGCACAGTAAACATTGAATATTATGGTAATGTGGATGTTACAGCTGCCAGACACGATGCCTAAGATTAAGGAGGAAAGTCAAGAGAAAGAGGACACAAGGCACGAGAAAAAGAAATGCTGAAACTGTTGCAGATTATTGCCTGTATCAACCTCTGGAAGTGTCCGAAAGGAGAAAGAAAAAAATTATGCTTAGAGCTCACCATAGAGACCACAGGCTCCAACAGTTTGTCTCCAGGCACATCGACCCATGTCAAAGCAATGGCATTGGGGTCTCCAGGTGAACAGGGGGTCAGGAGGTCATCTACCACAACATCAGGGTTATTCCAGGTCGAGCCCCGTACCTGAGCCAGACCGAAGGCAAGTGAGAAGTGTTGAATTTTACAAAGCACAATTACAGCACAAAGCCAACACCTACTGTATCTGCACTCTCAAAAGTCTACATTTATTAAAACAAATGAAACTTACCTTTTTGAAGTGGGTAGCTGTCTGGACCTTCCTCACTGGCTGCATGAGTGCATCTCTCACAATGATGCTGATGTCTGCTCCTGAATATCCCTCAGTCTTTTTGCCCAGAGTCACAAAGTCCGCCTCGGTTAAACTGTTGGCGGTGGAGCCCAGGTGCAACTTGAACATGAACGAGCGAGCGTGTTCCTCCGGAAGAGGGATGTAGATGCGTTTTTCAAACCTTCAGAGACAGAAAATATGTTGTTTTTGAATTATTTAAGACATATTTATTACACTAATGCACAAACCTTCTTCTGATGGCAGAGTCCAGAGTCCAAGGGATATTTGTAGCTCCCAAAACCAAGATTCCCTCATTATCGTTTCCAACACCTGAGAAGACAATCTTGTTAGTATGTAAACTATTCAGGTCTTTCAGTGTGAGCATATTAGCCTACAATGTAACATGTGATTAAGGAAATGGAGTGGTCACTGCAACCTTTCCCAAGGGATCTTACAGGCAGCCGAACACAAGATGGTGCTTTTATTTATTGCATCTTTTAGCAAATGTCATAGTATTTTATCTGAGGTGGATGGGGCCTCTGTTAATTTAGTACGACTGTTGTAAATTGGGTGTAGAGTCGTACCCTGCATCTGGACCAGAAACTCAGTCTTGATCCTTCGAGCGGCTTCACTTTCGTTCTCACTCCTGGAGCCGCACAAAGAGTCAATCTCATCGATAAAGATTATAGATGGTTTGTGTTCTCGTGCCAAAGAGAACAGGTTCTTCACCAACCTAGTGTGAGACAACACAAGATAAAAAATATTAGTATGAAGTCATTAGTAGTAGTAGTAGTATTTAAAATTCTGTTATAATGAACCGTCTTACTTCTCACTCTCTCCCAGCCACTTGGAGACCAGGTCGGACGAGGAGATGGAGAAGAAGGTAGAGTTATTGGCTTCTGTGGCCACTGCTTTAGCCAGATATGACTTTCCTGTCCCTGGCGGGCCAAACAAAAGGATGCCCCTCCACGGAGTACGCTTTCCTTCAAAATAAGTAAGAATAACCTCACTTATATTACATGCCCAAAATACATACAGTATAAAAAAACATAACATAAAACATAAAACATAAATTAAGTGTTTCTATTGAACCTGTGAATAGATGGGGGAATTTGATTGGTAAGATGACAGCCTCCTTTAGAGCTTCTTTGGCTCCCTCTAGTCCAGCCACATCATTCCATTTAATGTTGGGCTTTTCCATGACAATGGCCCCTATAATGCAAATGTAAAAGAATACAATTACAAAAAAAACCCCAAAACAAACAATTAATAATATGCTATATTTAGTTTTTAATGCATGGAGTTATCAAAAACACAGTAATTACCGGAGAGTTGATTTTTAAACTTCTTTTTCTCAGTGTCCTCATCATCACTTTCACTTCTGACAAAAACAGAGCACATAATAAAATCTAGCAGTCACAGATGACAAGATATTATGGCTGGGGGCTGGAGCCAAGGGTACACTGTCTACCCTGGATTAATATATAAATGGCAACTACATCCAACTGTGTGTGCAAAAGTGTTCCAGCTACAAACCAAACAAGTTATGTTTACAAAGCTTTCTCATATGTTTTTATGGCTTCAGGTAAATGGTTTTACTCCATTTGTCTACACATAGTTGTTTCTCTGGACTACAGAACTAAATACAAAACTGATAGAACATTCTTGACCATCTCTTGTTTCAAAAATATATTATTTGATGAATAACTGAACCATTCCCACCCCTTGTTGTCCGACTCTTTGACTGGTTTGGCAGGAGGCGTGGACTCCTTCTGCTTTATGTACTGCTTCAGCTGCTCCGCTCTGTCCAGGTATTCTGCACATTTGTCTCGAATGCTCTGTTTGGCTCTATCCCCCTGTGCTTCATCTGCAATCAAATAGTCATTAAAGCACAGACAAATGACAAATATAACTGTATCAATATAGTTAGAGAAGAATTTCTTACATTTTATAACATGTAGGAAGTACTGTATTGCACCCTGGTAGCAACGGAGGGCCTCTTCATAGTTTTTGGCCTTGTCCTCTTCTGATGCTTTGTTGGCAAGATCTATAGCTTTCTAATGAAGACATACAATATCAAACAGTCATGTAAGTTATTGAATCAGAAATAAACTGAAAGAAAAGTCATTTGTAAGTTACAGGTGACAACAAGATGAATTAAAGGCTAAAGCAAATAAAGCAAAAAGTATAATAGTAGGCGTATGGAAACTTATTCATGGGTTTCAGTCTCTTGTTAACATTTTTAGGAGTTTTTAACATTTAATACAATTATTAATTGCTATGGGAACAGTTGTAATTTTCCATCATTCTGAAATTCGTGGATAGACTGCAGTAAAATAAACGAAATATAAATCTCAACCATATCCTAAACCTCAGCTGTAATGATTCATCAATGACGTAAACCACCTGACTTAACAATAAAGGTCAACAATAAAATCTATCTGACTTTAAATATTAATTTGTCTATAAGCTGATGATAATTATTACAATATATTAGTAATAGAAGTATTTTTATTTAACAACATTCTTACGTAACAACTTTAACTACTGTAGTTGTAATCTTCTCACCTGTAAATTGCCTCCTGCCATTGTGCGCTGCTTTAAGAATAAATTAAACCGAGAAATCAGATTCGCCTATAACAGAATGGTAAACACGCAACCGCTTCGTTTTTCTTTTACTATTTAATTTCCATTTCAAAACAAAAAAAAACTCAAGAAGGCGCGTCTCTTCCGCACTAGCGAAAAATGTTGTGACTTCCGCGGTAGTCACGTGACAGGTTGTCCTCTTTAACAGGTGTTCAGCCCATAGACAGAATAAAAAAATACGTCCATGTGTTCAGCCCATTGACCTACAGATCCATGATTCAGCCAAATGCGATGTGCCATTTATGTAAAGGAACTCTATGGAAGATTTTGACTTGAAATGTTATAAATATGACCCATCTGTGTCCCCAGATACAAGGAAGACATTTTCATATAAAATATAGGGATAGCTTTTACTGATAACACGTATAATGCAGAATTATTCTTAACACATTAGGGTTGTTTATGTTTACTTATTGTGCTATTTTGTGTGACATACCATTAAATATGGGACAACACACGGGGACATATCACCTGTGCTTTGGCTGTCAGTTTTATTACATTTATTACAAAAGCAAAATAAAAGTCTGCAACTTATTACAACACTTGTGGTAAACAAAATAAATACTTAGATCAACAGCATGAAGGAGATGATGTACCAGTGCATCTCAAAAATGACATATTGTGGAAAAACTAATAAAAAATACAGTAAATATACAGTACACTAAATGACAGCTTAAGTTTGTTTAAAAAAAAAAGGGTTAATTACATACATTAATCTATCAGTTAAATGAAAAATAGCATATGCATTCCCCCACAATAGTTGTATTTTTTAGATGCACTTGTATTTGGCAGACATTCATTTAGGTTACTCTATTTTGATATGATACAGTATACTAGTACATCTTTGGCCATGGTCAGTAGCAGGCTCCATGACTGTTGAATAATTGATTATCGTTTAGGCTAGTGCACATCACGGCGAGGTCATTAGTCCAACATCAACTGGGCCCATTACAGATGCTCGGATGTAGGAGCCTAAGGATTCTTTCGTTTTTAGTGAGATCTGCTGGAAGTTCATTATTCTGCAAATTAGACATAAAACAAATACATTTTAAGTAAGAAAGCATACATTTTACAATTATTTTTAGATGTAATAGTTATACCTTGTTGGGTAATGCTGGGTCAGCACTGGCTCCAAGCAGCAACTGAACTGTGCGTAGATCACCTCCCAATACGGCGGCATGGAGGACTGTATAACCATTCTGTTGGAAAAAGTAAATAAAATTAACAATATGTTCTAATTACAGATAACAAATACAATGCAATTCTATTATCGCAATAGGTTTGAAAATTGTACCTTGAGGACACCAAAGGAAGGAGAAAACTTGAGAAGTTCCTCTACAACACTATGATGTCCCTTTAAAGCGGCTTTGAATAATGCTGTGGTGCCATCCTTTATATAAACAAGTGCAAAACATATTTTAATGCATTGAAAAGGTGAATAAAGATCTCATTTGAAATGCCACTTTAAATTTCTATGTTAATAACATTCCCACTGCAAATACAGTTTGCGTGCCCCTATTTGCAAAATTTTGATAAAATATAGTTCATTCATAAGACATTATGGTCCATGGCCACGGCACAATCTGTTAATTAAAAAAAAAGGATGATAAATACACACTTCTAAACCAAGTTGCTGCTCCTAAGATGATTTTACAATGTTTAAATTTTGGGGCCCATATTCACATGTGCATAATTAGTTTATAGCTTAAATCCTTAAATTTTACCTGTCTGTCAGCATCCCGATCTGCACCTCTCAAAAGTAGAACTTTCACCACTTCACTGTGCCCCATCTGAGCTGCCATCCACAAGGGGGCAGTGCCATCCTGATGAGCACAACAGATCGATGTAGTGGAAATACAGCAGACAGCAGCCAAAACTACAAGGTGTCCTTTGCAAATAATGATTGAAAATGCAAACGTGGACATGTCTATACTTTACCTCTCGGCTCTGGTTCACCTTGGCACCAGATGACAACAGCTGACGGATGACTGTCACATGACCTTCCTGAGCGGCCAGAAACAAGGAAGTGGCTCCATCCTGAAACAAAAAAGTTTCAGAATTATACTGTAACATATCTGTGATAATGTGATAGTATTGAACACACTGTAACTAAATGTGTATAAGTTGTACCAATGCACTCCTGACCATCAAGATCTGGAGAAGAGCCCTTGGCACTGCACTGCACTCGCATCAATCATTTGAATAACTGTTATATAATGTATCCATTCAAATCAACACAAGTGAGTAATGCAAAATGGCAGGCCTGTTTTCCATTGCTGATATGGCAAAATGCCAGTCATGCCTTCCTCTGTGCTCTCTTGTAAACACGAGGCAGGATCCCCGCTGAGGGCACGGGGGGAACTAAAGATCACATCCCAGATGAGAGATGGGTTATCTGGGGTTGTCCTGACTCCGAGAAGGGGCAGAGGAGAGGTTATAAGATTGGGATGTTCAGATGTGGAGGGACTTACACTCAGCTGATCATGAACACTGGCCCCATTCTTAAGCAGGACGTCCACAACGTTGGAGTGTCCGTACTGACAGGCAACAGTGAGAGCAGTGCCTCCATCCTGCTCAAAAGAAAGAAAAACAAACAAAAAGGCATTATATTATGGCATAATCATAAATAGATATCATGTGTTGAAAATCTGTCTGCATTGATTGGCTATGAAAGCTGAATTTATGATTGGCACCATTCAATTATTATCATCATCACATTTTGATCATTTGGGCCTACACAGGCACACATTTGTTTATATAACCTACAGAGATATTTTACAGCTTGATAAAAATATTTGATCATTTTTAATCATGCCTCTTTAATAAATAGTAAGATTTTTGATGACTCATCCATCCAGTGTAGACTGGCTTGTGACCATAATTGTTTTCTGTTGCCTTTACAAAATAATCCGATCTATTTTTGGCATCATGGGAATTCACAATGTTCTTATCAAACAAGTGTCTAAATATTCAATAAGTCATTTTTTGTGCAAAATTTCTTTCATTTCTAACCCTCAGAAGCTGCTGATCCTATGACTCACTCACAGCCCTAGACATGTTTAGATCAGAGCATTTTTGTCCCATACGCCCACTATTATATCAGTATTATATACAACCTCCAGCCAGCGCCATTGTGCCCACAGCAGCATACCTTTGTCTGGCAGTCAGTGGAGGCTCCGAACTCAAAGAGCAGCTTGCACACGTCATGGTGTCCCTGCTGCGCAGCGAAGAACAGAGCCGTCGAACCTGTCTGATCAGGGACACAATAGAAAAGGCTATTTACTTGTTCCTTTACACCTGCCTTGAGAACTTTACCCTGAAATACCACAGAGAGCAGTGATGTGGGGCACAGTTTAAGAAAGGTAATCAGGGTTAATGTACCTCTGGTTTTCTGAATGACATTTTTTTATGTTTATATATTAATAGTTTATGTTTGTATGTTTTATGTTTGCTATAACCTTATGTGCAATTTCTTGATATATTTGAAATGCATATAAAACTGCATTTTTATTCATATGCCAACTAATATTGTCTTGTGGAGTTCTTCCTGAAACACTGGTGAGATCTGCACCTTTCTCATACAGTACAGATGAAAGAAAATTGAGTAATTGTTCTATTCCTTTTTTTTGTAGTTCAGTGTAATTGTACCTCTCTCTGATAGTTGATGTCGGCTCCTTGCATGATCAGCTCCTTCACACAGTCATAATGTCCGCTGTAGGAGGCCACCATCAGAGCAGTGGTCCCATACTGAGCAGAAAAACACACGCAATTAATCAGATGCCCTTTGATAGCGATGGCATTCATTTTTCCACAATAAGCCAGTTTCATTAATTACATAACCTGAGCAATATGATGACTATACAATATCAAACTGTGATCTGGCCTGACCTGGTTCATTTGTAAAGCATGCATATATACAAAATATGTTACATAAGCTTTTAATTTATAAAAAGACAAAGTTAACATGGAAATGGGCATTCCAGTCAGGGGGGTTTCATAGATGAGCC
>NW_026571475.1:0-25000 GCF_026225935.1 Boleophthalmus pectinirostris | reverse complement strand
AGTTTATGTGGCCATGTATAATATTTCCACTGTTATTATTGAGTACAGTTATTGTACTTCCGATACGACCATAATATGAGTTATAGTATAGTGCAGACCAGCTTGCCTCTCCTGAATGGGCAGTGTTTAAAATCCGGTCAAAAGCTAATTCTGGGATTACAGGAGTCTGTAGCAGAAGCTGGCACAGACCGGGCACTACGGCGTAATCCTCGATCCAGATCTGATCCAGGGGGCAGAGACAGAGCGGGTTAAAAGTGTGGGAGGGGGAGTGAGTCTGAGTTCAACCAATGGAACAAATAATGAGGAGGCTTTATCACAGACCCAAAACCCAGAACTAAAGGACTCTTCAAGTCAGAATTAATGTCGGTTCATGTTTAAAATGATTTCCTTATCTGGCAACACCACCAGCAGTTTGGTAGTTGACTCTTCTCATCACTACAACAACAAGTAATCTACACTAATGTGCTACCACCAGATCTAAAGCAGGTCTAAAAAGAGGAATAGGTCTAAACTAAAGCTAAACCAGATCTTAAATGAAACAACACACTTGCTGTAGTAGCTCAAAACAATGACTAACCCAAAGGAGGACAGAAATATAGCTACAATAAACTCACAGTTCAAATATTTGAACTGGAGAGGAATCTACATGAAACCTGAAGGAGGCATTGAGCATTTAGGTTACATTATCATGATTATTGTTATATCCATAAAGTACCTCTTGTCTTCACCCTTGTCTAGCTGGATTAGATGTCATTTTAGAAGTTAAGTTTCCTCCTCTTTTACAAGATGACTTTGACCCTCATGTGTCAAAAGTTTTCTTCAATGTAATGAATAAATCAGCTCCGTCTTTGAGTGCATTCGGGCCCATTAGCGTCCTGTCGTGGTCGTAAAAGAGACCAATCGAACCAAGGCTCTGTTGAAGGGCCGATAACGTGCCTCTAATCCTGTAACAAAGGCCCTCGTCAACCTAAGCTGCCCAGTGTAGCAGAAAACTACCTTGTCCAACCCCACAAAGTCGATATGTCTGCGGCTCATTTCAATGTAAACACAGGAGCTCAAATCTGTGAGAGGCTTAAGGATTATGCTTTTGAAGGAAATCTGTGAAAAGCCAAACTAATGCTGCACAGCTCAGCAAAACCTGCAAATATACTCAAGCAGTGTTTCTCAAATGTGGGTCTTTCGCAGTAACAGCTTCTATGTATGCTAAAATGTGATTATGTAACTACTTTTGGGCATAATTAGTTTATAAATAATATGAAAAACAAGTTAATTTATTTGAGCCTTAATGTAAGTGCACAAAGAAGTAGCTGCTACTGTTGAAGTTGGATTAGTTTTACAGTTTCCCATAATAGGAGCTGTGAGAAACTAAACGGAGACTGAGGAAGACTAAAGTGGATCAAACATCAGCTGCCATGACCAGAGCAAAGAACTATAACTGGATCTAAACTCAAAACAACTAAAATATAATAAATAAAACAATAAAAGCAAGACTGAAACTTTTCACCCTAGTTGAATCCAGGGTTAAAGTTCACCTACCTTCTGCGAATCATTAAATATGATGGTATATCACTGTAAGATTATGTAATGTACCATAATCAAAATTTGCTTTGGTGGAAGGGCAAGATAAGAGAGAATAAAGCACTCCAGTAATGGGCTATCCTAGTGCTTCCCCAAATAAAGCATTACAATACCAGAGAAGAGTCTTTTGATGTTGTTCAAAAGCCCTAACTCTGCCTGATGAGATGCTGTCACTGCCGTTTTTGGTCTCGCTGAAGCTGCAGAGCATTTGTAGCTGTGCCAATCAGCCCTCTCTGTGTGCAAAGGGAATCCACAGGAGGGAAATAACCATGGAGCTACCTCTCCCATGAGCTGCAAGGCAGGAAAACTACTTTCACTTCTAACTGCAGAACTGTAGTCACCAACTTCCTGTCACCCTTGGCTCCCATGACAAACCAAGCAATCTGTCTAATACAACAGAGGCGGTGCAATAGATAATGTCCCGAACAGCTGAGGGCTTACAAATAAAAACAAATGTACAGAAGATAAGAGATACAAGGCTGGTGTACAACTAAGTGAGATTATCTTTGGGCAGTGAAGAGGTTGGACGTCCTCCCCCGTCAATAACACAATAATAACACTTGCTCAGGTTTCAGAGAAGTTTCAGAGAAGATGCCAAATGTGCATGGTAGTAGTAGTGTTATGGCAGCTGTGTCCAGGCAGCGTACCCAGCCCTGAGCACACAGACACGGCTGTAAACGCCAGACACCTCCCGGGACAAGCCTGTCACTCACCAGCTGTCCTCGTCCTCGTGCAGACAGTCCATGTCCTCCAAGTCTAAGATGTCTACTTCATCTAAGATTGATGTTTCACCTTCATCATTGAACCCTCCCGTTGTCTCTGAATACAGTGAGTTCCTGCTGGACAGAGGGGCGGCCCCGGTGGCCCCTTCACTGTCGTATGCCCTCCTAAAGCTGATGCCATCGTACGACAGTCTGGGGCTCAGGCAGCGGCTGTTCTCCACCAGTCCGCCGAACCCCACCCCAGTGTAGCCGGCCAACCCGGCGGCCAGCCCCGCTGACAGGGGCGAGTCGTAGCCGGCGCTCAGCGGTCTGTGGCCCCCTGACATCCCTCCAGATGAAGACAATATCGTGGACCTGCTCCGGAGCTGTTCATTTTGCTGTTCGAGTTTCTTCACCAAGTCCTGGAGCTTCCGCACCTCCAAGTCCGCGTTGATATTTGAGTTGATATCCTCCATAGTGGCTCTTCCCTCAGCCGACCGAAAATATGCGGCGCTCCGATGTGCCCTCCTCTTTCCTCTGCCCACAGCCCTGGATCTCCACTCTCTTATGTCTCCTCTACGTCTTCAGTGAAGACACGGCGCTGTTGAGTTCACTTAAAACGCTAAACACCGTCATCTTCTCTGGTTCTCGGTGCTCAGGGTCGAGGCCATTTTCACAACACTCGTCACCAACTGAGAAAGACCAACAGGCGGCGGGCCTAATACGTCATCACGCCGGAGCACGGCCGCGCGCACGTAACCAACACCTATATTCACGCGCACACGTCACGGGCCTGGTATTTGCCATAGACCGTATACAGTCTATGGTGTTTGCCAAGGAACTATTAAAATGGGAGTTGCCCATTTCGGTACAGGATCAATGAGCTAACCAACAGGAATAGTTGATGTATATATTGCCCTAAAAACGTAAAATATTGCAGTTACAGTATATTTGTGCCCTTTCTGCCCTGTTCTAATAAGTTATAAGTTCTACAAGACTAAATACAACAGAACATACATTAGTAATTACATTGCTTACAAAATAATAAAAATAATATATATATATTTTTTTTTTACAAAAAGTGATTTATTTTAGAATCTTTTGTTGTAGTTCTTTTGAATTTACAAATGATTTACCACAATGTAACAAACTATTAGCTGGTGTTAAGAGAGTTCAAGTGATTCCTCTGACTCCAGTTTGTTCTCTGCATTGTGACCTCTGCTCTCTTCATTCTGGTCCTTGGCTGTTGCTCCCTCCTCCTCTTCTTGTCCCTGGCTGGACATGGTTGTCTCCAGGACGTCCTGTTCAGCTGTTACATTCTGAGAGTCAGCTCCTTCATCATCCTCATCTTCCACATCCATCTCAAAAACCCGGATGTGCCTGAGGTTTGCACTCAGCTGCCAAGAGAAGTGTCACTCATTTAAAATGTAATTCCTTTAACTCATTTGTTGGCAGAGAAATTACAGAATAGTAACTTTGGGTCTCATTACATTATTGATCTGAGTCACAGAGGCACACATCCAGAGTATACAGAATGAAGTCAAAGAGGACATACCACACAGGCCACTTTACGAATGCCGTTCACAGCAACAAACTGAGCCTTCATGTTTTCAAGCTCCCTCCACTGGTTTCCCAACACAATCCCTTGGCATGGGATTGCACTGGTTTGCTGATCCAACCTAGACACATGGCGTATTCAACATATTACATTTTTATATTTTACACGTTTGCATATAATCGTATGTTAATTGTGACAAAAACACACCTCTTGTTGGGCTCCCACATAAACTCAGTGTCACAGCTCAGAGTGGAGGCGAGGGGGAGCTGAGCCAGAATGCGCCTCCCGTTTTCTCCCTCTGGTTCTTGCAAGACTATGGTTAACATTTCATCGTCATAGAAACGAGCATCCAGGCAACTGTACATGTAACTAGAACTAAAAAAGACAATGCATTTAATGGTGAGTGGGTGAGTTTCCTCTGGGCACAACCCAAAACCTGCACCATAGGTAAAATCCTCCAGCTAAGGTAGTCCTAACCAAGTCTAGCAACAAGATCATGGAGATGGATCCACAGGTGCCCCCTCTGCTGCCTACTGCTTCTGGATGGGTGAAATGCAAAGGGAAATTTCCCTACAGAGATAATAAAGTACTACAAAAAAAAAAAAAAAAAAAAAAAGACTGAATAGTATTTTGATTTTAAAACAAAAAGTCTGACAAAGTTTGATATCATTACTCAGTGAACACAATAATGGAACAATTTTCTTACAGCTCTTTAAATGGTGCACTGTGCCACTGTGCCATATTGTGTCCATATACTTGCATTACCTAGAATGTTCCAAACAAGCAAGACAATCACATCTACATGGAGACATGCAGGTGGCCAGCCCCCCATCAAAGAAGTGATATAGTGCAGCTTTAGGATATAATTGTAAACTCAACCCCAAATAAAATAATAATTATTATTAATTTTAAATCAGGGATCATTTGTGGATTTTCAGTGTTGATGTTTCTTTCATTATCTGTGAATGTCCAATGTAGAAATAGAGGCTCTGAAAGGAAAACACAACCTTTGTTACTTACTGTACTGTGGCATTGTCATCATCCACATTGTCCAGTATGTGGCTAAGATCAATGGACATCACACTGTTTGCAATGTGTCTGCAAAGGAAAAATGTAATGAGAAAAATGTATTTATTCCTCCAAGCAATAGGGTAACCAATGAACTGAATCCTATAAAAAATAAGTTTACAGATCATTGACTCAGTCCTACCTGTGTGGGTCTGTAGCTTTTCTTAATAGGTAGAGTTTAGACGGTGAAATTTCTGGCATGCTGAAAACAACATTGTGAATCTTGGCTTTCTTGTCATTCCACCTACAGGTTAAAGAGCAGGTTTAGTTGAGAATCAAGAAATATTTAGACGTAATTAAAATTGGGTGTATTTGTAACTTACAAAGATGGAAGCTCAAACAGACGTGGTGTGTTTTCTGAACTGTAATAACCAATAAACCAAAACATGTTACACTCAAAAACTGGCCTAAATACAATCAAGCAATATAATAAATGGTAAAAATAAATAAATGCTTGAAGTTGTAAAAAATGTATAATCTTACCTTTCTGGCACAGTGTAAAGAGGCAAAAAGACAGCCTGATGTATGGACTTTCCAATAACTTCCTGCAAAGAAACACGTAGTGTATTGTTGATTTTGTCAGTTCATATTTTCCAGCCTTTTTTCTTCACATTGGTGATTTATCAAAGAACAGGCAAACTTACTGCAGGTTTCTGTAGACAATGCTCAATAACTCCTTCCATCATTCTCTTGACAAAGTGCAGAGACTTTTGGGGATATGAAGGAAACAGCAATGGGCTTTCTAAAGAATGAAAATGTGTTTATGTTACCAGTATTTATTTGGATATATTTTTGGCTGTTTTTTACAAATTATGATTCAGCAAAGCAAAGTTCACCTTTCAAGTGTGTGCTCTCTTGTAAAAACTTGAGCCATTGGTTTCCCTTTGTGTTTGGTGGAGACACAAGGTCCTCCTCTTCATCCTTCAAGTACTGTAAACAACCAAATAATATTGTGTTAACATAAAACTACAAATATTTTCTGAAACACTATGTTAATAATTATTGATAAGAGCTTCCATACCTGACCAACTCTTTCAACATTAAAGTACTTCCCTTTTCTATCAAAGAGTTCTTTATTCTGTACAAACAGATAGCACTGTGTCTTATCAATTTGACTTGTTGATAATATTAATGTGATCAATTAATCAGTACAAGCAAACACTTACCTCGCTGAAATGCTCAGACAGGAAATCCGAAACAAATGCTATATCTTTCTGAGTCATCTGCATTGAAACAATTAAAAGCAAATTAACTTGAGTGAAGTGGTGTTTACAATAATCTGTGACATTACAGAGGCAGTACCTTATTGAGTTCAGGAGGCACGTGCTCCTCACACATTCTCAGCATTGCTGTAGAAAAATCAAATCAGTTATATACAGCAAAATACAAACGTTATTTCTTGGGGATTTTTTTTTACTGCTTCAACCAGTTTTTCACCTACATACCTACATACAGCCATCGAAAAAATGCTGCAAAGTTTTTCATACTTTTGTCAATGACCCTATAAAACAAAATACCAACAAGCGCCCATTAAGAAAACGCATGAACCATAAGTAGATATAGTATTTTTTCATCATTATAATAAAAAATGTACGCACTGTAGAAGTTCATTAGCCTTTAATGAAAATGAGCCCACAGCTGTAATTGCACCTAAGTGTAAAAGAGAAAGCACAATGTATGTATATTACATTCCACACAAAAGTTTATTTAATTTATGTCAAATTATACCTTCTACAGCTGCTGAATCCAATCCAAGAGGCTCAAACTTCTGTTTCCAAAGAGACATTCCTTTAACTTCACTGAGGTGGTACAGCAGTGCCTCAGAGCCACTACAGATAGAAAAAGATCATTTGTTTTTTAGGGCAGCCATGACTCCATGAAATTATATCAAAGTGAATATTCCAAAAGTTTCTAAATCTAGGTGTTAATTGTATTTTAAAAGTTTCACTTTATGTTAAGAGACAGTGCAATGACCATCAAACCTTACCTTAGTAAATGGCTGATGACAAGCTTCTGAATGCTGGAGTAGGATGACTCAATGGACATGCCCAGCTTCTTTAGGCCCTACCATAACCATACAAATTAAACAAAAGAAATGTTGTTGCATATAACACTCAATTTCAATCTGCTCTATAGTCTCACCTTGACTGTGAGTTGGTTCATGAGGAGTGCCTGTAGCTCAGGGCTGTATGAAATAAACATACATGACAATTATTTATGCAAACTCACTACAAGAGACATTTGGATACCACCTAGAGGACATGTTGGGTATTACAATATCTCTGTATATATTAAAAAAATCCATCTTCACCTTGATTGTCCCCAAAGCAACAACTCCAGAAACTCATCATGAACTTGAGTACTTGTGTTCTTTTCCTACATGGCCAAAACAACAAAACTGTGATCACTTGCTGCTCATTAATTCACCGTACATTGCCTAGCTAAAGCAACAGACCTGAACAAATTTGGTGAGCCGATGGTCCATTTGCATCAGGATGTCATCCCAAGCCTCGCACATGCAGGTGAGAGAGAGGTGCAGATACTGTAGTAGAGTGGAAATGTGGGTGAACTTGCGAGCCATCCTGGTCACCTCCGGTAGACAGTCAGACAGCAGCCCTGTGTCCAACTATGGGACAAAAAACGTTGAATATATTTTTTTTAAAAAGCGAAACAATAATATTTTAGTCTTAAAAATCCTTACCTGACAATAGCAGATCTCTGGGTCGTTATCAGCCGACCTTACCTCTGTGATAATGGACAGAGATTTCAGATCACTGGACAGACCAAGGCTACGGCATGTTCCTGAAATCTGTAATGTTGTAAGGTAAGAATAAATTTTTTCGAACAACGATTGGGAAATAGCATTATTTCAACCACACATATGTACTGGAGATTATACTATTAAACTAATATAAAATTATAGTGTTATCCAGTAGAGTTTTAATGTAGGTGTGTTGTTAAAAAAATATGTTAAAGTACAGTTAAGAAACTAATTAATAGCAAAAAAAAAACAGTTATTACTTACTCCAGTTACAGTGGCAATCTTGTACATCCCGTAGGCATAAAGCTCTACAGAGCCACTGTCTCCTCCAAGAACAAGTATGTTGAGTCTACACACAAACAACATCTATTTAAATTCTTATTATGTTTTATTTGCTGAGTGAACAAAACAGTGCTTACCTGACTTCTCCCAGAAGATTTGTGATTTCATCTGACTTTTCTTCACTATGGAAAAAACAGAACTAATGTAGTATATGGTTTATTCTAACTTGTACATAGTCAATATACCATTTCTCTTACCTAAAAATTTTTGATGTTGTGCTGTAACTGAATAAAAAACATAACATTATAATCCTTACAATAAATAAAGGTGAAAACACTGATGTTGTTACCTCTTTGGAAGTGATGGCAACTTGGGCAAGAACAGTACAGATTCGTCCTCAGAGTTGTAAAAGGTAGTCAGTGCACTAGAACAAAATAACAATCAAATAATTATAGGACAAAGCAAAATGTATAGTGTTAACGATGGCACTTACCTGTTCTCTTCTGTCACCTCCATCCAGTGCATGCAGGTCACTGAACTCTGTATAGAAAACACATGCAGGATTTCTGCCTTTTCAACACCACAGAGGACCACCTGCTTTGTGTCCCCAAGACTGAAGGCTAGTACTGCAAGAAAAATGTTTTGTTTATTTTCTTAAGGGTCTGTCTGAGTTGGCAAACCAGGTATCTTTTCTAAAGCAATAACTGTGTCTTACTTTTTCCATCAGGTCTCCAGGCTAGTGCTGTGATGTCCTTCCCTGTGTACTCACTTGGTGGTAAACTCCAAACTCGCTGAAAACTAGCCAAGCGATGGAGGAGCAACTATTTACATAAACAGAGTAAGTATCATTAGAAAAATTGTCCAGGCCAAAACATTCACTCTCACCTCTCCACTAGTGTTGGCAAGTGCAATTAGATCTCTTTTAGGAGACCATGCCATACACAGCACAGGGTTGGGGAGCTGCTTCTCTCCCACTTGCCGAAAAGCAGGCATGGTGTCAGCTGAAAAACAGAAAATGTTTTTGTGTAGGTTAACTTGTTGCTTTCATTTTAGATTTAATAAGTACAGTTGTTATTTCCTTGACTTATTCCTAATTCTAATATGAATACCTTACACACGTATTAACGCTTCTAGAGATAAACAATAAGAGTAATTATAAATGTACACATAATTGACTTGTTTGTTTTAAGCACACTAGTTTACAAATTTATAAACTACATGTAAACAATCGCATGGCATGTACATTTTCTTGCCGTCAGAAATGTAGCCAAGTTAGTAATCCAAAATGAATGTAGACGAACAGATTTGGCATTTATTGGAATTTGGATAAACTTGTAAGTAACGTTTAAGTGCTTTGCATTATTTTTTACTTCAAATGTAAGACAGTAAAATGTTTGGATCTATTTTGTTTACAGGTGATAGTTGCACATTGCTAACGCTATACCGCTACTGTCAGAAATAAACTCTAGCTAGCTTTGGAAATATGTAAGTACAACGTGTAAATAAGACTTACAGCGGCAAGACGAGAAAAAACATTCGATAACCCGCACTGACTCTTTATCGCTGTATTTATTTCAGTTTAGGCTTTGTTGTGTTTTTTCGTTACGCGGATGGCGCCATGTTTTTCCTCAGACCAATCACTGCGCTTCAACGGAAAGCCAGGAGTGACAAACAGCGAAAAAAGCAACGCGTAAATAATTGAGCGTGAATTAACCTGATAAACACATTAGATCCAGGGATAAACACGTGGGTGAACTATAAAAGACCGTATGGGGTGGACCTGGCTAGCACTAATTTCGGGTCTGCAACGTAACATAGTTTGAAACGTACGGTAAGTAAGACACCAGGTAGAGAAAGTAGACACCATAATTTATTAATCTAATCTATAAAGGCTTTTAATATAACGATTTTATCTATAATCTATTCATGATTCTAATCTATAAAGGGTTTCATAAAAAGAAAGAGACATATTTTTACTGTGTGCCAGTGTCACTTTATACTAGTTTTTAAACTTTTCACACCAACTAGTAAAAATTGATAAAATAATTAAGCCAGACTAAATAAATTTACCTGATAAACACAGGCTAGATCACTGAGACACTGAGACAACTGTAAATTAATATATCCTTGTCTCAAAATAAACATTTATTTCATTTATTTATTTAACACTGTTGATTATAAGGTTAGAAATATATTATATATTTTTTTATTGTAAACTTGACAAGAGTATCTGTTATGTACGTGTAACATGCAATATTACTTAATCACTGTACATCTTTGTTCATGAGTGAACAGATGCCAGACTACAATGATACAATGATACTAAAATTCTTTACGGTCTTATCAGTGGCACTTAAATATTATCAGTAGTTTGACGAAAGAACCCGAATAGGTCAGAGCTCACAAAATGTGATAGTGGCCTAGAAATAGACCCAGTGATGCAGTGAGGCTTCACCGTCCTCTTTATAAGCCTATGTTTTGGCATTAGTCTGAGCTGTCTTTGTCACTATCCCCAGGGGGAAAGGCTAACTCATGTGTAGATTTTTCCTACCCTATTAACTTTGTTCGCATGTAATGTAGGTAATAATAGCATTTATTCTCCTCCTATGGCAGATAAGTGGGTGGTCTGGGGTCATTGGGTCAACAGTCCTGGACAGCTAATGTGACAGGCTTCTTTAACTATACCATCATGTCTTAATTAATAAAGTAAACTACACAGTTTAAAAGAGTTATAAAATTTGATTTCTCAGTGTGTGTAGACTTTGTAATAGCATGTGTACAGAGAAAAAAATATCACACCACTGTTTTTTCTTTCATTCAAGCAAGTTAATTATTGTTTGTGTAAAAATACTATGAATATTAAAATGTCTGCTATGGCTTCTGTTCCGCAAGACTACCTTAACGTCTGTCTTCTTGCCAATATTCGGGCTGTGAAACCTGAGCCAGGGCCAAATATAGCCGCACACAGTGAGAAGTTAGAGACCGAGACAGATGGGACAGCGGGCCACTGCAGAGGCACCGTGCAATTGGACCGTATAAGCCTGCTGACCGTCCCAACAACGAGGTTCTTCTTCTGGGCAGAGACGTGCGAGTTTGGCTTCTTTTTTATTTTATCAAGACAAAGAAAAAACAGGGAACTGGTGGATTTACTGTTTGAAAAACTCAAGGTAAGATTTTTATCATTTTTCCCATGTCCACTTCATTGTGTTTAAATGTTTTTTAGGGGCTCTGTTGTTGATACGTTGACCTGTCATACATACCCTTTATATTATTTAATTTATACTTAATTCTTTATTACAGACACATGAAGTTATTGATATGGCATTGTGTAAAGGTCATATGGTGTTGAAGAATTAAAACTAAGGCTTCTTTCTTGCAGTATTGAAGAATTTATTTGTTATGTCAGGAAAAAAATTGGCCTGTTATTTCCCTCAACAGAAAAAACAAAGCAGAAACCCTTTGGACAAATTTCCACATTCATATTTAATCTGTACTGCAGTGTTATTATCCCTGGACATAATAGCCCATTTGAAGAACTCAGTATTGGTTTCACTTCCTGAGTGCCTTAAACTCTTGGGTCTTTGTTGGTTTTACCTGGGTCTGGTTCAAAGACAGGTCCAGGGCTGGGTCGTGCTGCTGCTGTGAAACTTTGCCCAGGGGATTAAAAATAACAACAGCTGGTCTTCAGGACGCCATGAGGCTCCAAGTGTGGCTCTGCATTGCACATATCAACACCTCAACATTCACATTATGATTAGACTGTATATACTGTATATATAACAAATAACTACAGATAAAATACAATGTATACTACTAATTGTAAATTATTTCTTATATGAGAAAAACCCTATTTAAATTATCTCTGTTCTCATCTCATGGTGATAGCATACGCTTTCCCACAGGTTGTAGTAGGATTTAAGGATGGATCAAATGTAGAGGATGAATTTTCTTATGTGTTTTATTAGCAGTTATTAGCAGTTATTATTATTTATAATATAATATCAGTATAATATAATCACCAGTCAGTCTTTGTGCTAATACTCAGACAGTGACAACTGTAGTAGACAACATTTATTCCTATCTGTTTTGAGGAACCAAGTCATTCCCACTATGATTGTAGATAGAGCATTAATAAATGCAAAACATTTACACTGTGCCTTTTCTTAGCTGTGATTTTGTTTATAAAAATACACTGTGACTGTCCCATAGTGAAAATACACTTACTCTTCTCTCTGACCAAAGTGAGCCTTTGTTAATACCCCTCATCTGTGTTGGGAGAGCACTGAGTCACGCTGCTGCTTTGGCCCAGAGCAACTGACCCATACTGTACTCTATATTCGCCCAATGACTGCTCTTGTTTATTAGTGTCCCTTTTATACTGAGTCTGAACTGTACTGGCTAAATGTGGCATATGTATTTCAGGATGCAGGACGGGAGTTGGAACCAGCCACTCCCCATGTCAGTGCTGCTGAAAGACCCAGCGGCAGGACACCTGGAGGGGGATGGAGGGGTGTTCTCAGAGGCCTCGTCTGATGGCGAGCTCTACATGGACCCCACACCAGAACTGGATTCTGGAGATGGGGACTTTGCTGACCTCACTTCCTTTTTGAGTGCAGAAGAGATAAACCTGAGTCTAGACCTGGCCCGGGAGGCCTTTGGAGACACACCTGTGGACCCAGGACCTACCCCCCTTTCCCAGGAGCAGGCTCTCCCTGGGCCCACGCAGACTGTAGACCTGACCCAGAGTCCACACCTCCAACACCAGACCAAAGTCCCCTGTCCTGATGACAGTCCAGTCAAAGGACTGTCTCAGCAGAGCGCCCCCCTCCGACCTGTACAGGTGCCCAGTGAAGCCACAGGGCAGAGGGTGGTCCGGCACAAACCTGTTCCCCCAGTGTACAGACAGGACAAACCTCGGCTGGTCCATGAGGGGCTGGAGCTGATGGAGCGCTCTGGATCTGCCTCAGAGTTCTGCAGCCGAGCTGCATCCTTCATCGAGGAGCTGTCCTCCATCTTTAAGGGCACAGCCCACACAGAGCAACTGCAGGAGGAAGACTCCTCCTCTCCAGACAGTGGGTACCTGTCCCCCAGGAGCCAGAGGCCTGTCCCCCAGGGCTCAGCCTGTATTCCCCCTGTACCCCCTCTCCCTCAAGACATCCCCTACAGTCAGACTGCTGCGGGCCCACTGTCAGGGACCCTGGGGCCAGTAGCGGCTGCAGTTCGGTATCAACAGCCCGGAGCTCCAGTCTCCTGTGGACCCCTGTCTCCTCCACATTTTCTCCATAAACTGAAGAGCCAGGAAGTGGCTGAGGGCAGCCCCATCCGCCTGGAGTGCAGGGTCACGGGGAACCCCCTGCCCCTTGTCAGGTAAGGCCTAATATTTCAGTCTGAACACAACACAGTGGTGATGTACAATAGCTGTTCAACAGGGGTTTTACGTTCTGACTCTCACAGTGTTCACAAAATGGTTCAACTTCACATTTGTCCAAGGAAAGTGAATGACAAAGCCACAGTGTGTTAGAGTCTGAGCAGAGCTGCTGCTGCTGATAAAGTGTTAAAGGTGAAATCGTCATGAGTCATGTGTTGAAAGGCTGTGCATCTGGTTTATGTTTGTGTTCATACAGTATGTGCAGTATGAGGGCAGTCTGTTTACCTGTTTACCTGTTTACCTGGGCCTCTCACGGCTCTGCGCCATTCAAGGTGGCAGCTCCTGGGTATTTGGGACAGTTTCTCAGGAAACTAAAAATACACTCCTCTCTTGTTTCCAGAACCGCACCATCAGGTCTCTGGTGTGTTTACTAGTGAGACAAAATCTATTTGGATTTTTGTTTGCTCCTGGGTTTTTCTGTATGAATAATTCAGATACAGTACTAAACCCACTAATGAGGTGGTTTGGATCCAGCTATACCTTTTGCATTCTGCTGTTGTGCCCTTTGGGAAGACACACCTCTTTGCTGCTTATATCAGCCTACATTATATTAAACTTGTCCAATAATTTGCCAGTTGGTATGCTTTTGGTGAATTTGCTTCTACTCAAGTTTTATCTCTTACTTTAATGGGATTAAATAATAATTTGATCAGCAGATATGAGGATACAGTGTTTCCTCTCCATTGGCCTGTGCAGGTCCTCCTCTGCGCCTGTATAAATAGTCCCCAGGCCAACAGGAGCCAGGCCAGGCATGCAGTCAATGTAATGACAAGGCGTTTTCAGTCACTTGGTTCCATATCTGCTCACACCTTCTTGGGAACATGAAGGTAGTATGTAGCATGTTTCACCTCAGAGAAACAGGAGAGCCCAGACTTTGTGGCGGTGCTGCCTTTATATAACACAAGGATAAACAGAAAGCTAATAAAGTCAGACAAGAAAAACATTTAAAATAACACTGATAGCTTTAGTGTTAGAACTCAGTCAGGGGAATCAAACATGTCTGTATTTAATTATTAAGAATTTACTTTTGAACTGTGTCCTTTATGACCACCATTGTGATGCATTTTAATGACTGAATTGTTTGAGTACTTGATTTCTTGTAGGGGCTTTATGTTAACACTAGATGGCAGCATTTTCACTTGTAGCAGGAAAACACCTGTAGCTTATGTTGATCATTGATCAAAGTTGATTATAGTTTAGGACTATTTCAGTCATAAATCTCTAATCATGTTTAGGTGAATGAAATATGTATAAAAATAATCTAAAATAGAAAGTAAAATCTGCTGGTGCACTGTCCCACTACCTTCTCCACCGATGTTTCTGAGTGGAGAAGGCACTGTAAATGTAAATGTTTTTCAGCCAAATTTGCAGAATAAATTTTAAAAATAATTTTGAAAAAAGAAAAAGTTGTTTTTTTATGTACTCTTGACCCACCGATCTCACTGATTCTTTATATTCTTTAATAAATTATACTGCCTATAAAATCCCATAGGCATGTTCCTGTTAACTTTTACGTTTATAATAATAGTATATATATAGTTGACTTGGTGCTCAGTGCCCATCGCTCTGTTGGTCTTTTGAAGCATTGCCGGAGCAAACAGGTGATGCACCTTCTCACCTCGCTGCTCATTCACTGTATTGCGCTTTGGCTGCAGTTTTGCACGAGTGGCATTCTTGGTGTTTTTTGGGCTGGGTGCGGCCTGCTGTGGTCAGGGCCAATTTGTCTTGGTCCTGAAAATCTTATACCACAATTCTTAAGACCTCAGGCTCCCTGTTGTATCCATATCTATAATTTTTACCTAATTATGCATTTCTGGTGTTAGTTTGATGTGCAAGTATGCGTTGTAACTGGGTCTAATTTGTGCATTTTTCAAAGCTGAGGTCATTTTTGCTTAGGCGAGCTGGTTTTGAGGTTGGCATGAGGCACTTGGGAACATGTGCAAGCGGCAAGTGGTACAACACTTTTTAAGTTGTTAGCGAGATCATAGATAAATATGGGAGTTTGTGGGAGGTCTAGGCGTACAGGCAGGCACACCCCCTATGACATGCTGCCTGTCGTGACGAGTGATTTTGCACCATTTGAATGCGCAGACAGACTAAATCCACCTCCAATTGTGGTGTGCTCAACATGTTATTTTAGGCATTTTGTGTGATGCATCCTCTATGTTATTACCCTAACTGCCTGCTGTGCAAACAAGGGCAGCTCCCGACTTGAATTAAAAGCAATGGGAAGTTAGAGAGTAACTCAAATGTAGTGTGCAAACCACACAGGAAATTTCTAGAATATGAGAGACTGCACGCTTTTTCTACAAAGACATTTCTGCAGCTTTGTGTCTCCAACAGAAACATTCCACAGACAGTGGAATTTGTGCTCAATAATATATGATCTTTGTTTGAATTTAAATGAGCTCCTCTCAGTTTGAGCTAATATTGACCATAGGAGAGACAGTGGCCACGCAAGTGCTGCTGCTGCTGCTGCTGCTAAACTGGGAACTGAAAAAATATGTAAGAGTTTTACATTAGTGCATTTAACAGTGGAATCATGCAATAGGAAACATGCACGCTCTCATTGGTATTATTAGGTAGATGGTTTCAGTCCAGTGATCACTGTAATGAGGTCACAAGTGGACTATAAAGGTGTTGAATTGGTGAAAAAACAATCTTATGTGCTCAAGACAAAACTTGGATGGATGATCATGATTAGGCTACACTCTTGAGTTAACACAAACCAAATGGGTATGGGTCTACAATTGGCTGGTACAAGAAGTAGAAGTAGTAGACAGAAAAACTATTTGTCATAGTGCCAGTAATTCATCCCCTTGACCTCTTTAGTAGTACTACTACTACTACATATTTTGAAATATTATGACCATGTTTTATTTTTAGCCGTTTACATCATCTTTGTGATCATAGGAAAGATGCCTTTGCTAATTCCTTGTAGATAATGTCTGTAGCAGTAGCCCTTCCTCCCTGTTGTATTAAACAGCGGCAGTGGTAAAATGAGGTCATCACAGGTGACCCACTCCTGACTCATGACGTGTTGCCTCTGAAATGCTCACTGCCTGGCTGAGAGCAGGAAAAGCCATCATTTTCAGTTCCCCTCCCAGGCTTATTTGATCTCAGTGGGAGGAAGAGGAGAAATTTTTATACCTGCTTCTCTCTGCTTGGGCTGCCAACATGATGTCATTTCATATTTATGCCTGGAATAATGAGCGTCTGGTCTAAAATGGCTCAAATTGGTTAGCTTAACATTCCTGGAAGCTGAAAACATTTAGCGAAAGAGAGATTTTGCATGTAAGTGTGAGAAAGTGAGTTTGACATGTTGCTGAATCGATGTTGAACTACATTTCCTTATAAAAGTAAGACCTGGGGCAACGGTTGTACAGTGGAAAACTAGGAATTTTTAAATATGGCCAAACAGACCTACATGAAACTACTTTAATACTGTAAATTATATCTTTGGTCTGTATATTTTTCAATTGCATATCCTACTAAATATCAATAGAAGACACAATATTTCCCAAACGATAATTGTGGGCCACTATATTGTAATTCTGTCTTTATAAGCTGGACTGTAAATTGTTATAACTCATGATAAAGATTTTTATACACTGGACTCAAAACCTTACCGTATAATACGAAACTGTAGCTTTAACATGAAGTAATGGCTTTACCTGACAATTTTACTGCATAATGTCTTCAATAATACCAAAGGATTTCCACTTCTACTATAAATGTATAAATGGCGTGATGTTGTTGTAACTGTATTTGCCCCACACTTGCTTCTGTATTCATAGGCTGCCAACATGCTGTCATTCCCTACTTATTCAGGGAGTAATAAGTGCTTGGTCTAAAACAGCTCAAATTGGTTAGCTTAACATTCCTGGAAGCTGAAAACATTTATAGAGAGACAGATATTTAGCATGTAAATGTGAGAGACAGTTTGACGTGTACTTACTCAACATGGAACAATTCAGGCCTAGTTAGAATTGTAGATAAAATATAGCTAAGTTCAGTTGATTAGCCATTTGATTATTAAACATATAAATGCAAAAGAGTGGATTTGGCATGTCGCTAGAGTCAATGTTGAACTAAAAAGGTGTTTGTCAGTAAAAGTAGGTCAATACTAATACAATATATAGTTTAGTAAATTTTAGTGTGTATTTCCATGCTTACAGTAATTGAAAACCACACTACAATATATTTACAAAGTCTGTTTGGTTAAAAAAATTCTTGGAAACCGAGCAAATTGCATATAAGGAGGAAGTCTGGCATGTTGTAAGATCAATGTTGAACTAAATAGGTGTTTGTCAGTTAAAGGCATGGGACAAGCGTCAGTGGCGTTTGTCAGAGCAGTGTAAATGACGACCAGAGCTGTCTTACGCATAAGTCTCGGTGTTGAACTTTGACCTTTGTGGACTGAAGGCAGAGTGTGAGGTTTCACTCAGCAGTTTGAAACTTTCTCTGTTCGTCATTTGGCTGTAAAGTCCAGGCATGCCAGTCATTGATCTTTGAGTGATGAGACAGTTCAGTCCTTACTATGCATGGGCAAGCGGGAAAAAACATACTTTGTTTGTTTGTTTTTTTATAATGTATCAAAATATATGACCACTGACTGCAGATATCTAATTCATGATATTAGTTATAGTGGTAATTCATAGGTTTAAATTACTTTTGTGGTATGGATCAGCAATAGTAGCAATGCATAAATGTAAGGGTATGTTTTTTATTCCTTGCAACTTTAACATCACACATCATGAGGATGGGAGTACAGTCAAACATTAACTCTTAGGTTCTTTGTATTACTTTGAAATTAGAGGAAGAGGAAGTTGGAGTCTTGTGTATTGTTGATGATTGACTGTAGAGTGGTAATGCTTCAGTGTTTCAGTTGGGTTTTTGGATGAGCTGGATTTTTGTCCAGATATAAATCTATAGGAAGTTGCATTAGAATTAGAAGAATGCATCACTGTACTGTCCCCCTGCCCTGGTAAAAAAGTATCTCAATTGGATTATAAATAGTTATTAGCAATATGAGCAATCATTGTAGAGAAGGTTTCAGCTGGTATCTGTCTCTATCACTCTACTAACAACTAATTATTATAATAATGCCCCCAAAATATCCATTGAACTTATTGGCCATTGCCATGAAAAAACCTTTACCCTCTGTAAGCTTTCATGTCAAGTGAATTTCTCCACTGTGTGATAAAAATTTTATCTTTGATACATTTTATGTTAACATTGTCCATTGTGGAGTTTCTTAGATCTTGATTTATATGTGAAATCTTTTATGCTCTTTGTTACAGTAGATTTATTGCTAATCACTTACACAATAATAATAGGCAGGATGTAAGTGGTTAAAGAGGAAGTGTGTCCAGTAGGAGTGAAGGGAAAATGAGATTTGTGGAGCGTTATATAAGTGGATCAGTGACAGTTGAAAAAGTGAAATACCAGATTTAATTTGAAGTACGTCTGCTGTGGACAAAGGCAGCAGTCATGCACGGCAGGAGCACCGAAATCCAAGACAAGTTCAACACAGAGATGCTCCAGTCCAGTCCATAAATCTTAGCCCTGGACCAAGAAGGCCTTTCTCCCTCACATAGGGTCAGTGGTCCTGTTTGACCCCATCTGTAAACACACATGTACTCCATCTCCAAAAACCATGAAAAACTATTAGTGCTTTTACAATGGCTCTCACCTATGGACCCTTCTAATGTTGCACTGGACCACTTAGGACATACAGTATTTCCAGTGATTCACTCACTGTTAGGCTCTTTTGCAGCTTTACGGATGCACTGCCATATGGAGCTGAATAGACTGGGCCACAGCAATGTCTTGTGACTGGTGACATTCATTAAATTCATATATAAATGTCAAAGCAATAAAACTGGGTAAATTAGAGTGCATCTGTCCTCATAATATATATTATACATTTATTGTAATCACAATAAACCTGTTTAAATAACTTGCACTCGTATGGTCTTCAAATTAAGTGCTTGAGGAGATTGAATATGGTTTTTAATAGCTTTAATTATCATGACTATTTTCAGTAAGCATACTTGTAAATTATTTATATTTATAATTATTTATCATCATCAAGTTTTATAATCAAGCGAATTTAGTTTGTTTAATGTGAGCTAAATCTAGCAATGCAGTCTAGCCTGTGTTTCCTTGCCGTTCTGTGCATTTGTTCGTGTGAGTCATGTGACCCCCTGCACAGCTGAACAGTGGGCTGGGCACCTGTTGGATGAGTGTGCTCCGTAAGCCATGACCAGTGCGCACAGCTTACACTAATCCATCTTTTGATGAGATATTTTGGGCCATTATTCTCCTTCGCTCTTCAGATTCTTGTGCCGCTGCCAAAGATCTTGTGTTTGATGTCCGGCCCGGTCCAATAAGGCGTCTATGACTATGACTAATGAAGTAGAGGAATTTCAAGAGGGTTAGCAACTCATTCTCACTCTTCCATAAGTGTTTCAGGCTCTTGTACTGTACTGGCCCTGATCACAGAGATTAGTAAAAGGATACAAATTTTGCGTGTACTTGAGTCTGTTTATCATTAACCAGTCAGTGTGAATTTAATTGGGAAAAAAAGAAAGAAATGTCCCATGAATGAATATTGTCCAGTGTCTACCCTCTTTGTTGTGATAAACGGTATTATTGTTTATTGTCCCATCCCTACCCCTAAGTTATTTATTTTAATTCTCTACGGAGCTCTGTATTTGTAAAATGATGTGTATGCACAGAGATGTTTGTTTTTATGAGGTCAGATGGGATCTATAAAAATACTCCGGTGTCCTGCTTCCCATGTTCATAGGACAGGATAACAGCTGCACACATGTTAAACTGTCTTAGAAATAAACTGTTGATGTGTATCTTTCTCTGTGCTAGACTTTTGTGCAACTTTTAAATGATCTAACCATTCCCTAAACAGAGCCAACCTGAGTCATGAGATTTACAGCAGGAAAAACAAGAGACAGGAGGATGGTCCAGACTGGCTCATGTGTCTTTGATGGAGGAGATACAGTTGTGCTGAGGAGGAGAGACCGAAGAGTTCACTCTGTCAGGGGAGCTGGGCCAATAAACAGTGATTTCATCCATATAAAACTGCTTTATGGACTGGAGAAAATATTACTCTGGAGGCTGGTTAGGAAAAGCACAGGCCCAAACTCAAATCTCATATCTAAAGAACCAAAAAGTCAGTGTTTATATACATACATACATATATATTTTATCTTTCAACCTGTACAAGATTTACTTGAAAGGATAGAAGAAATGTGAGATGAGGGTGAAGAGTGGGGAGAGATATTCAGCAAAATAGTTGAACACACACAAATGATTGTATCAAGAAAGAAAAAATCAATGTACACAAGTATATTTGCAAAAAAAATGCATTTGCTGGTCTTTCTTAATCTAGAAAAGTAGACCATCTCATTTAGTCTAGGCTTTTGACAGAACCTAAATCCCAATTGACTTATTCTGACACTTTTTTCTGTAACTTTGCCCAATATCTCTGAACTTAGGAATTTTTTTTTTATTATTTCTTGGACTTCTAAATGATTTCCAAATGAACTCAACTCAAACTTATCTGCCTATTCTTGTATGCTGCTGTCTTTCCAACGAGAGTCTGTCCATCATATTTTCTACAGATGTTGCGTGTTTGAGTTTTTGTGGCAAAAGCCGTGGGTGGCAGCTGGAAGTGGGATCAATCATTATTTAGTCTATTTTACCCCACACAAACTGAAATATACCAGATGTGTAAAATGTCCAAACCTTCAAATCTTCATTGCTCTTGCCCATCTCAAAATAATAGTTTTGTTGCATGATCTAACAATAAAACTATTTCTTGTGACTCATATAACCCGTATAGTTTACCACACATGCTAATTGTTGTTCCCAGAAGCTAAGGATACATATTGTAGCTCATAGCAGCGCTGGTTAACACTGCTCTGTGGTTTAACCCCATCTGTAGTTACTCAGTGGCAGGATGATTGATAATTGTGGTTAGAGAAAGGCTTTGGAAATCTCCCAGTTGGTGATATTTACTGTAAGGAGGTGATGTAAGTGCAGGTGTGGGTACATGTTGTATACAGGGACCCATAAAGAAGCAATGTTCAGGTTTATGTCTATTTAATTTAACTATTTAATTCTAGACATCAAAGACACACGTTTTTCTCCCAGCAGAATTAACTGTATTTGTGTTTTTGTGTATTACTGTACAGGAACATTTTTATTGACAGTGGGAACATGGGAAACAATAAACTTTTACTTCTTCAAACTGAATCTGATTTAAACTCGAATAACCCATGGGACAAGTGCTTAATGTGATCTCATCTATTTTATTCTTCTGATATGTTTAATGTCAGGCTCCTCTTTTGGTGCTTTTCGACTGGTTTTATTTGACAGTCTAAAGCTACTCAGTATGACTTCATGAGGAGGATAAAGTCTGTTTTTGTTAGTGTCATGGTGTCTCCTTGGAGTAAGCCAAGAATTAGACAATTACCATGGCGACGTGCATTTATTTATTTGCGGTTAGGAGTGACTTGGCGATGACCTCTTCCAAATAGTGACAACATGTGTGTCTCCCACTTGCCTATGTGCACCTGTTTCTTAAATGCTTGGAGTAATCATGCCTGATAATTGTTAACCCATGATTCGGGACGCTGATACCATCTGCTATGTCATTACTGTTTTAGGAAGATCAGACAATTGTCATTATTGGGAAAATCCAGTGAAATTACTTCCTATTTTGTTTTATAGACATGAACAGAGGGAAAGTGCTATGCTTTTATGTGGTTACCATCTCTGCAAATCTTTATCCCAGATGTAAGATTCACTTTAAGTATGTAATTTAGGCCTGTGTAGAATGTGTTACAGAACTATGTGCCAACAAGAAGACTGATATTTTTATTCTCTATAGAAGTGTGAAGCTGGAACCAGACTTTATTTCAAATGAAATGTTTTACACTTTTCCAGATGCATATGTGTATAGTTACCCATCGGTCTGTAAGTCCAGTGTCTTCATGTCACAATAAGATTAAACAAAGCAGTACAGGCTGAATAAACATGCATTTTACGTGGGTTCATTTAGTCCAAGGATGCGTCATACAAAAACTGTGGTCCAGATGAGGTTTAATCTGCGTTTTCACTGCCCCTGCCCCTTTCCACCAGGCCAAAAAAATTATAATTAAAGGCTCTGTATCAGTTTATACAAGAAAAAAATTGAGACCAATGACCACTGCCCTGTAGCATTTTTTAGGTCATAGTGGTTACATCATGCACAGTGAGAACTCATGATTCAGTGAGACACTGCCCTTTTCTCTGACACATATTTGCTGAGTGTAACAATTTCCTGTGTCCAAACAAATGTCTCAACTGTTGTACTCACAAGATCCTGAAATAGCTCCACCTGCTCTGTCTCAGCCATCAGCTCCTGGGTCTCTGTTACCAAAATATCCTCTTCTGTTGGACTCTGGTTCAAGCTTCTGCTGTGAAGAAGAACCAAAACACACACTGACCAATTTGTCAGTTGTGGTCAGTGGTAGAAAAGGATAACTTACTCTATTGAAATACTCTTGAATTCCTTTGAATTTATCCAAGTTTGACTACTCCACCCATCGCAGGGAAACCTCAAAATAATTAATTTAGATGCTGACATAGGTGAATGTAGCCTCCAACTAGAAGCCTTTTAACCATCCGTCCAGAGTGTGCCAGGTGCTGCCAACCCAGAGCGCTTTATTTGGCTCCTGACTTATCCTGCTGACTATTCTGGTCCTGGGTCTTTTTAAGTGGTCATTAAGTGTTTGAAGCTGAAGTTATTTTACTCATGCTGTAATGCCCACCACTGTCAACAATTTATTTCCCATTTTTGACGTCACATATCACAATTTTGGTCATTTGACAGGGTCCAGGATTTGCTCTGGTGCTTTGATGGTCACCAGGCTCCAAAACAAAAAACTCAGAGCAAAGAGCAAACCTTTGTGATTCAGGATCCTATATAAATTACCATCTATTTTTAGGACATTAGATGCTTTGATCATCTTTGTAAAATCCCTGTGGTGTGTCAAACCTATTTTACAATTTTATCCCCGTGGTTCATCTGGTTTGAGCATCACTGTTGCCACACCAGATTCTGACTAGTGTTGGTTTAGTTCAGTCTTAGTCATTGACTGGGCCTGCTTTTGTTCTTGTTGGTCCAGATTCAACCTTTGTTTCATGGTTCAGAACTAGGTTAACCCTGGTTTATCCACTGAGGTTTGACCTGGATTTAGCCTGACTAGATGTAGCTTGACTCTGTAGTATAGTCCTAGTACAGATCTGGTTTTGCTAAACCTTGGTTTAAACCAGGTCTATTTCTGGTTTTATCTAGTTCGGCTTATTGTATATGACATCTTTGTGCAAATGGGAGACTATGATAAAACAGGAGTTTAACTGTGACTGAACATTTTCTTGAAGCAATTACTCATGGATTATATGAATATAGAATCAGTGTTGACTGTGTTATGAAAAGAAGTGTGCAAAAATATCAAGATATCATTTAATGTGATGGTACAGTATCAATATCGTGAGCTTCTATATCAATATCTATTTGTATCAAGTATGTTTTGGTATATTTTACAAAATAGTTTTGTTACAGTGCTACAGTTTTGTTGCTTGTTTAGAGGAAGGAAACTGATTTATGCAATTTATGCATTTCATAATTTCAAATTTTTTGATGATTAAAATGGGTGGGTTTCATATTAAATTTACACAAGAGGTGGTTTAACAAAGACTTTTAGTATCACAGCCATGATTTAGCCTTTATTTTTACTGAATCGTATCTGATCGATTTGAACAATATCTTGTCGAAAGCTCACTGTATCGAGATATGTATCGCAGCCTGTGTATCGAGGTATGTATCGTATATTGGCAACTTCTTAATGATACCCAGCCCTAGTAATGAACAGTATTTTTGTGTAACCATTTTACAGAAAGTCTCACAGAGCCACTAATCCCATTCTGTAAATTCCTCTAAATCATTATGCAGCCACCAAACCCAATCCATTCACTTCCTCCTTATCCACAGTCAGTGTGTCTGTATGAACTGTGGCTGTAGTATGTATCCTTTTGGCCTTGTGTCCAGTGAGGAATTTAGCTGCTGTACTTTGCTCCCGCCCACTCCTCCTCGCACCCCACTGTCTGTCTGTCTGTCTGTGACTCAGTCCTGCTGGGACAGTGTCAAGACAGGAGCATTGTGCAGACTGGGATTGATAGGAATATAATAGACTCAATTACGAGGAGTAACAAGCAGCAATTTGGGTAAGTTTAATGTCTGCCATATTTAATAATTGCATGACGTGATGTTTTGGGCAGGTGGATGTGTGCTAACATGCCCAGCCAGAGAGATAATAATTTATCTTAGACAGAGCTGTGTTTCATCTCATTGTACCAGATATTGGTTTGGTCTTTGTTGTGTAATCTAACTTGTCTAATATGATTTACTTGTGGTTCACTGTATTCGAGTTGTGTGCATTTTTGCAACATTGTGATGTGGTTCTACTGAAAAACTTTCCATCAAAACATATTTTCAAATTAACATACTAATCAATGTTCAAATCAAATTGCATTTTTTGGCTATTACTGTCATC
>NW_026571474.1:0-25000 GCF_026225935.1 Boleophthalmus pectinirostris | reverse complement strand
GCTTAAAGTCATTTGCAAATTGAAAACCATTTGCCACATTAGACCTTACTTGTAAAATACAAACACACAGATGACCCCCTGACTGGTAGTTCAATTCCAAATGTATTGTTGATGTGTCCTTGGGCAAGACACTTACTTGGTGTGAGTGGTGGGCTTTATAGTTGTGAGTAATGCTGTAGCTCAGAATGGCAGCTACCCATCTGTCAAACTGTCCTGGGGCAGTTGCAAAAACAGAGACAATTCTAAGAAATGCAGGAGTGCAGTGAATAATGCATTAATTATGTTGCTTAATGTTGTGTAATAAAGTTCAGGTGAAAAATAAATTAGAAAAAATGAGTAAAATTTACAGAAATTGGAGTTTTACTATTACTTAGCCTATTTAGTAATTAAATGTTTACATTTATTTCCATATGTGTCTCTAATGTAAACGGCAATGTAGACTTTCCCTTTATAGAGGTCAAAATACATTCACCAGTTTGCATTTTGATTTAAATAACAGCTGCATCATGTCAGGCTCTTTGGTTAGCCATACAACTAAAATGACAAGCCCTATAGAAAATAAACACAGCTTTTAATTAAAATCTGGAAAAAAAGGATGCCTCCACACTGGATATTTCTGCTTTGCACATTATAATTTGATGGAAAAAGGCGTAATTCAATTTTTACATTTTACATTATAATTTGAGTAAACGTTTATTAACATACATAATTTTACTGCCATCTTGTAAGACAGTGGAAGCTAAACTGGAAGTCTGGGTGTTATATTTATGGAAAACTATAGCAATTGATAGGAAGACGCCCACTTCTGGCTGTCGCACTAAATCAGACATGGTTTAGAAAATGGCTGGAGGCTTGATTTCTCCACAGGGATCAGGTCCACAAATAAATCTATGTGTTGACTGACAGAAGGGTGAGCTGATGTGTTGAAAGGCAGTGGATGGAAATAGGCTTCTTAGGCTCTGACTGTTGAACAAAGAGAAAGAGAGATACAACTGTTTCTATTATAGATCAGTGTAACTATCATTTTGACAGCTGCATTTTGGGCCAACAAAATTGTGTTAGAGGTGAGTTTCATTTATACAATGTAACAGACAACTTGAAGAGCAGTTTGTAAGTCTAACTGTCACTTGTTTTTTAAGACTTTATTTGACATATGTGACACAAGTATCTACCATTACTTTCTACTTTTTAAAGCTGCCTTTAAGACTAAACCAACCAACAGTTCTTTAGTTCAAATAAACTCAGAGATGCTAGAGATTTATAAATGTCCATTCTCCTTTTTCATTACCTCAAATTGATTAAACTTGATGGCTTTTTTTGGTTTTATCTCACTCATTGTGACACCCAGTGTGGTCCTTGGCTGCTGTGTCCCACCTGCTTTGGGATTTGTTACATTGTGTGATCACAGTTGGTCCTCTGCGTAGCACTGGGTTGACCAGGTGTAAAGTGGGGATATCTTTTTTGTTTCTTTATAGCCTTTAGTAAGTGTATAAAGTTAACAAATATAATCTTGTTTTCTGCAGCTCTATGCCACAAACCCCCTCACTACTGTGATTGAAAAGACAGATTTAACCAGCTCCAGTAAAGTGTGAGCTCTCAAAAGAAGCACATGGCCTCTTGATGGCAGTAAAAAGCTACTTTGTGATTAATATCTAATAAAAATGAAGCTACCATCTAGGCTCCTGGAAAATTATTTTTGGCATATCACCCTCTCCACAATACAATTATCATGTACCTTATTTTGTAAAGATAATACAATAAGAAAATGTTAAGTGAAAAAGTGTTTATTAATATAAAGATTTACATAATTTAATAGCAAATATTACTATAATTTATTCCATTGCTTACTTCATCAGTGCAGCGCAGCACTTACAGTTACCTGAATTGTCTTGTTACTTCGACCCTGCAACCTCTGCTACAGTACCAACATACAACATTCAACAAGACAGACTTTGATTTGAACAGGACGCATTAACAATAGGAAATGTGTCAGACTCTAGCTACACATTTAGTGAAAAGAGAAATAAAAAAGAGGTTAACTGGTTGTATCATAATATCTTTAAGTGGTGGAATTAAGAGCACCGGAGAACAGAGGTTGTCAAACTTTGTTCAAAATAGTTTGTACCATAGTTTGAAAACCACTGAAGCAGAGAATAGAAAAAAAATTATCAACTTCGGAACAAGGTAGTGCCATTCATTTACACGTGGGACATTCATAAATATTTGATCCAAACCTTGAGTCAACTTTGGTTAATAATAGACACAGACTTCTTAATGCACTTCTGATGCACTGATTAGAGAAGACGGGGGTGGATAGTCACATAGGAAAAAACAGTCTCTAGTCATTTTTCATGCAACTTTCAGATGCACATCACTTCATGCATAGATCCCACCAACGATTGTGTATGTATCATGGGAAGACCGACCGTACAGAGCAGGCAGATTGTCCCAAATGTTACTCGTCATTATCTGTAAGAGAAATGATAGAGAGACAGATTGTGTTTGTATGTAAACAGAACTACAGTCTCTAATTGAGGTCATAAGCAGCAGATGCTTCAGATAAAAATAAAATAAAATTCTAATGATTTGGCTATAATAAGCAAGCGTGTGTTGCAGCAAAAACAAATTCTCAAAAAATCTTGTTACTAGTCACTTCAGTTAGTCCAAGTCAAAATGCTTTCATCATTCATGTTCATGCGTTCATCTGTTCTGTCCCTCACAAAATCCAACTGAAATCAACAAGGCAATACATGTAGACTGAAAACAAATAATGATGATTAATAAGCCTGACAAAACAAAGTATATTGTGTGTTTTTGCTTTCCCATTTCTTCAGAGAGTGCTTCATTTGCATACTCTTTTATGCATACTATTGTGACAAACAAAAGTAAAAATAGAGGCACTGACTAAAAAACTAGTGCCATCCAAAGAGAATTGTCAAATATTCAAGAAACAGTTCTGCTCTTATTGTTCATATTGGACAACTGACTCGACTGGGTGCGCTAAAATATGAACAAGTTTCTATCATGTTTCAGAGTATTTTATGTCTATTTGACCCCTTTTAATGTACAAAAGTTGTGCCAACACAAGGCGGTGGGTAAGTGCTCTCAGCTTTAACATTATGTCGGAAAGCTAAATCTGAACACTAGACTGGGAGAACCAACTGAGCAATCTTTGAAGACTAAACAAAAAACACAAAAAAAACGTGAACTGGCTCCCATAATACGGAATACATTTCAAATTTAAGATGATTATTGTGTGTTTAAATGGCTCTGCAAAATTCAAGTTGTAGCTAATTTAATTCTATGCATCATATACACCCCAACGTCTGAAGCATTTGTTCAAAAGTTTCATTTTGAGTCTGACCTTCTTGGTATGCCCCATCAGCCATGACCAGGTGCAGGATGTTGGGGTAGAGGTGCTGGTGCTCTGTTCCCAAAATGTTTAGGACCAAACTGGAGCCAAGGTCGATGTTCTCATCTTCATCTTCATGTATTGCCTTCAATAAGAGTGAAAACAGGCCGATTATCGGTATGTGATTACAGACAGTGAATGTCTATGAGAATGACATATACTGTACCTTGATCTTGTTGTAGGCCTCGATGAACTTCTCAAAGCCCATCTGCTGCTCCAGGTTGAAGCGCAGCTCCTCCAGTCGGCTGAAGATACTGTCTTGATGCTGAGGTTCACTGCACTGATCCTCATTACTGCCATCTACAAACACCAAAGTTTGAATTTAATACAAGTAGCATCAACAAATTATTATTTTACTTGCATTTACTGTATTGTTTAACCAATTTCCATGTATAAGAATTTATGCAATTTGAATGTTATCCTTGATGTGAGGACATTTATGTGATATACAAACTAAACTGTATAAATAGTCTATTGTATGTCAGTTGTGATTAAATATTAATTCTGTGCTCTACAAAGATCTTCCGAAGATTACATATTTCAACAGGCTCTCAAATGTGAATGATCTTGGATGGGATTAAATTTCATGATCTAATCACAACTCCAATATGTCCCAAATCAGGATTCGATTTTTAAAAAGAAATCTTCAGTTCAAATAAAGATCTTGCTCTCACCTGATTGCCACTCTTCATTGAGCTGCACGTCGTTGCCGTGACTCCCTCCTTCCACTCCGTTACTCAGCAGCAGCCCCGCATCCTCCTCGTCGCCCGGGCTACCATTTGAGCCTTCATCCTCCTCTTCATCTTCCTCCTCCTCTTCAACCTCCTCATCCTCGTCATCATCCACAGCCATCAGATTGTTGTGCTCCATCTCAGCAGCGATCCTTTGGAAAAGCTCCTGATGTTGCTGTACATTATCAGGAGGGTTCCCGTTAAAATCGCCCGCTCCCATCTCGCCCAGGTCACCCTCCTCCTGCAGCAGTCTCTCCATCGAGGCCCGAATGTCCCGCAAGTCCTCATCCTCATATGCACTAAGGAACATGGTGTTATTGATGGTAGTTTGGTAAAAGCAATGCAACTAGTGTAAATGTGTGTTTTTTTGCTTTTCAAAGAATGGCCACAAAAAATGCAAGGTTTGGTTGAAGGATAAACATGCATAGTAATTTATTAGTATTACTATAGTAATACATTTTTCAATTCATGTAGTAAACTTAAATGTAATGCATTTGAAAGTACTCGATAAGAACGTTATGGGCAACAGTGTACATTAACCCCTATGCATTTGATGATAGTGTAGATGTCATGTATTGTTTCTTACTCCTCCAGCTCAGACTGGTCGTCATCCTTAGCAGTCTCCTCCAGGTCTTCTATCTCCAGGTTGTTTTCTGGGGCCACGTTTGCGTTACTGTGCACCTCCACGTCTCGCTGTGAGCTGGAGAAACGACTGAGGTCCGGTAAGGAGCATGTCCGCAGCATCTGACAGCCACATGAGCAAATGCATAGATTAGAGTAGGGATTATAAACCTTTTTGACCTCAGAACTCGATATTTTCTGTAAAAAAAACTTGGAACTCAATCTCATATTAAATGTATTATATTGTTCTGATTTCACGGATGTTACGTGGGTCCCTTATGTTGGTCCCTTAAGTGGGTGCACTTTGGGCCCCGGCACATTAGAGTTTTGTGAAAGAGGTGGAAGTTATAAGTCATAATTCTATTTTATATTTTACTATAGTACAACAGTCACACTATAGATGTTTTGACCCGAGAGGCTTTAATGTTTAACATGCTTACTGGACCTATCCACATCAAACAAAAACTGTCAGCCCAAATAAACTAGTTGAAGCATTTTCTTGTTTTTCATAAGCGGTAGCATTATTTGTTTTCCGATGAAAGGGCTTTAAGCCAAAGGTTAATGGCCAATATGACTGTGGACATAATCAACAAAACAATGTTAATCATCTGGATTTGTTTGTCTCAAATTGCCCATTGTGTTCCTACCTAAAAACAATGGCATGAGCATTCTCTCCTTTTGGCATTTTCAACACCTCTAAGTGTGCACAATTTCCCAAAATAACTTAGTTAGCGATATTAGTTTGATGCCCTTTGAGATGCAATTTTCTCAATCTATCAGCATTTAGACTTGATAATATGATGGCTACTCAAATAAAACCATGATGCTCTAAAAATAATGTGATTTCCATTTTATTGCTATGATCATTACAATGTACCATCAGAGGATCTGCAATTCAAGTTATTTTAAGTTTTGAGTCACATCTGTTTAAGATCAGCCAATGCAAAATGACTCGTAGCAGTCATCTTGGCTGGGTTAATTACAAAACTACAATTGATAAGGGTAAATGCGTGATTACACACTGATTTACACTTGGTATGTGATTAGATAACAAATGAATGGCCTCATTGCAAACAAGTGGTGTGTTGTAGTGTTGAGCAAAGCTGACTAACATACTAAATGTAAAGTATCACAAGAAACACATCAGGAGCTAATGTAACTAGTTTAAAAAGACATGCATGTATGCAAGTAAATGTGCAGGTGATAGATTCTGACACACTGAAACTGAGACAAATGAGATGCTTCTTCAGTTCCTCTTCAATTTTTCAGTAATTAAACTCATTATGTGGCATTATTGGTAAATGTGGCTATAAAAAGACTATAATATTCCACTTTTCACCACGCATCGAGAGCCACAATAACTTGGATCTCAAATCAGATCAGAATTTAGCTAATTTCAGATAGTTTGTTTGCACATTTGCACGGTAAGTTTCCTCCACTTTCAAGTTCTTTGCAGCACAGTGAGAAAGCTGTGTTAGGTTACGGTCATATTGGTTCAGAGTTTGAAGTTAAAACAAACCTGGATATTCTGTACTCTAGTGCAGATGTAAATTCTCTCATTGCTGGCGAACGTTTGAACTTACTTTTTGGCTGCTCAAGATGAGATTTGAACCATGACATGTCATTTGATCCACTTAGATTACAACAGACACTGGTGTCCTTGTTCCTGGATTTGTCATGCAAGCCCATGTAATAAAGGACAAGGGTTTTGTACATCTCAATGCCCCTAGTGAATGTTATGAAAGATATAGGTTGATGGATAGTGCTTCTGTCCCATCAGACCCTCTGCAGGTTTAGACTTGTGATTAATTGCACTGGCTCCACTCCAAAGCCCCTCGTTAATAAAGAAGAGAGAAATTCAACCCAAAAATACCACACATGCTGCTGCACATACACCTAACACAGGACTAATTTCCTGGAGCTCGGTAACATCCGCTCTACAGATCGAAGAACATCCAACACTGTCATGGCTCAGAGACAGGCCTGTGATCTCCACTTAATGACTTCTTCTCATCATGATATCTAATTACCAGGGTGAACTAAAATGGATAGTACTCCATATATGAAATATCTGGAAGCCTTTTGTGATAGAATGAACATACAATAAGTCAGAAAGAGTCCTTTGAAATAACTGTTGTATATATATTAAAATATACACCATTGAATTGAACACATTTGATTTATAAAAACAGAATCCAGTCAGAATGCTTATACAGGATAAGTTTCTAGAGAATCCTATCCAGAACCAAACCCAGGACAGATGGAATGGGTGTTCTACATAACATGCTTGGAACTAGATATTTTGCTGTAGTGACCACAAAAGGGAAGAGCCAAAAGACAAGGAAAGTTAGCCATATTTTCAAATATGAAAATGTCCATAGCACAGGAGGCCATAATATTATTTCAGATTACACAAAAGTGTCATAAGGGATAAGGCTATAATTATAGGTGTTATTTGGACGGGGTTACCTTGGGGTTGTTGGCGTCAAACATGCCTGTGGAGAGGCCTATAAGGAGGGAGTCATGGTGTTTGGAGCGCAGAGGTGAGACTGAGCGAGAGCGAGAGGCCAAAGAGGATGAGGATTCATCCACAGACGACTGAGCAGAGAGCAAAGCCAGGGCAGCAGTACGACGGTGGACTGGTGAACACAACTTCATAAACAATGGCTCCTCGCTCTGCAGCACTCCTAAGACGAACAAGAGGGCATTCATGATTGTAATAAGCCCCAAGACAAAGAGGACACTCTCACAGCAAATTCATCTCACCAGCCACTGCTGCTGGTTTCTCCACAGGCTTCTCACCATCAAATTGGTTTCGTGGGCTTGCATCACCACCTGCTGGCCTAGAAAGGAAATACACATGCATTATAAAATTTTGCTTATAGCGCAAAAATTTCAGACGATAAATCACCCAAACCACTTCACTGTGTTATCATTTCCTCTATCCAAACTATTAATACAAATCATCTATCAAGATTTCAAATGAACACATTTGTCAAGTACAATTCTATGTTATGTGTATTTAAAGCTGACAAATGAAAGTAGACAGTGAAAAATATAAAATAATGAGATATTACAGTGAGAACAGCATGTTCTTTATCACAGAATTTTGATTCAGCTCTGACTGTAATAATAACTCACAGAGGCAGTTGTACTTCCTGTGCCCAGGCCTGCTGCACATCAGCTGGAGGAGGTTCAAATGGCTTTGGCTGTTCCTCCAAAACTAATGACTCCACATCTGCTGGGTCTGTAACACAAACAGATTGGATTAAACAGCCCAAGATTGAGAAAATAAAAGATGACATTGGCTCACTCTAACCCTGTGTGTCTGTGAGGTTTGCTGGCAGTACTACTGTGCTGTCCTGGCTGGCCTCAGTGGCTTCCTCATGGGAGACCTGTGTTGTAACAACACACTCCTTCTGAACATCTGGGCTCTGAACATCCACATCTGGATCAGGGTCAAGGGTCAGCGCATCTTGGGGTGTCCGTATCACTTCAACTGCTACAACCTTGTTTGGTGAAACTGAAGAATAAATGTAATGTAAACAAATGTAATTATGTGTTCATAAGGATTTTATGACAGATGCACTGATGTAAGTCAAATGCTGAATGTGTAAATGTTCACCTTGCATTAATTGAATCATTTTTAAATATGTTTTAATTAATACATTATTTATAATATTACTGACATTTCAAAATTTGTCCTTATTTTTTCCTATTTAAGTTAAATTCAAACCTCACATTAAACTCAAAAGTCATGGGTGTACTTGCCAAAAAACAGATTATATAATTTAAAGAATCCTTGGCCAGCTACATGTCTTATTTCACACTATGTCAGAATGATAACAGGTTAAAATGGCTGAAAACACCTTCAATGTGAGAGTTAAGTGCCAATTAACACTAAATTACATTCATTGCGGAGAGGAGGTGGCAGTATGATAAATAAGTGACAGACAGGGTTCTATAAAAATAAGAATCTGAATTTTTAAAAAGGTCTTATTCCACCCTGGTTTATGTAAGAAAAAATAATAATCTAATGAACTCAAATGCAGTTTTTAGTTCTCTAAGTTACACTGATCGAACAAAGCTTTAGTTAACAAATGTGTGTACCACTAATGGAGAGGTCTCCCTCGCAGATGCTGGCGTTCTCCAGTTTCTGAGTGAGAGGCTGCAGTTCTGCTTCCTGGAGGATCTTCAGAACCTGAGGATCAGGATTCACTCCCCACACTTTTCTAGGGCCCTCATCTTGAAGGACATTTACTTGAGAAAAGTCATCAACTGTCTGGTCTGAGGAATTAGATCAAGGACAAAATAAAACAGTATTAATATTATATAAAATATTTTATATTAAATCTGTAAAACAATATTAAAAGATGGGTTTGCCGATATTTAGACTATGCATTAAAGTGACATATTTCAAGCAGTTAGTGAGTAATAACCAACTTAATACACTGAAAAAGGGGTTTTCAATACTTGAATAAATGTTTTGCCATAGACTGTATACATAAATGGACATAGCTAACCCACTAGCATTCCAAATATAACTAACCTGCTAGCATTCCAAATCGGACATGCTCATGGAAGAGCTTCTGGTTCCATAGACTACATTTCCAATTGACTTTACATTGAAAAATTGTCACCCCTTTCTCCGTTGCAGTGAGTCTGGTAGTTTTGGCCTTAAATTGTTCATATTAACCCGCTCTACATGATCCGTGTGTATTTAGCTATTTTCTCAGGCTGCAAATTCTATCCTATAAACTACCAGCCTTGTGAGTTTCATTTAACTGGAGCTGAACGCTATGGGTGACGTCAAACTCCCTTAGTCCACTTCTTTATACTGTATCTTGCCCTACGATGGAATGTTGTGTAATGCTTTGGCTTCACATTTTAAATAAACAGCTGTAATGCATTCATGAACTTGTATAATTAATAAGAAGAAAACCACTCACCAATGGTGGTGATACAGGTTTCCCCTAACGTCTGAGCTGCAGGAAGGATAAGTGGAACTTCGGCATCCCACTTCTTCCTGTCGCCTCCGGAGTGCGGCCGTTCCTCTGGAGATTCAGTGAGGGCTGATAAAACACACAACTATTACTGTTTCGATCACATACCAGACAAAGAATGGAATGAACTTTGAACTCACTGGTTGCAGTAGTGGCACATGTTTCAGTGAAAATGTCTTTTACAGGGAGCTCAGGCACTTGGGCTGCATCCCATTTCTTCCTCTCTCCGTTGGAAGATGGCCGCTCCTCAGTCACAGGGTGCGAAGGAGGTTCAGCACTGATGGTCTCTTCTACCTCCTCCACCAAGCTATGGGCCTTTAGATTATCATTCAGTCTGCGCAGGATCTGCTTTTTCTCACGCTACAAAGAGTCAGTACATTTTTGCATATTATCAAACCAAATTATGATTATATTATTACGACAGTCCAACATGGAGATTCCACAAAGACAAAACATCTTTTTTATTTATCTAGAGAAACAAAAATCTATCATTTTGAAATATTGCCTTTTCTGTTCAGTTTTATTTTGTTATTATTTATATTACAAATGCATTTATCATTTTGAGACCAGACCAGTGATCAAGAGCTACAAATCATTACTTCACACATTTATTATTATTATAAATGTAGAAAAAATGCATGTGTAAAAATGTTAAAAATTTTCTTTAGGTACAAAATTTGGTTTATTTTTGTAAACCAACATCACTGCTAGATAATCTCATGTGATCTTTCTAAATCTGAAATCGTCTTTACACTCACCTGGGTGGCGAGAGCGCCTTCTGCTTCGGCTGCTGTCTCTTTCAGTGATACCATCTGTTAAACATGTCAAGTCATATTAAGATGACCAGAGGGAAATATAATGTTTTGATATGTTTTGATGTGAATATGAACGTGTACTGACCGCTCCGACATTGTGAAGGGCAGCGGTCATGGATATAGCTGGTGGTGAGGGAGAGGAGGAGGGCAGTGCGGGCTCGGGCTCACAGGGACCAGCCGGAGGAGCGTCTGAACCGGAGGAGGTCTCTATAGTACTGGACGCAGTGGGGCCAACCTTCTTCCCCCGTGCTGCCAGCTTCACATTTCAGAACACACAATAGGCACTATATAATTATTCATTATCCAATGCATACTTAAAGAGGTTAAAGTTAACATTAATTGTTAACAGTTCTCAGACATACATGTTTGCATTTGTCATAGAGCCAACCCCAACAGCACTCCATTTACTCAACTAAGTGACAAAACATGCAGGATTCACAAAGCCAGAAGTGAAACAGACTGGACTTACATACACCTCCCATGCGTTCTTCTCTCTCTCATGGGCCTCTCTTCTCTTCTTCTCCAGCTGTTCCTTCAGGACAGCGGCACGGGCATTTGCTTGGGCCTAATCCAAGTCAATACAACAGTTCAATGACTGTGTCCAATCAAGTCAAATCATGACCTGCTTCTTAATAGTGATTAGAATAGTGATTTGACATAACTTTCAAGCTGCATTTGCTCAATCAGCAAGAAACATATATACACACACTAGTTGGTCAAATTGTTCCACTGGATTAAGAAAATGCCAATTTACAACAATAACAATCTTGAAAGCAGGATCTGACTACAAGTCTTTCCTTGATACCAACAATACAATACATATATACAATAATATACTAGTTTATTAAACATATAAATATATATATAAAAAAAATGAACAAAGTGTAGACAGACTTGTTTATGTGCAACTGCAAAAAACTGACCTTCACAGCTTCAATCTTCTTCCTCCGGAGCTCCGCCTCCTCACTTGACTCTTGACTGTCTGATCCATCGCTGTCATACTGAAACAGAAATTAAAATGTAAGTCAAATGTCAGAAAGACTGAGGAACTGGAGCAGTGATTCTCAGGTCTAACTGGACTGTACCTTTTCTCCTCTGAGCCGCGCTTTGATCTGCTGCCGTTCGTTGAAGTTCTGCAACCGAATCTGCCTCAGCCGCGCCAAGTACTCCTTAGAACAAATGCACAACTGTTAGAAATATTCACAAAACAGTGCCCAAACTATGATGATACCATTGCAATACAAAATGCAAGCAGGCAGACATATACAGGGTCAAAAGAATAAGAAATATCACAACTGGATGCACCTGGATGTAGCAATTGATTATGTGAGGGTATAAACCAAAACAATGAAAACAATGGAGTTTACGGTAAATGACAAGAAGCATCTTTGAGCATTAAGTCTGGTCAGTCACTTTTTTTTTTAATAAAGTCTGGGAATGTACAAAATAAAATCAAGCCCATGTTTGACTTGACAGAGGGAAGAGCTTGATTCAACTTTTCATGTGCTTGATTTCTAAGCACATTTCCTGCTCATCTTTGCACTGTCAAACCTTCTTTTTAAATCTGAGATAGTGCATACATTTACTCCCATTTAATGCTTCCCTGAAAACTCAATTTAACAGTGACCAGACTTATTTCTTTATAAAAGTGGATGGCTGACCAGTCTAATCTTGGAGGGACCAAACAAACTCTGTAATGAAACATACTGAGGGTTTGAAAGGGTTTGGGTCGAGTTATGAACATGAGCCAAGCCAGGAGTGCCATGAGTGGGACGGGGTGATGGGGAACAGGCCTGGACTCCTACCTCCTCTTCTTTGTTGACCCGAGGTCTCCTGCAGCGGACAGAACCAGTTCGACTTCCTAAGATGGCTGCCAGGTTTTGCCGCAAACCCTGTTTACCGTTCAGTTTAAAATTTCACTGCCACAATCACCAGTTATATTGCATGCCCTTTAGCCTTAACACCAAATTAGAATTTAAAAACTACAGTAGTGTTTAAAAGGAAATAGATAAGACTTAAAAATCCACAAGTGCCCCTTTTTGATGGACATTTATATGAAAACAGCCAGGCAAATACATTGGAAGCTACAGTGCGATGGAAAGATTTCAGATCATTGAGTCATGGTACATACCAGCTGTCCCTCAGCACGGACTTTGTTGATCAGGGCTTCTCTTTTTCGTTGTAAAAATTCTTCAACTTGAAAGGCACGTTCAGCAGGCACATGACCACGATGCCTAAAACATAAAAACATGTATTGATAAGAACAATTATAATAGTGTAATATACTTAGCAATACATTTATAGAAACTAGCAGATTGTTGTCAGTACTATTAACTCTTATTAACTCTAAAATGGCACATTACAGCACATTAACTATTTCTTCTATTTTACATACCAGATACCAGATTTTTGTACTGTTGGATGCTACATGATGAAGCATTGTAAGTCTTTTGACTAGCTGACCTATTGAGGTGGGCCTGCTTTGAACCATGCTGCAGCCTCAGTAGCTCCTGTTTGATAAGATCATGGTTTACTTTGTGAGGGCCATTGAGCAGCACTGGGCCAGCGGCAGGTGAGACACTAGTGACACAAAAGTAACATTTTAAATCTAAAGCACTATAATCCAAGAAAAACTAGGTATTAAATTAACTTACCCAACAACACTGCTTGCAGAAGATCCATCTCTGCTCACATCTTTTAACTTTGGTTTAGCCATTTGGTCCAGTGCTGCATGGTAATGATCATAAGAACTTTTGTTTTGGGTAGCAGCAGGGGAGTGTCCGGCGGCAGAGCTTGGGACATGACGAGGGCTGACAGGTAGAGCCCTTTTGGCACCACCAACGAAGCACTAAAGAAAAGAAGTGCATATACCACAGAATTATTATACAATATGTTTGGTTTCTCTTTTGAACCCTTTTAGACTCAATGGTTTTATCTGTAAATTAGAGGAAACATTATGATTATTATAATTGTTTTGCATGAAAACATGTCATGACACTTTAACCGCAAACTTTGCACTGAAGGGTTTGCTTTTCAGTTTTGTAGCATAGTGTTGAATGACAATTAAGTATTGATAAAATACACAGTACAGCACTACATGGAAAACACTACATAGATTGAACTATATTGACATTGTATACCTTCCTTTCTGGACTGCTTCCACCACTGGAACTCAAGACATGCTTCCAGCCCTGCTCCCTGGCCTGGTTTATCCGATTGATCTGTAACAAACACATCACATTCATTTATTATTTAGGCCCTTGATGGAGCTTACACTGTGTGAACGTAAGGACTTGCTTGGCCCATGAGAATGGAAGCCTGCCCACTCAGACCAATTAATTTACTTATAAACCACTTTCCACCAAAATCTCCCAGTATACGAATAACTGTTTATCTTTGGTATTGTTTATTTTTATGCTCCCTCTCTTTCATGCATATTTAATTGACTAATCTTAAAAGATATTTAAAATGACATACAATACATGTACAGGAAACAATGTAATTGTGATGTGCAATAAATATCTTTGGTACAACAATGTTTGAGAGATTTACATGTTCTGAAATTGCACAGTTATAACTCCATCCAAGACCCTTTAGAACTATTGATTGGCTAATGATTTCAGTGTTTGTGTTCTTTTAATCTATTAACACAACTTCATTACAGACAAGATACCTTTTCCTTTTCATATCTCTTCATTTGTTCTGCTTTCAACAGGAACATCTACATAAAAAGAAAAAGTAATTTAACAAGAACTTTTAACAGATTTACTGATAATATAAAACACCCACCTGCTCTCTCTGTTTTCTCTCCTTCTCAATCAGCTCCATCCTCTTTCTTCCTCATGCCTTCCTGTAAAGAAAAGCACTGCCGTTTAAAATAAACAGAAATACATAGACAAAGGAACTAAAGCTGTGTCACTGGACAGGGAAAGAGAAAAAAGTTATTCAACAAATAGACACACCGATAAAACATTCATTCAAACATATTAGGTGAAACACAAAATGAAAATGCTGGAATGTGTCAACATATGTCAAGGGAAGGAGATAAGATATATTATTTAACTATGGGCTCTTAGGTGTACCTCGTGCTTTTTTCTCTCTTCCTCCACTTGACTCACTCTCCTCTGGGGGGCTGCTGGGGGAGGGGCCTGAGCAACATACACAACACGGCGGTTCAGACATAACAAACACACCCTTTTCTTCAGACACACATGAACTCAGGCACTCATGGATGGAGCCTTTCACGTGCTACAGGACAGAGGAGGGTGTAATTAAATTGTGGGGAAAAGACCACAGACCAGTTTTTGTTTGACTGCTGGTTTCTTGTCCACAGCTTTCTTAGCAGCATCCGGCACCTTCTTCATGGTCAAAGGCACTCCGTATTTGCAGGCTGGTTTGGTGATCTTTTGGGCTGGAGCAAGTGGAATGGCACCAGGAGCAGGACGCTTAGCTAATTGCATAAAATAAGAAATATAATACTAGGGAGCCTGCTTGATGACGTGTGCAAAAAAGATACTAAATGTTACTATTTCGTTTCCACGCTTTAGGTAATTCATTCCCACATTTTAGCTAACTGTTGCACACGTCATCAGGCGGGCTCCCTATAATACAGTTAATGCATATATTATATAGTCTTTTACAGTGAACTTGTTAAGAAACACAAAGCACATGCTAATATGCAAAATGTTGCCAGAGCTATATTTCTCATTTTGTCATCTTAATAATCTTATTCCAGTTATGAGTTGGAGGTCTGGAGCCTAACCAAGCAACTATGGGTTTAAATTTAGAAACATAAACATTGCCCATATTACAATTAGTAAACAAGCAGCTAATTAGTAGCAGTATTTTACAGTTTGTGAGTGCTGAATCTCCAGGCATGAAATGCAAGATGCTGGGAATGCAATGTCCTCTATGATCAGCAAAACTGAAAATAACTAAATAAATAAAGTTCCCACCTGGCTGCCCCGGTCCCCCACTCGCTTTAGGCTGCTTGTGAATAAAGGTATGGTGAAATTCCTGAGCAATTATCTGAAACAGACAAACACAATTAGTGTTGGTACTATATATAAACCAAATAATTAAATGAATGTAATGTATGTTGTACCTGTGGTGTGAGGAAGCGCTCTATCCTGGATGAGAGGAAGGGTTTTTCTAGGATGATGCTGACGGAGGGCCGTTCTCTGGGGTTGCGTTTAAACAGCTGACCCAAAAGGGAGCGCAGTTCCAGGGAGTAATGCACAGACACCGGGGGGTACGAACCACGGATAATTTTCAGCACCAGGTTTTTCATATTTCCAGCTTCAAACTATAAAAAAGAAGAGTCACTAGGATCTGTGAGAAAAAGTGGAGGGACAGCACCCAGAACAATCCGTTCTGAATTTTAACTGGATGTTAATACTATAATACAATTTGTATTATAGATGTCTGAGTGTAAAGACTCCCTATTTTCAACTATGATATACATACTGTATGGTGTAACACAATGCTCTTGAGTCTGGGTTAGCAAAGTTGACACATGTCAAATAGTTTTAATCCCTTGTCACAGTACAGTAAAAAAAGGATAAAACCATTGAAGCAGTCGACACTGCAATGTTATATAAGATGGATTTACATTCATCTGCATCACTCAAACACCAATACAGACATACAATACTTACAGCATGCTTAAGAGTGCACATTTCATACAGGACACACCCTAGGGCCCAAATATCACTGCAGAAGGAGAATCAGGGAAAGTAATAGGTTACATACAAATGGACAAACAGGGAAAGGTTGTGGGGACACGTCATGCACACAAAATGTAATTTTATCATTTGTAAAGTATGAGAATCTTTCATGTGATTAAAAAGGGTAAACTGATCCTTTCAAAATTTTATTAGCATGAATTGCCTAATCAATAGACTAGAGATCTGATACGGTTAGGTTTACCAGAAAGCATCAGCTCAAATGGCACAAGTCAATTTTAACATGTAAAGCTATATAGACAGATGACCAGGAAACTAGCATGGTCAAATTAATGGTCAATAACTTAAGTACCTTTTATTATTGTAAGGTTTGTTTTCACAAATCTCTGGTGACAGATAATATGGTGTCCCAATGCATGTCCTTGCCAGCTCAACAGTGCTGTAATAAGAGAAGAACATCAATTGTATTAAGCTTTTACAGTGTTGTACTGGTCCTTCTAAACACCCTGCACATACCTATTGAGCACTCTCGCAATTCCAAAGTCACCAAGCTGAACTGTGCCATCTTTTGTTAAGAAAATATTCTGTGAAGATAAAAATAAGATAGCTTGGGTAAGATTTAGCAGAGGTTTTAAAAAGGTAAAAATAGTAACATCATATAGCTCAATTTATTCAACGATGTACTATCATACCTGTGATTTTATATCTCTGTGGAGTATTTTTCGGTCATGTATATGTTTCAGAGCCAGGCAGATTTGCACAAACCAGTCAAGGATCTACAAGAGGAGTAGCGGGTACAGAGCAGGATAAACACAATTACTGAAAGCATAATGAAGACAGATGATAACTTACTTGCGCCTCTGAAAAAAGCACTCCCTTCTGAGAATTGATTCTCTTAAAGAGATCTCCACCCTCACAGTAGGCCATGACAATGTACAGACAGCCACCCTCTGGAAATAATGTACATATTACACACTGCATAAAATCCATTACAAATATTTTTCAGTGGCATTTCACGCCAGTTATTATACCTTCAAAAGATTCCTTATATTGAACAATGTTGGGATGGCTCATGTTGGCAAGTACAGCAACTTCTTTTCGAGATTCTTGTCTCTCTTTACTTGACATCTTCATTGTAAACAACAGAGAAATTAGTACTTCATGCATACCAACATCAACATCTCTATGCAATGAAAAAAGGATTTTTACCCCAGATATGTTGATCTCCTTGATGACATATTGATGTCCATCTTCTTTTGATTTGACAAGAATAGCTTTTCCAAATGAACCTTCACCAATTTTCTTTACCTTTTCGTATTTGTCCATATTAAAGAGGTGAAGGATTCGTCATGCCTGGTCTGCGGGTGAAAAAAACAATGAAAAGCTTGGTTTTGACAGATGAAAAACCTCTCACTGGTTTGAAGCATGTATAATGCCTGTCTCGTTTTCTACAGCACTAGCATTGCAACTCTTACTTACAGTTAGGACTTGAAACAACAAATATAGCTTGGCATAAAAGAAAGAATGAGATGCTGCTAGGAGGAGACGTCGTTCCCATACAACTGGTAGCTGGAGAGCTAAGCTTCTCTAGCTACCGCAGTTAATCGAAATCGAGAGTCAATCAACTTGCAAAAAAAGACTATTTCCATAATCGCCCTTAACGTTACGTAAACGGTTCATAAAAGCAGACCAAAAAGCATCCATACTCACCATTAGTGTTTTTCGTTTCTGTTTTCTGGAGATTTGTTACATGCTGTCAAAGCGGCGCTCTAACTCTGACATTTCGGTCAATTTCCATTGGTTAGCTTCTTTTTTCTGTTGGTCTATTGGTCGATATAACTGTCAGTCATTTTTAACATAAAGGCTCCGCCCTTAAAATGCAGTTCGTGTGGACATTTACCATAGCAACCATCGTGAACATGAACCAAAAATGAATCCAACATGTAAAACTTATTTGTGGTTTTAAATGACGATCAAATCCTACATTCATTAAAAAGGCGAGTAATTCGGTCCATGAATAATCTTACTACTACTACTACTTTATAACTATATGCATACATATAAACAACTCTACTAGTTTTATACAATGCTACTGTTATTTTGTTATTCTATTAAATTATACTTTAAATTAAAATAAATAAACATCTAAACAGATTTTTTTTTATTACAACAGACCAAGTTGTGATCACGTGACTAAGACGTACACGCCTCCAGATTGTATCAGCGTCAGTCCAGATGACGCACTGTGGAACAGAGTGAAGATGGCTCCTTTTCCGGACGAGGTGGATGTTTTTACTGGTCCACACTGGCGAATGAAGCAGTTAGTGGGCCTGTACTGCGAGAAGGTATGTACGATGGAATAATAGCTTTATATGTCGACGTTTGCGAAAGCATCGTTGAAGCTGAACCCTTAAACGAGGCTCAAACACGGGCTAACATGCTAACTAGCTCACACGCACAGTGTTCTGCACTAGGCATAACTACAGAGGGTGTTTGCGTCGCTACTCCGTTAAAATGGTGTAATAACAGGGTGTTTGTCATGGCTAAGTACAAATTACTGAAGTGACAACACCGATTTGCGGCATCGAATGTGTTATCTTCTGAGTTGCAATATCGGTAGGGACCATTGGGTTCAGCAACTTGTGTGATTCTTATGTAACACAACAAATAATGCCCGAAATAGACATCAAGCAATTTTATCCAAGCTAAAATACTAGGCTTGTGACAGTTTTATTTATAAATGCTTTGCATTACTGGTTACAGGTTATGACAATGTAGGTGCTTGTTTTGCATAGAGATATACTTCAGATGCGGATGCAGTGTAAATTCGAATTGTTGTATTGTTTTTCTTAATACTGTATGTTGTTCCTTTTTTGTTTTCAGCTATCACAAACCAACTTCTCCAACAACAATGATTTCCGCTCTTTTCTCCAATCTCTTTGCGCCACCTTCAAGGAGTTCAAGATGCATGAACAAATAGAGAATGAGTACATAATCAACCTGCTTCAGCAGCGCTGTTGCACCGTGTACAATGTACACTCTGACAACAAACTCTCTGAGATGCTGTCGCTCTTTGAGAAAGGCCTGCACAATGTGAAGGTGAGATCAGAGTTTGTGATCCATTCATGTCAGCATACACTTATTACATATAAAGTGCCATTATCTGTTATTACTGATCTAAATGTATTATTTGATAATTCATCAAAGTTTAGCTATTGTTTAGTTGGTTGCTGGTTTAGCTATTGTTTAGTTACTGTTGAAAGTGGGATTTTCTCATGGACGTGAGCATGTGGAATTCTGCCAGTGCTCAATTTCTAGAGGGCAAAAGGCTGATCTAGAATGAAACAATTTTTCGAAAATAGCACAGTTTAATAAATATAAATAAATACATGTTTTCTCTCCAGAATGAATATGAGCAACTGAACTATGCCCAGCAACTGAAGGAGAGACTTGAAGCATTTACTCAAGACTTTCTTCCACACATGAAGGAAGAAGAAGAGGTAATTTTCTAATCCTTTTAAAACTTTGGGTTCAATAATTCAAGGTCATGTGTAACAGAATCTAATTATTGCAGGTCTTTCAGCCCATGCTCATGGAGCACTTCACATATGAGGAGCTCAAAGACATAAAGAAGCAGGTGATTGCTCAGCACTGCAGCCAGCAGCAGTGGGACAGCGCTGCAGAGGTGCTTAAGGGATTGAGTCTGTGGAGCCAAGCAGAGGAACTACACAAGGCCTTCAAATATTCTGATCATGAAAAGGCTGATTATGGTTTGTATTTGCATATCAGCATAAGCTTTGAAAAAGTCTGTTTCATATACCTATTTTTGTGTTAATCAAATCTTTAGTTAAAGTTAAGTTATGAATAACTAATCTTATCTTTTGCATTTCAGACCATTGTTTGTATCTTAAAAATTAGGCCAGTGTCATTGAGATTAGATATATTTACCTTTTTTTCAGTTCATGGTGCATATATTTGTCATGGTAAAGGAGCATAAGATTGGATAGTAGGCTGAAGTAGGCATTCAGAACATGTTTGATAAGGGAGAAACTACAGGGTGGTATTTATTTTTACACATAAGACTTTGACATAGAGAGATTCTTTTCAGAGAACATTATAACTTAAGAGCAACCTTTCGGATTTGCAAATTGTGACCAGGTTGCTGTTTTGACTCCATTGCAAACTGTGATAAATTTAGCATCCCTTTTGACTCTATATTTTGTATTTTCTCTCTGAAGTGGACAAAAATGGGAATGCTCAGACCCACATCTCCCAGCTTCCCACAGAGATCATGCTGAGGCTGTTCCACTATTTGGGCCCTGAGGATCTGTGCCGCTGCAGCCAGGTGTGTAGCTCCTGGTCAGAGCTGGTCAAGACGGGCTCACTGTGGAGGCACCTCTACCCTGTGCGCTGGGCCAGAGGTAAAACTATTCTGTCAATACTAGTTATTTTAAGATTCTATAAAGTAATGTAGTCACATTCTCTGAGCCAATATGTATGTATCGAATATTAAGAAATATTCAAAAAGAAAATTCACCAATGTTGAATCTGAAAATGTTTGTTGACAACTTAATTGCACAAAATTTATCCAAGCACACCACAGCACAGTTAGCAGCTCAGTAGTGATGACACTAAAAAGTGCCTTTTGCAGGTGACTACTACAACGGTCCACCTGGAGATCAGGACCAGGAGCCTGATGATGACTGGGTAAAGAGTCGCCAAAAAGAGGGTTTGGCCTACCAGGAGTGGGACGAGGACGCAGATGTGGATGAATCTGGTAAGACCAACAACAACAGCAATTGCTTGTTTTCAGCGCAGTCACAGAAATCATGGGTGGCATTGCCCAACCTTTTTGAGAATGTCTTTCATATCTCAAAAGCTAGGTATGGTATAGGTATGTTAAATTATTCTGAAATAACACGGTTGTGGATTGTTGTTTGTTTCAGATGTCTCTGGCCAGACAGACGGATATAAAGCCATCACTAATGCTCAGAGGGAAAAGAGGCTTTTGAATGGCCTCATTCACCACCTTTTACCTGCTGTGGGTGGTTCAGTCAAGTCTATTGTTTTGGCGTACAGCTCCACGGTCTCTAGTAAAATGGTATGAAATATTCTGCATAGTATTGCTGTTTGTATAACATTGGTGTTGTGGTACTACGTCAGTTATTTTATTTCCAGGTGCGTCAAATCCTCTCTCTCTGCCCAAATATATCTCATTTGGACCTGACACAGACAGACATCACTGATGCTGCATTTGACAGGTGATTTCAGACTCTTGTAATGCTTCATTATATCATGTATATCATATTAGTTTGTCATATGTACATCAAACATTACCAAAGCTTAACTGACCAAGCCATGCAAAAGTTGAATAAAGATTTTCAGGTAAGTCACCTGTTGTATCTTTCCTAAACAGTTTTTTGTCTGCTGCCTTGTTTTTTAGTTGGTCTTTTTATGGAGCCTGTCATTCTTTGGAGCACCTGGACTTGTCTGGCTGTGACAAAATCTCTGACTACACTCTGAAGAAACTGTCTGTGGGTTTGGGGAAGACCTCCTCCATCTCCGATAACTGTCCCGACCAACGAGCCAAGCTCCTCAAAGCTCCGCCTGTTCCCATCTCCCTCATGGACGAGAGGAGCCTGCACCAGGCCGTGAGAAGGCGTCAGGCGCTCATCTTTAAACAGAGGAGTGGCCCGTCTCAGGTGTGGGTGCTGGACTCCTCCCACTTGGCCGACATAGAGGACGCAGCAGAGTGGAGCCGCCTGTCTGTCCCTGAAGAGGACCACTTTGTTCAGACTCAGTTGGTGGCAGGTTCTTGCTGCTGCAGGAGGCGAGGGCTGAGGACTGGCCCTGTGTCGTATTTACACGCTCCGTTTGTGTCTTCGGAGGTGCTGTGTGGTCACTCTACCTGCTGCAGCAGTGACACGGCTCTCAGGACTTTTTCAGAGCCGCAGACTGAGTCCTGCAGAGGTAGCACGGACGACTTTCGGACTAAGTGCTCCACTTTGGGAGCCCGGCAGTGTCTGCAGGAGGAATACAGGACTGAGCACTCTAAACGCTTGCTGAGGTTTCTCAGCCTCTCTGGATGTTACCAAGTCACAGACTCCGGGCTCAGGTAAATGACACTTAAAGTAGAAACACGTTACTCAGGCATCAGGGATTAAGGCTTTATTGTGAGAGCTAATTTCTGTAGATGACTCATACAGATGCACCTTCCACACAGCAGTAATGCTGCACTAAAGCACAGATGGTGTAATCACATGGGTGTGGTTATTTGTACAAGCTTTTTGCCACGTAGTGGAAGAAACTCCTCCCTCCAACCTTTCTCACACATTCGGGCTCCTATTACATTTGAGTGTTGGAGTGCACTCTACTGTCCTTAAACGGCCCACACTGGTCCCATAGTTTGTGGAAGTGTACTGTGACTGCTCCTATCTCACCTGCCATTGTCTTGCAGAGCCCTGTCACAGCGCGGGGGGCTTCCTCTGCTGGAGCATCTGAACCTGTCTGGCTGCCTGTTCATCACTGAGGTGGGGCTGCAGGAGCTGGTGTCTGCTTGTCCTTCGCTGAAGGATGAGCACTTCTATTACTGCGACAATATTAACGGTAACATCTAATGGGAAACGTGCACAGCATATTAACTAATCTGATGAGAAGTGGACAGTTTGTCATGACAATGGTGCTCTTCACTGGAGACACTATTGGCTTTTATTTTAATGGTATAGATATGAAAGATTGTTGACATGCATTTAATATCAACCAAGCCCACACAGCAATGTCCTTGTGTAATGCTGAAGTACAAGGTAAGTAGCTTTATTGCAGCTAATAAGATCTTTTTAAGTATTCAAGACTTCATGATAATAAAAGTAGTAATACTTTATTCCCTGGTTATGTAAGTAGTGTCTTGCCTTCTCCTAAGTAGTGTGTTCTCCACAGGTCCCCTTGCCGACACGGCCAGCGGTTGTCAGAACCTCCAATGTGGCTTCAGGGTGTGCTGTCGCTCTGGGGAGTGATCACTGCCTCCTGGTGTTCATCTTGTTTTATTGCACTTTATTCCTAGAAATACCATTTGCTGTAAGCTATCTCTCTCATAAGGGTTTCCTAAAGCAACTGTAACTAGTCCTGATATTTCCATTCTCTGTGTTTTAATAGAATTGAACCTTTAGAAATTGTTGAATTTGGAGTGTAAATTGAAATGTAAATAGAAGTATCATTTTGGAGCAGTTCAAAACGAGAAATTGTAAATGCCAAGTGCTTGTGTCGATTTTAAATACTACCTTTCATCCATCACTAAAGCCCACATCAGTCTGCTTCTTTCATTTGTGCATTGATTCATTCTTATTTCAGTGTAGAAATGTACCTAATACAAGGTCAGGAATGATTGACCAAATAATGTTATAACAACCCTGTTGTCTTTTGCTGAAATTGAGTGGTGGATTTTATGTAGAAGACCTTACACCTATGTGGGCTTTAGATTCTGTATCTTAAAATAGGTCTTTTTCACACAACATCTGTTGATTTAAGGTCCACTCTGAAGTATAGTTTTAATCATTTCCTGGTACTTTGTGTGTCCACTACAATAATTTTTTTCATGAAGCACTCCAGAAAGGTAGATTATTGTTCATAACAGATTTGGAGGGTTTTTTCAGGTCATTCAGAGGGTGATTCATTTATTGGGAGAACACTGCTGTACTTTCAGCTTTCAGTGTTGTGTCCATCTATTATCAATCTGAAATATGATTGATGTGTTGTGCATGATGCCTAAATTGGGAAACATGACAAGCAGATCAATAAAGTAACTTGGATTCACACTTGTATTTTAATTTTTTTTTTAAAACAAATACATCATATAATTCAGTATTTACATTTCAACAATAAAATTCTCTAAAAAACTTAAAACAATTAGTAGACAAAATGTTCCATATGGATGTGTTTAGTCCCTCATTAGTGAAGCCAGATAGACCCAGACGGGACGTTGCTGGGGTAGGGGTGAACGTACACAGCCAAAGCAAACTCCACTTTGGGTGCCTGGACGTTGTGGACCCCTGTGCTGTAGACTGCCTCAATGATCGGGTTGATTTCAGAGAAGGGCAGATTCAAAGGGAAACCTGAAATCTAAAAGAATGGTGCATTATTATAGTTTGAGTTGGATAATATCTTAAGGACCACAGCTCAGAACAATTCAGTTAAATTATTTTGTTTAGTTTTATGATTAATCTTATTTATCTTGTTAATTACAGGTCAATCCACAGGAAACAAAAAGCTTAAAGGTTCATTGTGTAACATTTTGGGTGCAGGGTCCATCAAATGCTTTTCTCCATGGAAATGTTATTGCTTTGTCTGGAATGGTTCACAATATCTTCATGGAGATCAAACCAGACCAAGTTACAGGTCAGATCTGTGGAGAGGCAATCCCGTTCACAGGCAGAATGTATTTTTAAGCTATTTAATGCCATACTGTGGAACATTACAGGCAGAGATGTGAATTACATATCCATGGAAACAAGCAGGTGACAGACCCTCCACCAGAAAAGTTACACAATGCAACTTTAAACAAATATTTAAAAATTTCAATAGGCATAGATTTTTTGTCTAAAAAGTCATACTAAATAAAAAAAATATTCAAAAGGTATATTCAATTACACAGAAGAGATTGTAGAATACTAGTTACAACTTAGGCAGAGGGCAAGGAGAGCCAAACCGAAAAGATGATCAGCTAGTAAAAGTTAAAACA
>NW_026571473.1:42757606-42761883 GCF_026225935.1 Boleophthalmus pectinirostris | reverse complement strand
TATAAGCGGATAGTTTGTTCGGATATCGCAGGACTCCACACAGACGCATCAGCGGCATTCTCACCTTCCTAAGATTCACTCTCTGAAAGTCCATCACTGTTTTCCACTTTATAATCAACTTGCAGGTTGCTTTTCCGGATTTCAGGTTAAGGCCAAAACATCATTATCTGGAACATTATCCCGACTTGATTAAGCGTTTTGGACCATTAGTTAATGTTTGGACCATGCGATTTGAGGCCAAGCATCGGTTTTTCAAGAGGGCTGTCAGAGATGCGCAGAACTTCAAAAATGTGTTGAAGACACTGGCCAACAAACATCAATATATGATGGCATACCATGTCAGTGCACCATCATACTTTAAGCCTGAGATTCAAGCAACTCGGGTTGATTCAGTGTTTGTGTCAGGGTTGCCAGAGGTGGCTCAAACATTCATTAAAGGACACACGGAAAGTGACACAGTGTATCATACTTCAAAGGTCTCCATTGATAGCATTGAGTATGCAAAAGGAATGTTTGTGTCTTTTGGGAGTGATGGTGGGCTTCCAACTTTTGGAGAAATTAATGACATTTACTTGATAAGTAACTCTGTTTATTTTCTCCTCCTGAAATATGTCTCTTGGTTTACAGAGCATCTGCGTTCATACGAGCTGACTTCCCTACAACATCTGTCTATCCACCAGCAGAGTGACTTCAATGATCCAACACCACTCTCTGCATATAAGAATAACGGTATTCTGGTCCTGACACCCAAGAAATTCATCCTGGTTAAAGAATAAATTCAGTAAGTCCACTGGTTTCCATAGAGCTCAAGTTATTTGATGCTTTTGTTCCCTCTGCAGCCAGTTTCACTTTCTGAAATGTATGACCAAAAGGTTTGAAATATCAAGTACTTTTTCATTGATTCTAAATTTTCAGGCAAGACATTGCAGAAATTTTTTTCATTTTCAGTTTTTGGACTAATTTGCTTTTGTGATATGTAAACTTTCACCTGGAACCAATTAAATTAACTAATCTTCATGATAACTTGTAAATTGAAGGGCTGTTTTCTCAAAATCAATTTTTCTAACACTCTTGCAACCAAATTTTCAATTTTGTAGCTCCTACAGACACCAAACCTTCCACTTTTGTACTAAACATTCTGAAGGCTTGTTCAGAGGGATTTGTCAATATCTAATTCTTAGCTGATTTATTGAGTTTTGAACCTAGAAACAACATGGCTAATTTTAAATTTTTTTTAAACACATTTTTGCACTAAAAACAACATTACTTAAATCTAAGATATCCTAAACCCCCTCAGAACAAATCTTTGTAACTAATATGTGAATAAAATAAAACCATAAATTTAAATCTGGCTCAATCCTGTTTTAAAAATTTGTTTTCCGAAATATAGGCAATTTTGGCCATTTTACTCATAAAATGCCCCATTTCCATGTAAAAAATGTTAAATGAAAAAACTTGCAATACATTTTTCTCATGTTAATCTACAGCAATAGTTGAAATAGAAATCTCTATTTTCTTTCTCTTTCCCCCTATTCATCTGCAGTGTCTCACCTTAAATTTACCTGTACGTTGCCTTTGGCATCTGTTAAGGATTTGTATTTTTTTTTTAAATCTACTGAAACCACACAATGTGAAGAAAAGACTTGTTGCTCCACTGATTGCAGAGGGAATTGCATAAATAAGATAAACCATAACCTCCTTACTATGTATGGGCATTGATAAGAATTTTACGATTCCACTTTTATTTCTGCTTAACGATTCAATTCTTAATTTTCTTTTGGAAAAAATTAAAAGGAAGATTAGCAACCCCTTTGTTTTGAAGATGAAATGCTCAAAACAAGTGACTGTTAGATACATGTATTGGAACTTGATGCACTCTGGCCAAACTTCGAGAGTTTGCCTGCAGGACTTTAATTCATGAATTAGTGTTCTCTATAAACTCTTAATGTATAAAATATACTTATAAAGATTTTGATGTTTTATTCCATTTAGTGTTAAAGCATTTATAAAAGCAGTAGCATTAACAAATGGTGTGCGTGTCTTTATAACTCTGTGTTTTGCAGACATGGACAGCGAAACAGAACACATGATTTTGCGGGTCGTTGAGCCAGACAGTGCGGAAATTTAAACTTGCCTCTCGCCCCTCCTCTGTGCAATCACTAATTCGTAGATTAAAGGATGGATTAAGTATTGACTCGGACTTTACACTGATGTATGAAGACCCTGATTTTGATGGCAAGCTCACATCTCTGGTTGACATAAATGAGCTACCTCAAAAAGCTGTTGTTCATATCAAGCTTACAGATGATTCAAGTGCAGCATCAACTGAAATTCTGTCAGATGTATCTTCCCCTGAACGCTTGTGTAGATGGCCATCTCACTTTCCTGTCCCGTCGTTTGGTTTGGATGTAGAGCTGATTTTAAGAGATGGTCAGAAAGAATATGAAAGAAATGGAACTCCACTAAAACTTACCAGGGATCAGAGGCATGATATTCTAGAAAAGATGGCCTCGGCAATATATGGATTTAAGGCTTACCAAATCAAAAAAGAGATTGAAAAGTCAGCTGCAGCACTTGTGGAAAAGCACCCATGTTTGAAAGAAAAAGGATCTGGAACTGGATATGATGGCTGGGCAAATAGCTTAAAATACAAAATGGCGAATATGCAAACTAAAATGAGAAAAGCTGGAAGTCAGGAAGTAATGGTAAATGCTGGCAAGAGAAGTCGAAGTAACCCTGATGGGGAGTGCTCACATTCCAACATTAAAAAGCCAAAGCGAGCAGAAATAAACTTTCTGCCCAACTTCCCACGAGGAGAGGATGCATCCAGTCTTGAAGAACAGAGAGAAAAAATAGTGGAGGAGATGAAAAAAGTAGAAAAGAACATGACCACGGTTGGTAAATTAATGCAAACAACCTTTGCCCTCCGAAGACAAAACATTGTGGTTTCTGCAGCACCAGTGAAGAACCTGCTGGAGCTTTGGCCTGCGCTTCAGTTGCCATCTGAGGTAATCCAAATAAAGAAGTATTTTTGCTTGTAATAGAAGCATGACCATTGTGTTTTTTTTATTGCAGGTGTATGCAGAATTTCAGCGCATAACTAACAAAAATCTGCAGAATTGTTTCTACGCCGAGCTTGATGTGCACACCACCCGTCTGATGACTCTGTTCAGACAAAAGGCATCCAAAAAAGGCAAGGCTGCTGATTCCTTGGCGGCCATTTTCAAAGTCCATGATGAGCAGGTATATTACAATAGTAAGACTGCACTTTTGTCTATTTTGTAAAACTCAACTCTCTCCCTCTGTTCTAATGCTCTTATCGTCTCCCTCTTAACGCTCTGACCATCTTTGAACTCTCTCCTAAAACTGTGCCTCTCTTCCCCCCTCTTTGTCGCTCTCATTTGTCTCTTTCTGTCTCTCCTCTATTCCTTTCATTCTGACACCCCGCTTCTTAAAGGAATAGTTCAGAATTTTGGACATAGGGCCTCATCTCCTAGTGAGCCCAAGTGTTAGATGTTGGCAGACACTTTTTTACACATTTCCTCCAGTCCTTTGATTTGCAGAGGGTGCTAGTCCTAACGCTAACGGAAGTCAATGCAAGTCAACGATGCCAGTTTTACCTGCTCCACAGTACAACCGTTGACAAATCAGTTATAATGCCAGGGCGGTGAGGTAAATGTCTGTGTTGATCATTTTAGAAGCAATAGTTTTGCTTCCTTATATTTGAAGGATTCATGTCGGCGAACCAGCTCCATTTACTTCCTGGTGGTGCATTCTGAGTGACTTTGGGTAAACAGAGCTGGTTTGCTGACACGAGTCCTTCAAATATAAGGTTGGTTTTGCTTCTAAAATAATTCTATCAACAGACATTCACATTTCTGCCCTGGCGTTATAATTTGTCACAGGCGCACTGTGGAGTGGATTAGACTGTTTTGAAGACAGGTTAGACTGGCACTGTTGACTTGCACTGACGTCAGTTAGTGTTAGGACCAGCATCCTCTGCAAATCTAAGGACTGGATGAAATGTGTATAAAAGTGTCTCCTAACACTCGGGCTCACTAGGAAATGAGGCCCTATGTCCAAAATTCTGAACTATTCCTTTAAAGGACAACTTGATCGATTTACAACATGCAGCTGTATTGCACCAGCTACCCTTGACTTGTTCGAACCCAAAGATGCATCATGTTTTGGTCCATCCCTGACAGAGTTCCTGAATGTCGCGGTAGCCTGGCCATGCAGCTAAAGTGATTGGGGCAAGCGTTTCATTTGGGGTTTTA
>NW_026571473.1:42740106-42752606 GCF_026225935.1 Boleophthalmus pectinirostris | reverse complement strand
AGTTGCCGATACGATACATACCTCGATACACAGGCCACGATACGATACATATCTCGATACAGTGCACTTTCGATTCGATATGATATATTTCAAATTGATTCGATACGGTTCAATAAAAAATAAAGGCTAAATCGTGGCTGTGATACTAAAAGGCTTTGTTAAATCACTTCTTGTGCAAAGTTCATATGATTTTTACATTTTAATCCTCAAAACTGTAAAAATGTCAAATGTGTCGCATAAATGAGCTTCCTTTCACTCCACAAGCAACAAAACTGTAGCACTGTAACAAAATCAATTTAGAGAAACACACCTAAAAATACTCTTGGTCAAATATCGATACAGTAGCCCATGATATCGATACTGTATCATCACATTAAATGATACGATATATCGATATTCCGATATTTTTGCACACCCCTAATTCTAACAAGACAAACTTTAACAACAGAACTGGACTAAGAGAATTAATGGACATCTGCTCCGGAGATGAAAATGAGTTTCCAGCCGATGCTGCTAGCCAGAGTCACCACCTCGTCTGGCACAGTGCTATACCGCTGCCTCACCGCCTTCTCCCAGTACCCCTCCGACTGGGACAGCTGGGAAAGACAAAAACAAAACACAAAACATTCATCAGTTAAGCCTCTATTTCACAAAGTAAACATTGCATAATGGGGGCATACATTCCAAATGGTACTGTTGTCTATAGAAAAACATGGACTATATCAGGAATAAATTAGGGTTATTGTTTATTTGGTACGATCATAAATGACACATTTTTGTGCCTTCTTCATTACAATTATTAGGTATGGATATGTATGTTATGCATATGTGTACATATATATTTATACTGAATATATGTACAGGATATCTTTGATGCCTATATGTATGTATGTGTGTATATGTTTAAGTATATGTGTGTATTTATACAATGTATATAACAGGTAAGCACTCCAAAGGTGTTAGAAAAATATCTCTCTCTCTATAATATATATATATATATATATAATATATATAAAATGTGTATGTATATGTTCATGTACATTATCCCTGTTTTTTTGTTATTGTTTTTTTGAATTTTTGTTGTACCTGGCTCAAACAAATAAATAAATGAATAAATTAGGGTTAAACAATCTGAAATGTGAGTGAACCATAGCTACAATAATTAAACTAATTAATTACTAACTAATAATTCAACTAAACAATGATTAAAGCAGAGGTAATGAGGTGTGTAACCTGCACTGTTTTCAAAAAGGTACAACAATCACAACTGATTCTGTGTTGCCAGACTACACAGAGAGATGACATGTTTATCTCATTCTCAGTATATGGACAGACCAAGCATCATGTGAAACCTCAGCACCTTCAGAATTCACTCTCTGAGCTGCAGAGGTCGCACTAGCACTGACTCATGACTGACTACAGGTGCTGGGATTTAGGGAGTGAGGATTCAGACCAGAGAGAGTCCTTTTAAACCAACTGGATTTCAGCGTTGAAACTGGCAACCCAAATCACTTGAGGCTCATTACTGCACTACATAAGTGTGACTGGAGCAGGCAGAGGGTGTTTAATGTTAATATTATTACAGTGCTACGTTTTTGTATATTTTACGGTTCATCTCACCTCCCAGAAGCGTCGAGAAACGCGTAGGAGCTGCCCCACGTCCTTCGGCTCCAGAAAGCTCTGGATGTGCTGGAGCAGAGCGTCAGGCAGGCGCTCCAGGTCATTAAAATTTCCTTGGCACAGGGAGATGGTTTTATTTAGCACATCCTGTCCAAACACACGAGCGATTTCACCTGAAGAAGAGAACAACTGGGCTTAGTTGAGTGTAATTAATATATTTTATAGTGAACAGTACTCTTGTTAGACTGAAACTTTTGTTCACTCCTCCAAAATTAGTCTGCAAATAACAATAGCTTCATGATGACAATAAATGATTTAAACATTTGTGTGTCTTGCGAGGCCCTTTAAGATATAATATTGTTTTTTATATATACTTTTTGTGATCTATCCTGTAAAAACACCGGATTTTGTGAATTATTTAATGTTTAGTAAATTAAAATGATAAATCAGACATTACTTCCACACAGTTACTAACTTGAGTGGTGGTTTCCCCAAATACTTTTTTTATTCTGGACCAGTTGTACTTCAAATAGAGTAATATTATTTTGATGTAATAGAATGACATGAAATTTTTGCTGCTCTAAATGTATGTAAAAATGTGTATTTTATGCTTTTAAATATCTTTTTCTCAGCTGGTGAAACAGTATAATACGGTGAGTTCATGTGAGGTGAACAGTGCTGATGATTTAACGAGGTCACTGGTAATTTAGGATGAAGATGATGGTGATAAAACATGTATTGTCATTAATAGTAAAAGCTATTGTCAAATAGCTCATGTTTCTCTCACTCTGGAGTCCGGCGTCTCCTAACAGGTCCTGGTGGGATCTCCTCATTTGTCCAGGATTTCTGTCTTCAGGTCTCAGTGTTATGTTCCACCAGTTGAAGAACACCTGCAAGAGTCCAGCACAAAGTGTTCTTCATTCTGAGTTAGGCTTAAACGATGTGGGGAAAATATATGTAATTGTCATTATTCTGACAAGCTGTTTCTTTTAATAAATAGATTCTGTTCAAAGACCACATTTTAAACATGTGTTGAAGATTTGACAAAAATAATGATAATAATGATATGAAAAGACAAACTAATGTCAGAATTTCATTTAGTACAGTAGTAGTTCTGAAGTGCAGGGTTAACAGGAGATTTTGCTGTTTGTAGAGGAAATTATCTTAGCCTAAGGAAAACATATGCTGCCTTTGAGATTTCAATTTGATTGTGATTAATCTTACAGGCCTATATTGAATTAAATACACATACACATATTGTTGTCGGCTTCATTTAAGTCAACTGCTTTAGTGTTTATTTTTCCATAGTAACAAACTTAACTGGAGCAATAAACAATTGATATTATTATCTGTATAATTTGATGTAGAATCCTGACTAAGTGAAACAGAAAAAGCTGTTGATCTGTAGTTAGATTTGTAGTTTGTCTGCGCTCACGTTACAGCTGTTGTCAGTAACGGAAGCTAACGCGGCCACATATTGATTAAAACACTTTATAAAAATTAGCTCCAATAAAATAATAGAAAGTCCGTGTCCGCAAAGTGAGCTCATTGTTAACCACACTTACCTCAGATTGTGTCACGACCAATCCATATAAACGCCTCTCTGGAGCCGGACCGTCCACCATAATTTTAAAAAGAGGTTCACCCTGAAGCGCCATGTTTGGGTTTGGCCGTTACAAACCCCAGGTTCCAAAATGGCCGCCCGTTCAAGTCAATGGCTGTGTCCCAATTCAAAGGGTTTGAAGTGTCCTCCGCGGACTCCAGGCATGGATCTATTAAAATAATAATAATAATAATAATAATAATAATAATAATAATAATAATAATAATAATAATAATAATCCAGGCCGGTGTGGAAATGGGACAGGACGGAGCCGCTCTCCCGTCGCTTAGCAACCGAGGGACGCTGCTAGCGCTAGCGCTAATGCTAATGCTAACACGCTCCGCGCAGATTCCACACACGGATCAGTAAAAAGACGCACAGATGATCAAACTGTCGGATTTGTGACCAAATTATTTTAATATTTCGCATCCAAATCTTCTAAAAAAAACGAAAATGTATGTTTAACTTTTGCAAAACAAAACGGCTATATTTAAGGGATACATCTTAAATAGGCAAAATTATCTTAAAGTAAAAAAAAAAAACTGTGATGAGATTTGCTTTACTAAATATCATCATTATTAAGGACCAGGGATTAGATTTATACAGTCAGTTTGTAAAGAAAGAAAGAATCTCTCCTGAGAAAAGATGGTTTATTAAACAATCCAAGGAACTTCTGGAAATACTTTATCATAATATGAAGAGTCAAACATTAAACCCATTACACACACACACACACACGCACACACACACACACACACACACACACACACACACACACACACACACACACACACACACACACACACACACACACACACACGCACACACACACACACACACACACACTGCATTAACAGCTGTATGTCAGTAAATCTCATTGTTTTCCCTCTTTGCTGAAGCAAGTGACAATCAAAAATGAACAAATTATCTTTGCCAGATATGATCATGTGGAACACCACAGTTTATTACATGTATTACATTATTATTTTATTACAGTACAATTCTTATAGTACATGTACTTAGTTACTATCAAAAGAGACACCAAATAAACGGCACATTTCACCATAAATCAAATGTACAGACTGAAAAACATTCATGTGTCTGCAGCCAGACCCTCTTGAGAGACAGAACTACATAATGACGTCATATTTCTGCAGCCAGACCCTCTTGAGAGACAGAACTACATAATGACGTCATATTTCTGCAGCCAGACCCTCTTGAGAGACAGAACTACATAATGACGTCATATTTCAGGGCCCATTCGTTGTAAACATTAAACGTCATCAGTGCGCGCGGAGGGAAGCGTGGAGCTGAAGGTGAAGCGGGTCTGTCTCCGTGGTTCTGGTTCTGAAGTTTGGAGCGTCAGCGTTTTTAGAAAGAGGCTAAAATGTCCTTATTTATGTCTGAAGAGTGTGTGTTTATTTTTATGTAATCAGGAGTTGTTGTTTTTGTTTTTTTTTAGACTTTTGTAACCTGTTCTTCAGTAACATGGGTCTATCAGGAATCTTCAGGTTTCCCGTAACAAGATTTCATTCATCTGCAGTGTTTCTCCAGAGACCAATGAGACAAAGAAAATCTCTTCTGTTTGATTTAAGGAACTGTCTGTACCCTGCGCTCTTCATGTTACTGTCACAGAACTACACTGCCCGACAGAGGCAAAACACTTGAACTGTCCAGAGTGTAAAACTGAGAAAAAATACTTCAATCAATCCATCAAACTTTATTTACACTATATACACTTTTCATACATTTGAAATACAACAATTTAAACAGAAACATAAAACATAAACATAAAGCTCTTAAAAGTTATAGTAAAAATGAAAATGGAGAGCTAAGATCAGATGGAGACTAAGTAAAATAGTGATGATAATTTAATTTAAAACAACTATAGTAATAACAATAATAGTCCTGGTTTAGTTCTGGTTCAGTCCTGGTTTAGTTCTGGTTCAGTTCTGGTTTAGTCCTGGTTTAGTTCTGGTTTAGTTCTGGTTTAGTCCTGGTTTAGTCCTGATTTAGTTCTGGTTCAGTTCTGGTTTAGTTCTGGTTTAGTCCTGGTTCAGTTCTGGTTTAGTCCTGGTTTAGTCCTGGTTCAGTTCTGGTTTAGTCCTGGTTTAGTCTGGTTTAGTTCTGGTTTAGTCCTGGTTTAGTTCTGGTTCTGGTTTAGTCCTGGTTTAGTTCTGGTTCAGTCCTGGTTTAGTCCTGGTTTAGTTCTGGTTCAGTCCTGGTTTAGTCCTGGTTCAGTTCTGGTTCAGTCCTGGTTTAGTTCTGGTTCAGTTCTGGTTTAGTCCTGGTTTAGTTCTGGTTCAGTTCTGGTTTAGTCCTGGTTTAGTTCTGGTTTAGTCTGGTTTAGTCCTGGTTTAGTTCTGGTTCAGTCCTGGTTTAGTCCTGGTTTAGTTCTGGTTTAGTCTGGTTTAGTTCTGGTTTAGTCCTGGTTTAGTTCTGGTTCTGGTTTAGTCCTGGTTTGGTTTAGTCTGGTTTAGTCTGGTTCAGTAGTTGGTTTAGTCTGTTTAGTTCTTTAGTCTGGTTTAGTCCTGGTTTAGTCCTGGTTTAGTTCTTCTGGTTCAGTTCTGGTTTAAAGTCGTGTTTTTATTTTTAGTTCTTCTCCTCCGTTTTGTGCATCTCTCCATCCGACACTAACGAGCTGAATGAATGACTCCTCTCCTCCTCTCCTCTTTTCTCTGCTCCTTCTCTCTCTCTCTCCTCCTGGTTTCGCCTCTTTCTCTCTCTCCTCCCTTCCCCCTTTCTCTTTTCTCTCTGTTTTTGTTTTTCCCTCTCCCTCCCTCCGCCCCTCCCTCCCTCTGCCTCTCCTCTTTCTTTCTTTCTCTCTCTCTATTCGCCCACTCTCCCCTCCATCTCTCTCCCACTTTCTCTTTCTTTTCTCCCTCCCGTCTCTCTCTTCTCTCTGTTCTTTCTCCTCTCCTCTGGTCTCTGCCTGTCTTCTCTCTCTCTTCAGCTCTCTCTCTTCCTCTGTTCTCTCTCTTCTCTCTTTCTTCTCTTTTCTCTCTTCTCTTCTTTCTCTTCTCTCTCTTCTCTCTTTCTCTCTTTTCTCTTTCTCTTTTTTCTCTCTCTTCTCTCTTTCTTCTCTCTTGTCTCTTCTCTTTCTTCTCTCTTGTCTCTTCTTTCTTCTCTCTCTCTTGTCTCTTCTCTCTTCTCTCTCTTGTCTCTTCTCTCTTGTCTCTCCTCTTTCTTCTCTCTTGTCTCTCTCTTCTCTTTTTTCTCTCTTGTCTCTGTCCGTGGTGCTGATTTCTCTCCATATACTGTTTGTGTGTCTCTTCTGTTTTTCTTTTTTGTCTCAGGTCCGGGTCCAGGTCCGGGGCCAGGTCTGGGTCCAGGTCCGGGTCCAGGTCTGAGTCCAGGTCCGGGTCCAGGTCTGGGTCCAGGTCCAGGTCCAGGTCCAGAGCGCGTGATGTGGAGTTTCAGAACCTCATACAAAGAAAAGAGGAAAAGACGAGAACGAGACAAAAGAGACGCACAGAGTTTCCTGTAGAGAATTTAAATCTAAACATGTGCAGAGAAATCAGCACCACGGACAGAGACGAGAGAGAGAGAAGAAGAGAGAGAAGAGAGAGAAGACAGAGAGAGAGAGAGAGAGAAGAGAAGAGACAGAAGAGGAGAGAGAAAAGAGGAGAGAAAAGAGAGACAGAAGAGAGAGAAGAGAAGAGACAGAAGAGGAGAGAGAGAAGAGAAGAGAGAGAAGAGAAGAGAGACAGAAGAGAGAAGAGAAGAGACAGAAGAGAGGGGGAAGAGAGAGAAGAGAGGGATGGGGAGAGAAGAGGGAGAGTCAAGAGAGAGAAAGAAGAGAGAGAGAGGAGGAGAAGACAGAGAGAGAGAGGAGGGGGAGAGACGAGAGAAGAGAGAGAGGGAGAGAAGAGGGGTGAGATAGGAGGAGAAGAGATAGAGAGAAGATTGAGAGAGGGAACAGGGAGAGACAAGAGAAGAGAGGGAGAAGAGAAAGAGAGAGAAAGGAGAGACAGAGCAAGAGAGAGGGGATGGAGGGAAAGGGAGAAAGAAAAAGAGAGAAAAGGAAAAGAGGAAGGATGGAGATAGACAGAGGAGAAACGGAGGAGGAATTTTTATGGCAAAAAACAAAACAAAACATAAATCCTGTGAGAAAACCAAGGTGTAATTGGCTGAGCCTGAGTCTAAAAACAGAGGAGACGATCTGCGGCTAAAAATAAACGTCTGCACCAAGAGAAAAAAAAAAAAACACACACATTTGACACACACTCGACACATTTGAAGAGAATATTTCCAGAAGAGTCACGCCCACGTCACAACATCAGCCGCGCTCCAACAGCACCACCTGCTGGACAAACAGAGACGTGCAGCTAACGGTCTGTGGGTTTTCTTTGTTTTGTTTTATTTATTTATTTATTTATTTATTTTTTATTATTTTTAATTTTTATTATTTATATATTTTTATTTTTATATATATTTATTTATATATTTTTATATATTTATATATATTTTATTATTTTATTCTTTTTTTTTTTTCTGTTGAGTGTGTGAAATATAAAAACAAACCAGGCGCAAGACAGGATTAAATATTAGAGACAAACTAATACTGTATGTGAAAAAATAAATAAATAAATTTATTAATAATAATAATAATAATAATAATAATAAAGGAAAGGAGAGAAAAGGGGAGAAGAAAAAGAAAATGGCTTTAAAATTATGTCTTAAGATTGTATTAAAAAATAAAAGATGATTAAAGGAAATGATGATGGTGAAAATATTATTAGTTAAGTACGAAAGCCTGAGAGGCAAGAGAGGGAAAAAAAAAACAGGCAGGTCATTTGGCTCTTTTTTTTTTTTTTTTTTTCCCACCAACTCAAAAATATACGAAAGAGCATTGTAGTCAGTGAAAAAAAAAAATCTGGAGGGGGGAGGGGATTATCTCGTAATTACGAGATAACCGCCGGGGGGGGGGGGGGATTAGTAATAATATTAGTATCTCGTAATTACAAGATAGTTTATTTTGTTTTTACGACATTTTTTTTAACAACAGCTAACGTTAGCTAACCAACCAAAATTTATGTTGTTTTTCCCCAGATGACATCAGGACCCTGTCCTTCTGCTGAGTGTCTCCATCAGGAGCCCGGCACGCTGATCAGAAGTAAGTACTTTTAATGATTTCTGTGACAGGGAAGATTTAGTTTAGAGCCAGATCTGACTTTGTCTCTAACTTTCTGTTATGGGACTTGAGACGGTGCTTCAGACTTTCAGTGAGAGATGTTGACATGAACACTAATGTGTCACATCTATATTACACTGATATTGACTATGAACACCATCATAAATTGATTATTATATTTTAAATGTTGTGGTAAAAGTAACAGCAGTGAAATACGTCTCATGTTCATACTCAGGCTTATACTAAAACAAAAGAGTTCAGTTTTACTGCACTAAAGTATTTCCTATGAGTTAAATAATGTTTTTCATCTCTGTTTCAGAATATACTATGGTTAATAAGAAGATGGACGTAACAGCATGATAAAGACCCTCTGGAAGTAAATACTGCACTTGGATTAAACACTGTGGCCTGAAATGATCCAAACTGATATTTGAGTTTCTCTTATTTGATGTATTACAGGATTCCCTCTGCTGGGCCAAGTTCCAAAAATGTAAAGACAGACCCTCTGTAAGTTTACTGTATTATCCTACTTTTATTAACTTTCATAACTAAACATGTGTACAATATAATCACACCTGTTGTTGTGCATATTGTTTCTTTCAGAACATGCTGTGGTGGAGTTTACAGACTGACCCTCTGTACACTGTAAACTCGAATGCTCAAATTAGTCAAAAAAAAAAAAAAGATTGCTGTATAATTTAAAAAAAATTAAAAATGCTACTAAATTAGATTTTATAATTTTTTTATGCATGTATCCAATTTTCAGCACAATAAATTATTTACTTTAATTATTATTAGCATAATTATTCTAATTAGGCATAAATTATAGTTTTTACTTTACTTTACTTCTGTTTTTTACTTTATAGCTAATTAAGGATTTCAACAATCCATTTGGATAACAATCAGAATTAACTATAACATACAACATTTTTCCACTATTTCATCAAAATTACTTTATTTTCATCATCATTATCTTAACATTTTTATATACAGAGCTTGATTAGACTAATAATAATTTGTATATGTATTTGTATGCACATAGCCATGAATGAAGCTAATGTTTTAAAAGTAAAATAATAATATATGGCCTTTGCATGTAATTACAGTCTCATAGCCAATGCTACACAACACAATACAAAACATTTCTTTCTAGATCTGTGGAACTCCCATTATGATCAGGATACCACAAACACATCCGGACATATAATGCTGCTGCTGCTACTGTCCTCTATCTGGGGTGCCACACATGGCACAACAAAACTGTCCTTCTCACTTCATTATATTCAACAATATAATATCAGATTGCGTTTTTGTCCACGTAATGAAGCGGTATGCCCATTCATTCACTCTCAAAGCACAATCATGACGTTAACCCAAGCGCACGCCCTATGCACCTGAACATTCCCCGTCTGGTCTCCGTGAGTGGTGGTGCTCCACACATATGCCAACCTTAAGTGTTTAATACCATCCACCCGCCCGCCGGCGGGCGATTTTCCAATAAAAAATGTTCACTCTGTATATTCACCTTCATTATTGTTTTCACTACTGGCATGCCATACATCGTTTGAAAGCTTAATTTCTCAATAAAACAACCATATCATTCATTTTATGCCATACAACGAGCCCAAAATGCGATTCACATCATAATCAAAGAATAAGATACGCGCGTTTCTTACCTTTGAGCCGGTTCTGTCGGTCCAAAACGCGTTCATGAAAAGTTGTACTCAATAAGTCCGTAATAATCCACAGAAAATAAAAATAATTCCATGTGGGTAAATAATCCAGAAAAATCCTCGTCCGTATGAACGGATGAAAATATATGTTGCCTTTCCGAGCCTTCTCCCTCTCTGAGCTCTTGGGTACGCTTGTTTTCCTCACACTCTTAGCTTCAAAATGAGACCATCCCCGCTGTTGTCGGCCATATAGGGCAGATCTGCCACTTGGAGGACAATTTTGGCTTCTTTTAGTTTTTTTTCTTGAGAAAACATGCCTAAAGCTCAGAATTAGCGCTATAAATAATGACTCAAATTCACTGGGGGCGTGGCTTGCTTTTGCGTCTGGGAGGAAATGGCAATGACAATGCCGCTGTAAGGGCAGTTGCATCTTAAAAATAAAATAATCAAAAAATGAAATAAAGGTAGAGCATTGAATAAACATTTGGTCATAAGCATAACAAGGTCTACAACAAGGCACATCTAGGAACAAATTCACTACTTCGTCATCAGTAAAATGTTGGTACCCAGCAGCCATGCACCACCCGTGTTTTATTTTGAAACGTGATGTCATGCTTCAGTGTCAACGCATGCGCGGTATGCACCCTTGTTTGTTCCTGCATCGTGCGACCACCGTCAGCCACGGTCAAGGCAGGCTGCCATCGCAGGATTTAATCAGGTAACATCTTCAAAATACACATACTTGTCGAGCAGTATGTAGTCTTGTTGTATATATAAGAACCATATCCTCTTTTTCTCATCGATATTTTAAGAGTAGCGGTTGATGTTCCATATACTTTGATTAGCTCAGTCATGCTTGTGCCAATGCTAGCTAACTTTTATTCTTACCGTTAGCATGGCCTCACATATGGCTATACCGATTTTATGCTTTTGGAAGATTTCGTGGTCTTGTATAAGGCATTTACAGAACTCGAAGCGAGTATAGTCCACAGTAGTGATGGGCAGATGAAGCTTCATGAAGCATTGAAGCCTTTCATCCAATTGGTTCACTCTGGTGCAAAGCTTCCTGAAGCTTCATTTGCTCTAGTAGGACGTCTACTGGATGCAAAAAATATCAGTTGACATGAATTTGAAGTGTGTTGCATTTTGCAGAAAGCCTGTGAATAAAACTGTCAGCAAAGTAAAGAAGTATGCAAAACATGTATATTGTAGTGATGTATACTGTGTGTGTATATATATATATAAATATATATAAATATAAATACTTTTATATATATATACTGGCAGTATGGAAAATTATTATTTGGAAATTATGAAAAAGCTAATGATCATTTACAGTGAGGTGAGGGTGGTTGGGGTTGGAGTATGGACATTGATTGTGCTTTTGTAACGTTGGGTGATTATGGTTCAGGGGACACATCATTGGTTTTTATTTGAAAACAACAGTTTCTACACTGTGGCAGGTCTCAGGCGATTTCTTTTTTTTGACAATATTTCTCCTGCTTTCGAAAACACAGGGCACAGATGAGGCAGGCGGACACAAGAATGCCACTGCTAATTTATATAAATGGGGACAGACATATTTCTGTCTCTCCCAGTATTGGTCCTCCAGCCTTCCAATATTTGGCTCCATCATGCACCGTTGGACCTCAATATGTGCGTCTGCTATTACATTTTGTGTCTGTGTCTGCCTGACTCTGTCATCCAGGCGACGCCACAGGTTGTTACCTAAGAAATAAGAATTGTTTTTTGTGAGTTTAAACTGTCTCCAAACTTCCAAACTCTCACTGATCGCAACTCTCCATCAAACACCCACATTTTGAATGAAGACTGAGCAGTTTATATCGCTGTCAAAACTCGCGGCAAAACCCGAACCACTTCCTGAATCAGTCACGTGGTACAGCCGGGCAGCGGCAGCGAGGCTTCGGACGTCATCATTTTCAGCTCCTCCCCTAAATGAATCGAGCCTCGATAAGCGCTTCGCGGAAACGCCCCCTCCCTACTCGGCACACGCTTCGAAGACTCGACACGGAACGTCACATCACTAGTCCACAGTGCACATGCTGGTCCACAGCGCACGTGCTTGTGCGCCCACATGCTAACGCAAGCATGACAGCTAGCACCACAGCACATGTAACCTGCCTTTGCAACACAGGCACAGCCGATAAGCTGGTCACATTTTCACAAACCTTACGGATGTTTTGCTTAAATTTATTGTGTCTCTGCAGGTGTTTGTGGGCAAACCAGCCTCTTGTGAGCCAGCAAGACATTTGCAGGATAAATGTAAGTACAATTTCTAAAACATGGCAACCATGGACACATACCTTGAACCTTCAATCTCACCCAAGCACATTGTTATGCATTTGGCTTTTTTCTCTTGTGGACAGCTCCTACATTTTCAAGAAAAGGTATTGAAATTATCTCTTGAGCAGTCTAAAAATAATTTGATTAGAATTTTAGTGTTCCATTA
>NW_026571473.1:42721373-42738443 GCF_026225935.1 Boleophthalmus pectinirostris | reverse complement strand
AAAACTCAACTAAATTATAATAAATGGCGTCTTCATTTCAAAATGATCATGATTCAATACCCGGCCTAACTCATTTGGTGTCTACTTTCTAAATATCTTCACTGTTCTGTCATCGTGTCACGTCTTGTCTTGTTTAGTACAGTGGAAACACTTGCAGCTCGTACCAACCTGCTCCAAAGTCAAAGACAACTGACAGAAACGAGTGAAAAAGAGCAAGAGAGACTTGATTCATCCTGAGGAACAACTCCTCTGCTCTTCTCAGCGCCGTTGTGTCTCAGTCAAAAGTCTCAGTGTGGTTTAAGAGGAGAAGTGACAGGATCAGCAGATCTTTGTCAGGGCTGTTTGAGGAAAGAAAGAGACAAAAGTGTCCCTCCTCTGTGTCCTGCAGCATCACAACAGTGTCCAGGAGGAACCAGGTGAACACAACAGGAAAGGCCTCACTCTTACTCTGCTCTGGTGTTTCACTTGGTGATGAAATGGTTCGTTCTCTCAAAGTATTTCTCTAAAAGGTCTTCTGCCACATTTGCTGCCACATAAGGTGTAAACACCTGGAGCATGTCAAATGTCCATAGCGAGCTCCTTAACTAGCCTCTTACACAGCGTCAGTGGACATGGAAAAAAACAAAGAGTTCATTTCTCACAGTCCAAAGCCTTGTTTCCACTGGCACAGTTCACTTGGGGTCACTTTGGCGCAGAGCAGTTTGGAGGGGGCCACCTCCACCCAGGGAGCGTTTCCATAACAACAACTGGGGGCAGTTTGGGCGTCACACGGGTGCATGAGACACGCTCAGTAGTGTGATGTAGACCTGTGTCACGAGCCGCTGGACAGCTGTCAAAAGACCATTGCTAAACTAAAGGAGCATCAACACTGATTCAAATATAACTCTTATTTAATGTCTTATTGAACTTATTTGAATCAATACATTTTACTACACAGTGTTACCTGGATGGAGGTGGAGGATTATGGAGAACTTTACACAGTCTCGTTTGGCCACATCTCCACACTGGATATATACACCACATCAGGGAATTACGCTTTTAGTGGGATCGAGGAGGAGGATGTTGGTGGAGTTTGGTTCATGTTAGTCTGTGGACACAGCAGACTTTGACTGGATGTGGATTTATCATGAGTCACGTCTCTGTAAAGGCTCCGCACTGGAGACTGGACGTGTTTTGGGTGGATATAAGTTTCACGCTGCACGTTGTTTCTTCGGCTCTTCTGTTTTATTGGTAAGTGAACATCTGTGCTGTTGTTAAAGAACAGTTCCATGGTTCACACATGTTCCCACACGTGCATCACTATGGGCTGCTGCTGGTCCTCTGGATCACTCTACACTGTGGAAGCACTCAGGTTCCACACTGTTCCACTACAACCTGGAGCTTCATCAAATCAAACACTTCACAAACAAATGAAGGATGAAGCCAATTCCCAAGTAAATATTATTGTATTATTATATTATTTTATGATTATGATTTATGCACAAAATAGCAACACAGAATGACGAAGTCTAAAAACAGAGATGTAACAAAAAATGTAGTTAATATGATGAAGTGAGATTCAGGAGCAGGACCAGGCCTCAGCCGCCCTCTCCTCTCACCAGCGAACCACAACTCACCTCCACCACGCCTCGAATTTCCCAGAAGCCTGTATGTAGCAGCCTTTCCCATCATCCCAGTCTGTCTGGGCGAACTCGACCCCACCCTCCCATCCCCTATTTTGTCTTTCAGTCATAAGACTCCTACAAGGGGGGGTCCCGTTCCTGCTGGGCCAATTGAAGATTGAGACGGAGCCTCCACCCTGAGTCTCAACCCAGTCGTCTCTGCCCCACTTTGTACATTATCAATAAACTTCTTCGCACTATGTCGTTGTTGGTGTGGTCCTAACTAGTGAATCATTCATTAAAAGTGTTTTGTACTTTGTTTTTAATGTGGTTTTTCTGTTTGTATCAGGCTCTTGCACTTTGTGCCACTGTTGCACTGCCTCATTTATTCTTCTGATCAGCTCAGATTGTGGACATCAGAAGTGAGCAGAGCACCTGACCTGTGTGAACTGGATGTGTGGTCTATAACTGGAGCCAGAGTTGATGGACCTGGAAAGCGCCCATGTTCACTTCCTGTTTGGAACACCGTGGTTAGCACGCTGATGATCTTATTTTATTTAAACTCATCCCTGTGTCAAAATCATCCACTGCTTTGTAGAGAGATCTTGATAAGTCTTTACCTCATGCTCCTCTTACCTGACACTAAACTGATCAGAATTTTGCCGTTCTTCCTGAGGAGGCTCTGGTAGAATCTGAGGGTCGCTCCAGGATCCTCAACATAGTACAACATCTGTGAATCAGATACACAAATATAAGTGTGGAGGAGTTTGTGAACTCACAACCCCCGTCATAGAATCTGTCTTACTGTGGAATGTTAATAAACTGCACCTTCCCCACTATTTATATGTTGATGTCTGTTGTAAAGGATCATTTGAGGTGAGGGCACATACATGGAGCATGTGGATGAAGTCGACCTTCTTGGTGATATTTCTCTGTCTCCACTGCTCCTCAAACTCAGAGGCCGTCATCTGGTTCCAGGTGAAGTTTACAGGGTCCAAGTGGAACATCTGAGCCGCCCTCTCTGCACCACACACACAGAATTGAGAAGAACACAAATATTTAGATGTTTAAAGTGGGACTAAACACCTCAGCTCGTCTCAGGACCACATTTCAAGCTGATAAACTGGACAGTACCTGTTAGTCCTTTAAGGGAGAGTGAGGGGGGAGTAAGGACGAGGTCGGGGGGGTATAAGGAACAGTGTGATTGGTCTAACAGGTATCCACACTTCAAACTCTGTCCATCCAGGTTCTATTCAGTCCAGTCTGATGTCACAAAGCACTGGACATTGCTGTGGTCACACAAAATCTACAAATGGTCACATTTTTCTATAGCGCTTTTCCACCTTCAAGACACTCAAAGCACTTTACAACAAGGAACCACTCACACATTCACACACCAGTGTACACAGACACTGTGGGCAAGGTGGGTTAAGTGTCTTGCCCAAGGACACAACAGCAGCATTCATCTGTGGGAGCTGGAATCACACCAGTCAACCTGTGGGTCAGTGGATCTGACGCTCGACCTGAGATGTTCATGTCGAGAGCTGGAATCAAACCACCAACCTTCAGATCAGTGGGCGAATGCTCCACCAACTGAACTACTGCCGCCCAAATGTGCATAGTTTGGACTAAAATTGACACACAAAATAGAGCTGCACACAGTAGGTAAGTCTATTCAAACACAATGTGCACAGTTTACCCTCTACCCATTTTGTTTTGTTCATGTGCTTAAACAAAATGTGTCTTGCACATTACAGATATTGTATAAGCAGGTTTGAGGTCAGAATAAGTCTGATATATGCTGACTGCATCTAATTAAGCATTAGCACTGATGGAGCCCATATTATACAAGCTTGCCCAGCTTCTTTGGGTGTCCATGTTTTCTTCACACTTGACACAACTGTGGAAAAAAGTAATTAAATTGATTGACTGAATTGATTGACTGTTAACAGGGTAATTATTGACTCCACTCTTGTCTGAACATTTTTGAAACATGCTTATGTAGAAGGAGAGGAGAGGTGAGTATTTCTTCATAGCTGTGTGCCTGGGAAAAAAACACACCTGGTGTTTATTCTGGGTGACAAGAGAGGGATCAGAGACTGTTTATTCTGAGATAGAATGGGACTCTCACTTTGTGGATGATGCCAAACTGGTTAATATGTTACCAGTGGCCCATTGTCCATCAGAGCCACAGTGTTATGGACTAATGCACCTTATTACCACAGTACATCTGCAGACGAAGCAGATCCACTTCCTGCCCATTTGGGTGGGACAATTATCAACCAAACTTTACCAGACCATTACCTGATAAAGCCTGCCTTATGTAAAGGACTATGGACTGTTAGACTAATACGCTCTTTAACACCTCAGTCTGATGTTTCAGGTACATCAAATGGGTTCCCACGCTGATGATGATGATGATGATTATTATTATTATTATTATTATTTCTCTGAGACAGGGACAGCACACATTTTTTTACATTAACCTTGACTGGAGAGATGCATTGTACTAGTTTGTAGCATCAGTGCTCATTTCCACCTGTAGGTTCATTGATTGATTGTATTGATCTTGGAGACCTGTGTAGCATGTTATGAGGTGATGGGGGAAACCCATCCAGACATGAGGAGAAACATGCAAACTCCACACAGAAAGGCCTGGGCGACCTGGGGATCAACCCCAGAACCTCCTTGCTGTGAGACATGAGTGCTAGCCACTCAGCCACCGATTGCCTAAATGACATGTTTACACAGAACCCCTCATGTGTTAAGTGTTCAGAAACAAAAACCCTAGAAGTTTACGATCTCAAACAGAGTCAAAAGATTGTTCAGTGGGAGGCCTGAGTGTAGGGCTGTCAGAAGGTAAGCTGTGATCAGGGCCTGAGTTTGGTTGAATGTTTCCAGATATGAGCAGCAGGAGGATGATAAGAACACTCTGCTTAAACAGGTTATAACTGACATCCACCTTAATCTTGCATCCCACAGATGGTGAAATGGCATTAAAATGTGATCCTTCAAAACCAGCAGACTCATGAATGGGACCATGAATAAGGAGTCAGCGCTGGCTGAGGGTGGTGCAGGTCAAATTGAGACAGGTGTATGGATAACTGAGCGTGTTCCCCTGCCAGGCAGCAGAATGTTGACATGTAAAAATCACATCAAGACAGGGAGCACAGACTTATGAGATGCAGGGGACAAAGCAGGCATGGAGTCTGCGGAGAATCCTGTTTGCGTTTTCCCTTTAGCGTATCAGCTGGGTGTTGACGTTATGCTCCACTGCTGTAACCAGGAAGCGGAGGATCTTATAGTGGATGGTGCTTCACGACAAATCGCAGGACAAATGGTTGGCAGGAACAGAAGGCAACAGTACATTGAAATGACTGTAACCACATTAGATTGCCGGTGTGATAGCGGCGTATCACACCCCAAAACAGCGGCGTAACATTGGCTGCTAGATGCAATCTGCAGCAGCAAGTGACTGGTAAATCCAGTTACTCACACAATAAGTGAACATGTGCCAATATTAGCATCAAAGAAGCACAGACAGACACACAGCTCAAACACCTTTGAAAACAGTGAGACAGATTATATATTTCTTCTGTACCTTTGTATCTGAGAATCCGAAGTGTGCTTGGCTCCACCACCTCATTATCCAGCAGCACCCCTGGGTGCTTCACACGCAGCTGGGAGAGAATCTCCATGTCGAAATTACCTACATCATAAAACAATAACCAATAACCAATAAATCATTTTATGTTCCCAGAACTCTCCTGCATAAAAAAATAAAATAAAATACAAATCTACAGCAGGCACTTATTCTGACTCAGGATGTGACAATATCACATTTGAGTGTGAAGAAACATCACTATTTAATGATTGTTCATGATACACAGTTAGAGTGTAACACAGACATGTGATGAGCTCTTACCTTCTCCAGTCCCAAGTCCAATGATGTTTATTGATTTCCCATCCCCGATGCTACGAGACACAAAACAATTACAAACTACATTTTACCCATTCTTCAAGGTGCTGGTCGGAGTCATTTTGGGGTGTCTCTTAATTGCAGGTATGACAAAAATGTGCATTTATTCAAGAATTTGGATATGATCTTGTTTCATAGCACAAGCCTAAATTTATAATGTAGCCATACCGGCCTGTCAAAGTCTGATCTCATCAGATCTCAGACGCTCAGCAGGGTTAGGTCACAGGGGGGTGCCAGTTGTAAAAACTGTTGTTGTGTCCTTAGGCAAGGCACTTCACCCTCATTGCATAGTATGAAAGTGGTGTGTGCGTGAGTGTTGGTGGAGGTCGGAGGGGCTGATGGTGCAGATCGGCAGCCTCGATTCAGTCAGTCTGCCCCAGGGCAGCTGTGTCTACAGTTGTAGTTTACCACCAGGTATGGAGTGAATGAATAATGCTCTGTAAAGCTTCTTTGAGTGTCCAAACATGCACTATATAAAACTCATGCATTCATTATTATTATTAATATTTATTAAAATGACTATTTAAACCAAATCATTGCACAATTCTAATCATACCAAAGGGAGATGTGATAGTAAATTAAAAATACATGAGGTGTTATTAGCAACCATTTTCTTTAGGAGCAATAAAGACCTGTAACTGAATAAATACAAAATATAGTGTAGTATTTAAAAGAGTCATATTCTGTGTAACATTCTGGGTATATAGTGCAGACTGGGTACTGTGTAATGTATTTGGAGCTAAAATATTTCCTCATACATAAAACAATAGAACATCCAACCCCAACAAAATGACTTATGTTTCTTCTTTTAACTCTAATTATAGCCAGTTTTCCTTATGAAACTTACATTATGGTATCATGTAAGATAAATAAATAAATGCTGACTCATTTCTTTTAGTTTTAGTCATAACTATTTTACTATTTTAAAACAAAAACATATATTTTATCAATTCGTTGTTCAGTGGAAATAAAGACTAAACCCACTAGAACAGTGGAACTAAACATACTTTGTTCACTACCAAACTGTAAAATGATGATAAATAATAAGCACAGGTCCCTTCAGACCAAGTCATACTTATACAAACATGAAAAGCTCAAATGCATTTAAAGCCCCTTTCTAGCCCCTTGACCAAAGCCTTTACCTGGCCAGTTGTTCAGGCAGGATTGTAACCCTAACCTTCTCTGTACTGATGTTCACCTAAATGCAGCTTTTACGCGGTGAAGGACTTATCATAACCATCGTCATCATGAACGAGGGACTTGAGAGGAGAAGCCATGGTGCTCTGTGCTGGGCTCACAAAGAAAGGCTGGAGCTCTACTGACCACTGAGTCTGTGTCAATATTTGTAGTCAACACTTCCTCACAGCCAACCAATCCGATTTGCTTATTTCAGTGATAGTGTGTAAACCCTTAACCAGAACACTGTCCTGTTGGTGGGTCAGCAGTAGTGGCCAGTCACAGTAAACTGCACAATAATAAATGATGAAGAAGGATACTCCTAAGTGTCATGATTTAAAGAGTGCAAGTAAAGGTAAAACACATCACTTTTCTGTCATGTCATCCTCACAACAACAAATGTCTGCTGAGTAGGAAAATATGTCTGAGGAAACTGAAGAAAAGTGATTCACCTTACCTGCTTTGGAACTGATTGACATTTGTGTTGGAAATAAATGTAAATGATGAAGATAAGGACTCACCTCGCAAACTGAGAAGGCTCATACTTCAGCATTTAGATAGTGATGATGTCACTGCTCGCCAAGATGGAGGAATGTCTTTATTGTTAATAGTTAATGATGGAAGAGATGAACTGAAAACGCTGTCCAAGTCTGGTCCCACACCACCACAGCTCAGTCTAGTGGACAATGTTAGCACTGCATCCAATATACAGAAAAGACTTGACAATTATTGGGCAAAGTGGGGAACATGGACAAGGACAAGTTGGGATTTGCAAGTTTGGCCAGGCAAATTACGAAAACAATCAAGAAAGGATATGATAAATGTGACATTGTCAATGCTGTTGCTCAAGCAGTTCACCAAAACTGAGAAGTTAACTTGAAAGTAGAGATGACCTGTCACTGCAAGCTCTGAAACAAAGTTTAAGGACTCATTTTGTTGAGAAAGATGCCACTGAGCTGTACCACACCCTCCCTCATGCTGCCCAAGAATCCAGAGAGACTCCAGTTCAGGGCTTTGTGTCACATTTTCAATGAAAAGAGCTCTAAAAATAAAGTTTGATTTGATTTGATTCAGTTCCTTGTTCAAACCATGGACTTAAGGCAAAACATACTTTGCCTCAGAGAGAGCAGACACTGGATTACAGCACAGCCCAGGACTCATTCAGAATCAGTTCATACAAACAATACTCAATGGACAATGGAGAGGAAGAACAAGCTGTCAACAACTAAGGCTAGAGTCAAAGTGTCTGCAGTGGGTAATGATTCAGACACACTATGACACACTATCAATCAATCAATCAATCAAACTTTATTTGTATAGCACTTTTCATACATTTGAAATGTCGCACAAAGTGCTTCACATGCAACAGAAAAAAATAAAATAAAATAAAATTACAATATTAAAAAATAACAGCAACCCCCCACCTCATTATTTCATGCACATATACAACAATAAAACATAAACATAAAGCTCCTAAAGGTTATAGTAAATATATAAATAGAGCTAAAAACAGATGGAGACTAAATAAAATATTAATGTAATTTAATTAAAAGCAAATAGTAATAATAATAATAATAATAATAAAACAAGTAAAAGTTTCAATTAAAAGCTAAATTAAAAAGATACGTTTTGAGTTTACTTTTAAAAATATGAACACTCACAGTGGACCTCAGATCCTCAGGTCGACTGTTCCACAAACGGGGGCCGTAAAAGCTGAATGACGCCTCAGCGTGAGTTTTAGTTTGACTCTTGGGACAGTTAAAAGACGAGACCTGAGGACCTGAGAGTCCGAGAGGCTCATATGATAAAAGCAGATCAGATAAATAAATAGGACTAAGACCATTAAGAGCTTTATAAACTAATAAAAGAACTTTAAAATCTCTCCTGAAGCTCACAGGAGCCAGTGCAGAGACTTCAGTACTGGGGTGATGTGCTCTCGCTCCCTGGTCCTCGTCAGCAGCTGCAGAGTTTTGGAGGAGCTGCAGTGGAGCTGTAGATTTCTTTGGAAGACCAGAAAGGAGAGAATTACAGTAATCAACACGGTTTGTAATAAAAGCATGAATTAAAGTCTCTGCACTGGCTTGAGAGAGAAATGGTCTGACTCTGGCAATATTTTTTAGATGATAAAAACCAGATTTAGTGATGGACCTGATGTGTGGCTCAAAGCTAAACTCACTATCAAGAGTAACTCCTAAACTTTTCACCCTCTCACAGGGGTTCAGCTTTGAGTCTCTCTCTCTGAGCTTCAGGACCAATAATTAAAACCTCGGTTTTGCCCTGGTTGAGCTGGAGGAAGTTTGCTGCCATCCAGGACTTAATATCTAAAATGCAGTTAAAAAGGGTGTCGATGGGGCTCAGGTCATCAGGAGACACGGTGATATAGAGCTGGTATCATCAGCGTAGCTATGAAAGTTAACACCGTGTCTCCTGATGACCCGTCCTAGTGGCAGCATGTAAAGATTAAAAAGGGTTGGACCTAAAATTGAGCCCTGGGGAACACCGCACTCCATTTTACATTTTGCGGAGGAGTGTTCCCCAAGACTAACATAAAAATCCCTGTTTGTTAAAAACGATTTGAACCAGTTAAAAACAGACCCAGAGAGACCGAGTGCATAATGTATCTATCTAATAAAATCCAGTGGTCGACAGTGTCAAATGCTGCCGTGAGATCCAACAGCACCAGGACTGACAGGTTCTTCTTGTCCATGTTGGATCTTATATCATCTAGGATCTTTACTAGTGCAGTCTCTGTGCTGTGCTGAACTCTAAAACCAGACTGATGAATTTCAAAGATATTATTGGCAATCATAAAATCATTAATTTGGTTAAAAACTATTTTCTCTAATATTGTACTTAAAATCGTCAGATTGGACACAGGTCTGTAGTTACTGAGCAGGGAGGGGTCCAAGTTGTCCTTTTTAAGCACAGGTTTGACCATAGCAGTTTTGACTGGTGTTGGAAAAACCCTGTCTGCAGCGACACATTTACAATGTTAAGGACTTCTTGGGCTAAAAAATTAAAAACTGATTTAAAAAGTGATGTAGGGGACTTCCGGTGGCGCCATGTTACAGGCAACAGCGTAAATTACACGCTCCGTCCGATTTAATATAAATTCCTAACTTACCCATTATATAACTCGGCAATTTCTAATCAGATCAACATGGCAGTATCTCTGAGAGGCAAGGGAGCAACCAAACAAGATCAAGCTAAAGATAAAAGCGAACATTTGAAACAACAACTAACTCTGCAAGCCTCAAGTGCGGCTGTAGATGCTATTGCTAACGCTAGCATGCGTGACTCAGAATCAAAAATATTAGCAGAGCTCGAGAGACTCAGAAAGGACTATAGAGATGCCACATGGAAACCCAACAATCCTTGACAAGACTGGAGGAGTCTTTCAAGACTCTAAGAGAAGATATGTCGAGTCTGGAAAAGAGAACGACAGAGGCTGAGGACCGTATCAGCGCCAATGAAGACAGCACCAGGCGCCACGGACGGACACTTCGGTATTTGCTACACAGAGAAATGGATCTGACGGCGAGATGTGAGGACATGCAAAACACACTCAGACGGAACAACTTGAGGATTTATCGTGTCCCAGAGGGAAGTGAGGGAAAGGATGTTAAACAGTTTGTCCAAGAGTTGCTTAAATCTGTCCTTCAACTTCCTCCTGAACTTAACATCGGCATAGAGAGAGCGCACCGAGTCATCACCGCCAAGCCCAGGAAGCCCAACGCTGCGCCGCGCTCGCTGCTGGTCACATTCTGGGACTATTCTGTGAAAGAAATCATACTACGACAAGCCTGGAGCAGAGAAGAGTCGTGTACAAGGACGAGCAGATTTATTTTGACAACGATTTTTCTCCCGAGTTGCAGAAGAAGCGAGCGTTGGTTCGGGACGCAGTGAAGCAGCTAAAACTGAAGAATATCAGAGCCAAGTGCGTGTTCCCTGCACAGCTGAGAGTGTCACTGGACGGCAGCGAAAAAACGTTCCCAACAATGACGGACGCTCTACCGATGCTACGGGAGCTGGGGTTACAAGTACGTGTGGATGAGAGGGAGCGCTTGGACACGGAGCTGTCCCGGGACCGGTGGAGCACCGCAGGAGGAAGACCAGGTAGAAGTCCCGCTGCACTGTCCCATGCGGAGATTAAAGCCTTCTTTATGGATGAGGACTGAATGAACGGTTCCAGTTTTCGCCGAGTTCATACGAATAGTTTTGATAAGTAAACGTTAGGAATAAGAAATCATTTTTTGCTCTTTTGACTCCGGGCGGGACGTCAGGACACGAGTGGATTCGACACCACTTCGCCTAAAGCTGCAGCGAACCGCACTGGGAGCGGATGACAGGACAACACACTCTTCGTGTTTTCTCCCCCCCACGGAGGACCTGTCCCCACCCTCCGCCCAGGACACATCGGGGACTGGATTTGCCAGGTTTCAGTGTAACTGCTGTATTACAACTGTTCTTAATCCAGTCTGGTATGTGGAAGTTACTGTTCATAATGTTACTGTTTGTTCTAAGTTCACTTGTAAATGTTCTTATGTCCTGACACTACCTATGGGCCATTATTTCACTATATGCAATAACAGTTTTTTACGTGTAAAATTGAAGAAAGCTAAAAATCTAAGAAATGGATAATTTAATTTGTGTTTCTTACAATGTAAAGGTTTGGGCAGTCCAATAAAAAGGAAGAAAATATTGAACCATTTAAAAAAATTTCATTGTGCAACTGCAATGCTCCAGGAGACCCGCCTCAGAAAAGGAGCACATGAAGCTGAGGAGAGAATGGGTTGACAACAATACAGCTCTACATATCAAAATGGGAGAAAGAGGGGAGTCACAATCCTTTTCAGTAAGACAATATATTTTTGTCACGAAAAAACATTCACAGACGAGGAGGGGAGGTATTTGATGGTAATTGGCTCAATAGGGGGTCTAAAATCACTTTAGTAAATGTATATGCACCAAATGAGGACTGGCCAAAGTGTTTTAAGAGTCTTGCATCACTAACAGCAGAGAGATGAAGGGATCATTCTGGTAGGAGGTGATTTCAACTGTGTTTTGTGAGGACCTGTGGATAGACGTCCTGCAGACTTTGGCCCTAAATCTCAGAAATCTTCTACTTTATCTGCAATGATAAAAGAGTTAGGCCTCATAGATGTGTGGCGCCATCTTCATCCTAAAGAAAAAGACTTGACCTTCTTCTCACATGTAAACTGTAGTCATTCCAGATTAGACATGTTCCTAATATCTGGGGTGGACTCTTATAGGGCTACTCAATGTGATATAGAAGCAATTACCATCTCCAATCATGCCCCAGTCTGCCTGAAGTTAAAGATAGGCTCCAACAACAACTTTAAATATTGGAGAGCTAATGTATCTATTCTAAATAACAGAGATATTTGGCAAAAACTTCAAACATGTCTACTTGAATATGTTAAATGTAATGATGATGATAGTGTATCTCCATCAGTGCTGTGGGAGGGGGCCAAAAGTGTTTTGAGGGGTAATATTATAGCAGTTTCATCAAGGTTAAAAAAACAGAGGCAGAGCAACTAGAATTGGAAAACAAAATTAGGAAACAAGAGGAACAATACCAGTTAACTCAAAATAAGGACATTTTGACCTCTCTGAAGGAGAATAGGCAAAAACTTAATGATTTGTTGACATATAAGGCAGCTTCGCTTTATTAATTAACAATATGATCAATATGGTAACAGGGCGAGCAGGCTTCTAGCCTTCCAAATACGTAAAGCACAGTCAAGCAGAGTGGTTTATAAAATTAAATGTTCAAAAACTGGAAAATTGTTATCCCAACCTAAGGAGATTTCAGAGGCTTTCGCCTCTTATTATCAGGAATTGTACAGAGAAGAAGGGGACCCAAATAAAACACAAAAAATACAAACATTTTTAAATTCAATTAATCTTAGCAGATTAAATGAGGAGGAGGCCAATTTATTAACAAACCCTATCTCAGTAGAAGAAATCAAAAATAGTATTGGGAGACTCAAAAATAATAAATGTCCAGGAGTGGATGGCCTCCCTGGAGAATATTATAAACAGTTTGAGAAAGAGTTGACCCCACTTTTGTATAAGGTTTATAACTACGCATTAACAAAAGGTGATCCTCCTCAGTCGTGGTCTGAAGCGATCATTAGTGTCATCCATAAGGATGGTAAAGACCCGACTCCATGCATGTCTTATCGCCCTATCAGCCTCCTCTGTGTTGATTTGAAAATACTTACAGCCATCATCACAAACAGAATTCAAAAACTCATGAGACAATTGGTGAAACCTGATCAAACAGGTTTTATTACACAGAGACATGGAACTGATAATGTTAGAAGGGAACTAAATCTCCAAATAGTGGCACAAAAAAGGAACACCTCATCTATGTTTCTCAGCCTCGATGCTGAGACGGCATTTGATCGAGTGGACTGGGCCTTTCTACAACAGACTCTCAAACATATGGGCTTTAATGACACTTTTATTACTTGGATACAAACCTTTTATAGAAACCCCAGATCTCGGGTGAGGGTCAACGGCCACTGTTGGGATTTCTTCTCTCTGGGGCGTGGCACTAGACAGGGCAGGTCTTGTCACCTTCGCTATTTGCACTTAGTATTGAACCTTTAGCCGAACTCATTAGATCCAACCCTCTCATACATGGAATTAGAGATGAAAGTGATGTTCAACACAAGCTGTCACTTTTTGCTGATGATATTTTAATATTTTTGGAGAATCCCGTCAATTCTGTTCCAGCTTTGCTCCACAGTCTCCATGAGTATAGTACGGTGTCAGGTTATAAAGTAAATACAAATAAATCAGAGGCACTGATGATTGTTGGGGAATGGCCTTCACAGTTGGATCACCTTGTTGTATTTAAACAGTCCAAGCAGGGGTTTCGATATTTGGGTGTAAATCTTACCCCCAAGACGACTCAACTGTTTGCTTCTAATTATGGGAAGTTATTTAAAGAAATTAAAGAGGATTTAAATAGGTGGAATGTACCACCACTTTCCCTTCTGGGAAGAATTGAATGTATAAGAATGAATGTTCTTCCAAGACTTTTATTTCTCTTTCAGAACCTGCCTGTTTTGGTTCCACAGTCTTCATTTAAATTGATGGAAAAAATTATATCCAAATTCATTTGGCAGAATAGAAGGCCAAGAGTACGACTCAAAATTCTGATGTCGGGTAAGGAAAAAGGAGAGCTTGGATTGCCTAATTTGAAATGTTATTACTGGGCAGCCCAATTAAAAGCTATGGTGGCCTGGATTATTCATGATCCAGAAATGCATTGGGTGTTTATGGAGGAATATTCATTACCAGGTGTTTCCCTCTCAACTCTACCATTTCTTAGTCCACAATCACCAAAAAAAATTAAGATAACAAATTTGTGGGTCAATCATACTCTGAATGTTTGGAATCAGGTACAAAAACCTTTAAAGGAGCTGTGGTCTTGTCTCGAACTGTCCCAATAAATGGAAATGTTGAGTTCTTGCCGTCTCTTTCAGATAGGAGCTTTGAGCGCTGGGCGGAGAGACGCTTGATCACAGTCAGTCAGTTATTTGAAGTAAATGTATTTAAGACTTTCTCCCAATTGAGAGCGAAGTACAACTTACCTCCCAGTGACCATTACAGGTACTTACAGTTAAGAAATGATATTATGAAACATAAGGACTGGGATTATATCAGAAGAGACCCAACAAATACTGAGAAATATTTTTGTGATCTACTTGAAAACTCTGGTGTATTGGAAAAGCAAGTGAGCAAGATTTACCAAAAATTTTAATAGACATAGTCTGATAAAACAAATCATATAAAACAACAATGGGAAATGGAAATGAATGTGACTTTGGATGACGACACCTGGGAGGGTGTTTGTTCTGGTCATAAACGGCTGGGAAGTCAGATTTGGAAGAAGTTTGACTGGAAGGACAAATTAAGATTTTTTAGAACCCTGCTCAAAACTTTTATTTCAAAATGTAGTGTTAGTGATAAATGTTGGAGGAGGTGTGGACTTGTGGGCGACCAGACTCACAGATTTTGGGACTGCCCCAATATAAAAGGTTTTTGGATTAATGTTAAAGATGTTCTACAAAATATATCGGCTGTGGACCTGTTGATGGACCCAAAGACATTTCTGCTTGACATGTTCCCTGACGGTTTCTCTCATGATCAGAGTTTTCTGCTGCATCTTCTTCTGTTGACTGCAAGAAAAATGATCACGATCTACAGGCTGAAACCTGAAACACCGACCGTTGAACAGTGGAGATCAAAAATCAGACAAGTTTATACAATGGAACAGTTAACGGCTCAACTACAGCTCAAGGTGGCAGCTTTTGAAAAGAAATGGAGCCCAATTACTGACTTTTTGAAATAAGACACGTATGCCTTATTCTTTATGTTTTGGTTTTAATTTTTTTTATTTGTTTTTGCAAATTTTAGGTTTTTTTTTTTTCTCTCTTTCTTCTTCTAGAGGGGGAGTGGGGATAGAGAAGGGGCAAAAAAGTGAATATATAAACTGTGAGAAGGTCCAGTCTCAGAACAGTGTTGATGTGATTTGATTTGTGGCCATAAAAGTTCAAAAAAAAAAAAGCGATGTAGGAATAGGATCTAAAAAACAAGTAGCTGGTTTCAATTGTAAAATGATTTTGTTAAGAGTCGAAGCATCAACCAGGGCAAAACTATCAAGTGTGTTTGATCAAATCAAAGGACTTGTAATACAGATGTTGCTTGGTTGGATCTGTTGCATTTCAGCTCTAATGGACTGTATTTTATTGCTGAAGAAAGTCACAAAATCCTCACAGTTTGTGATGTTTGATGGCTCCTTCCAATTACGAACAGGGACGATAACAGAACTAATCGTGGAGAATAGAATCCTGGGATTTTTAATGTTATTATTTATAAGTTGGGAGAGGTTTGCTTGTCTTTCACATTTCATACCATTATTGTATTTTCTCACTTGTTCACGGTAAATTTCATAGTTTATTGTAATTTTATTCTTGCACCATTTTCTTTCTGCTTTTCTACAATTTTGCTTCAGTTGTCTTGTTTTTTCATTTTTCCACGGAGACTTTTTTGTCTTCACAGTTTTGAGTTTTAGAGGTGCCACAGCATCAAGGGCAGATTTTAATTTATTATTAAAATATTCAACAGTAAAATCACATGAGGATGGTAAAAAAGGAGTTGGAGTGTTGTTTAATATTTCTGTAAAGTTTGTTGTGACTTCAGCAGTAATACAGCGCTTTCTGACAATGCATTCTGATATGGGGGGTTGATCAATAGTTATATTAAAAAATATACAGGCATAATCTGAAAAGCCCACGTCCACAACAGAGGCAATGTCTACTGATAATCCAGATGAAATGACTAAATCTAATATATGGCCTCTGTTGTGGGTGGGCTGTAAAACATTTTGTTTAAAATTCATACAGTTTAAAAGGTTTAACAAATCTGTTGCTAGTGAGTCTGATTTAACATCAGTGTGTAAATTAAAATCCCCTACAATTATAATTCTATTGTAATTTGAGTGAGAAATGGACAGGAGGTCTGAGAAATCTGCCGTAAAAGAAGAGGAGTGTTTAGGTGGGCGATAAATACAAATAAGGAGGATGGAAGGATTTGTTAAGACCAGGGAGTGATGCTCAAATGAAGGGCACTGATTGAAATGAATATTTTTGTAATTCTGTTTAGCAGAGAGGATTATGGCTGTGCCACCTCCTTTTTTATTGAGGCGAGATGAATATGAATAACTCTAGTTAGGAGGTGTGGTTTCGTTTAGGGTTACGGCTCCATCTGTGCCTGTCCATGTCTCTGTTAAAAACATACAGTCTAGAGCCTCATCTACAATCATATCATTAATTATAAAAGATTTAAAAGTCCCATTTTACATGTCAGTGGTATTTTGTTCATTGTGTTAGCATGAGTAATTAAAATATTATTCCGACTAATAGATGTAGCTTTCGTATGTCTTTTAGTTTGAATAGGTGGAGTTATATGAACTGGGATATCATGTACAAGTGGACCTGATCCTGGTGACCCAGCTGGCACTGGTGGTGACCCAGTATGTTCAATATGGTGCTGTTCTCGTGGAGACAGGGAGGGGGAGCTAGTCTGAGACCAGCAGCGCGTTGAACGGTCTGAGGAAGAGGCAGCTGGGCGGTGTGTGGGGGAAGTAAACAGTCATTCACGTGCAGGTACCGTAGCCGGTACGTTTACCAGGTTGTGGACAGCGTAGACTATGTAGTTTTTAAGCAGACGGTTTCCAAGTGTATTTAGGTGTGAACCGTCTGCCCGGTAGTGTGA
>NW_026571473.1:42623873-42713873 GCF_026225935.1 Boleophthalmus pectinirostris | reverse complement strand
CTGTACCTGACTGTTTTCAAAAGAGCGACCCGACACTTTAGGTGGAGATGTAACTGTAAACTTTACATTTAGACTAAATTTTACATTTACATTTAAACTATACATCTGGACTGTAAACTTTACATTTTCTGTAAACTTTACTTTTAGATTGTAAACTTTATGTTTATACTAAAAACTTTACAATAACTGTAAACTTAACATTTAAACTTTAAACTTTACATCTAGACTATTAACTTTACATTTACACTGTAAAGTTTATATTTAAACTGTAAACTTTAAGTTTAGACTTAGACTTTACATTTAGACTGTAAACTTTACATTTATTTGGGCGGCAGTAGCTCAGTTGGTAAAGCATTCTCCCACTGATCTGAAGGTTGGCGGTTTGAATCCAGCTCTTGACATAAAAAAAAAAAAAAAAATCACAGGTTGAGCATCAGATCCACTGACCCACAGGTTGCTGGTGTGATTCCAGCTCTCACAGATGAATGCTGCTGTTGTGTCCTTGGGCAAGACACTTAACCCACCTTGCCCACAGTGTCTGTGTACACTGGTGTGTGAATGTGTGAGTGGTTCCTTGTTGTAAAGTGCTTTGAGTGCCTTGAAGGTGGAAAAGTGCTATAGAAAAATTTGACCATTTAGACTGTAAACTGGATATTTAGTCGGTAAACTTTACATTTAGATCGTAAACTGTATTTTTAGATTATAAACTTTACATTTTATATTGTAAACTTTGCATTAAGACTTTAAACTTTACATCTTTGCTGTGAACTTGATAGTTAAACTTTAAAATATACATTTAGACTGTAAACTTTACATTGAACCTGTAAACTCTACATCACTGCAAACCGGACATTTAGACTGTAAACTTTACATTTAGTTGGTAAACTTCAAATTTTAGTGTGACGGAGTAGCTCCGTCAGTGCCTGTGCTAACCTAAACACGCCCAAAGGAGCTCGCACTAAATGGTCACATTTTTCTACAGCACTTTTCCACCTTCAAGACACTCAAAGCGCTTTACAAGGAACCACTCACACATTCACACACACATTCACACACCAGTGTACGCAGACACTGTGGGCAAGGTGGGTTAAGTGTCTTGCCCAAGGACACAACAGCAGCATTCATCTGTGGGAGCTGGAATCACACCAGTCAACCTGTGGGTCAGTGGATCTGACGCTCAACCTGTGATTTTCGTGTCGAGAGCTGGATTCAAACCACCAACCTTCAGATCAGTGGGTGAACGCTCCACCACCTGAGCTCCTGCCGCCTCAGCTGCCACCTACTTACCTGGTTTCATTCATTCTGCTCCGTTACCCCACGATATTTACCGTCGCTCACCACCACAGTGGTGTTGGTGCACACAAGTCCACCGTCAAATCATCCATATCCATAACTTTGTCCAACGAATTTCCACCAGTGTCTCTCCTGTCCACACGCTCCACTGTCAAACAGACTCCACCAGTCACGTCCTATTTCCGTCTTCATGTGCGGGACGTTGGCGTCTGACGTCATCACAGAAAAGTCACTCCCTACAATAAAATATGATTTTACTTTCTCTGCTTCTGCTACAGGCGCAGAGACATGGTCATGTGATAAAGTGGATTTTTCTGTATTTTTTCCCCATTTTTGTTGTAATGGTTCATTTGGCTTTTAGGAGTGCAAATATATATTTTGTGTAAATTGGTTTGGGGAAGGAGACTTGGGGGATTAAAGAGGGTCACTCTCCTTCCCTCAGTCAGTTCAGATCTGGACTTGTACATGGAAAATATCATCCTATATCTTCTGAAGCATATGTCTGCTGTTATCTGTACATATTGTCAATACCTTTTCTTTGTTTCACTGTTTTGTATATAACACTCTTCAAAGTTGATTATTTTGGGATTATTTTGTTCATTAATTAAATCATCAAAACATCCTTCTGACTATGACATCATCATTACTCCAGAATAGAACCGTGTCACATTTAAACTGTAAACTTTACATGTAGATGGTAAATGTAACATTAAGAGTGTAAACTTTACATTTACATTTAAACTATACATCTGGACTGTAAACTTTACATTTTCTGTAAACTTTACTTTTAATTTGTAAATTTTACTTATAGATTTATACTATACATTTAAAGTGTATACTTTATATTTTGTCCATAAACTTTACATTTACACTTTAAACTTTACATTTAAACTGTGAACTTGACATTTAAACTATAACCTTAATATCTAGACTATAAACTTTACATTTAGACTGTAAACTTTAGACTACACACCTTACATCTATATGGTACTCTTTACATTTTGATTTAAATTATACATTTAGACTGTAAACACTACTACTACTACTACTACTACTACTACTACTACTACTACTACTACTACTACTACTACTACAACTGCTGCTATGCTATAGAATAGAATAGAAAGCCTTTATTGTCATTATACAGTATCATGAAATTCAGAGCTGCTCCATCAAAGTGCAAGTATTAAACTAAATAAATCAAACAAATGAACAGTTCTCATTCAGTTTGGTGACAGCTTTGGGGAAGAAGTTGTCCCTGAGTCTATTTGTTGTGGCTGGTGTGGACCTGAAGCACCTGCAGAGCAGCAGGTTGAAGAAGTGGAATCCAGGGTGTGTATTGTCTTTATGATGTTGCATCTACAACTCTTACTGACACAGTGGGAGTTGTAGATGGTGGATATGGAAGACAGAGGGCAGACAGTCATGTCCTGTACAGTGTTGGTGACTCTGCAGACTCTTCCTGTCGGCCTCTGTGCAGCGAGAGCCACACTGACACAGCAGAGGTCAGAGGTCAGCAGGTGACCAATGGTGGAACGATAGAAGGTCACCAGCAGCTCGTGTTTAGTTCCTCCTTCATGAACACCTCAGGAAGTGCAGCCGCTGCTGGGCCTTTTGACCAGTGCTGAAGTGTTGACTGACCAGGACAGATCCACAGAGACGTGAACCTCGAGGAATATGAAGGTCTCCACTCGCTCAAAGTCCAGGAGGAGTTCTTTAGTCTTGGTGATGTTCAGTGTCAAGTTGTTAGTTGCACACTACTATATAACTAACTGTATAAAACTATGGAAGTATTTGTCATCTTAATCTATTAAATAAACACGTTATGTGAAATAAAGTCGAAGTGAAATCACTCACATGTGTCTGAGTTGTTCACTCTCCTTTTGTCTTCATTTATTTTGTGATATTCTGAGGCTGAAATCACTTTGTGCTTCACTTTTGTCTCTGTTCAGAATGTTTGAATACATTTGTTGAGAAACTTTTAATGCATTTGTACAATTTATTAGAAATGAGAAGTATATTATGACACAAAGCAGAGAATATGAGAAGAAACCACACACAAGCGCTTTATTTTCAGCTTTTATGTAATTTTATTAACATTTTTAAATTCATATGGTGATAGTTCAATGAAATCAGATCAGATCATGATGATTTGACAAACACATTACATTTCATAACACATTCTGTTCTATTGTTATTTAGAATCACTTTAATCACAACTACTAGTACTACTACTACTACTACTACTACTACTACTACTACTACTACTACTACTACTACTACTACTACTACTACTACTGTTTTGCTGTATAATACTATGTTTTTTGATAAACTTTTAAAGCGTTCATACAGTTGATTAAAATGAGAAGTATATTATGACACAAAGCAGAGAATATGAGAAGAAACCATCACATTAGTTGATTTTCTGTCATTTTCATAACGTTCTTAAATTCATGTGGTGATATTTAAATGAAATCAGATCAGATCATAAATCTGTAACATCATATTTCATAACACATTCTTTTCTATTGTCATTAAGGATCATTTTTACAGTATCATATTATGTTGTGTTGATATAGATGCAGGCACATTTACTATGAAAAAAATAAAAATAAAAACACTCACATTTTGCTCTTCAAATGCTTTTCAAACTGTTTTCATACAGTCCCTGTGTCTCAGCAGGATTCTTTTATATTTAATCAACAGGATTAAGTAAAGTGTATGATTTACATTTAGATCTTTTAAAAACATAAATCAAAACAGATAAATGTGTTTTCTACATTTAAACATTCTCTGTAGCCTTACAACTGATTAACTCTTTAAAAATAATAATAATAATAATAAATCTCTTCATAATGATCTTGTTTCATGCTGTGTTCTGTTTTTGTTCTGTGTCTATTTGTACATTTCCTCCAGACTTTTTATTGCCTCTTCATAACTGATGTTTTTCCAATCGTCTGGAATTTCTCCACGACCTTCATATTTTAACTTATAAAAATTTTCTAGTTCTTCTTTAAATGTGCACACGACCCACTGCCAATATGACAGTTTAAACAGATCAGGGGTGATGCTCCATGTGTCATAAGGAAAACCAGCAGAACGATATGTTTTGAAAGGCACAAATCTGTCTGAAGCACGATGATAAAAAGAACGATCACCTGCTACTTCTGTTGTGCAGAACGGCAAAGACATCTCCACTGAGTCTCTGTAGTGAAAACCATTGACTGAAGGAGATCGATGAAAAGGAACACTGTGGTCAATCCCACCTTCTTTAGCACTTTTGTGACCTTTGACTGTGTTTGTACAAACTGCAGCACAGAACGGACATGTCTCCCAGCAGCAGTCACACAGCTGATCGATCAGGATCTGGTCTGGCTTCTGTCTCGACTTCTTTAACTCGTCCACTGATAATTTTTTAAGATCAGTGCAAATGGAATTTAGCCCTTTCTCTATTTCTTCTTTCAGAAAGTCTAAGTTTGTTACATCACTAAAGTTTTCATACAAATTGTTCCAAATGTCAGTTTGTCTTTTATGGATCGTACAAACTCCTGAAGCCACTGGGAGATGTTTCTGTTTTTTTTTGACACTTCATGAAGAGCTTGGACTATGTGTTTTTGGAGGTTTGAGATGTTCACCTCAAAGAAACTCTGACATTTCTCCTTGTACTGTGTTTGTAAGAGTTGTGTTTGTACTTCTTCTCTGATAAAAGTCTCTGTGTATGACCTGGGGTCCTTTATGTAATGAATGTATCTATGAAATTCTCTCTTTTCTGCCAGTGACTTGAGCAGATGTTTCTCCAGGTTGAGTCGGTTCTCTTTGAATGCTGGGACATTACATTTGAGTTCTCCAGCTACATCGATCGCTGTCTGGTTAATCACAGCCTCTGTCATAGACACTTTGAGTTTGTTACAGATGAATTCATTGAGAACCAGAGCTGAGGAACTTCCTTCACAGAAACTCTTGAACACGCTGTAGTATTCATCTTTCTTACTCTCCAAATATGTGTGAGCATCATTGTTTTTCATGAACTGAGAATGAGAGTCTGAGATCCACTTTTGTGTCCTGTAAAACACAAACAGAATCAGATCCACTTTAAACTCTTTCAGGAGAAGGAATTTCCATTCAGATTCAAATATGTCGATATTTTTTTTCACATTTATGCTCATTTCCCTCAGGTAAGTTGAACTGTAGCCTCTCTCTGCTACAGGTTTGTTCTTTATTTGTTCTGAGGCCTGTTTTTCAACACTTATAATGAGATTTTCCATCTGCATCTGCTGCTCCTGTGGAAGGCGACCTGAAAGGTATTGAACTTTTTCTTTTGTTTTAACCAAAGTCTCTTTGAATCCCTGTCTTTCTTTTCGCTTCTGGCCAACATACTCAGTAGAATCTCCACGTTCAGCCAAATTTTTGTAGAGTTGTTTAACTTTTCTTGACTTGATTAAATCCATTTCAAAACCGAGCTCATGAATGACTCTGATCTGATCCTCTTCCAGGTTTATCTTCTCAGCAGGTTTTATTCCTTGTGTTACTTCAGAAACTAAACCTTCCCAAACGAGGTTAAATTGATTTTGCAGTTCTTGATCATCTTGTGTTTTGCCTCTGAGTTTTTGAGCCAGCTCTTTGCTTTTTTGTAAGAGTTTTTCCTCAAACACAGTTTTCTTCTCCTCAAACTCTTTACTTGCTTTCTTCTGTTCAATAACATTACTCAGTTTTCTCTGAAGTCCTTGAACCAGTTCATCATGAAAATCTTTTATTTTAAGTTCATGTTGTTTATGCCACTGAATTAATATTTCTTTGTCTTTGTCATTCTCAAAGTATTCTGACATGGACTTCTTGATTTCATCATATTTCTCACTCACTTCTTCATTAAGAAAACTGAGGTTAACATGGTCAATAGTTCCATTTGTAATTTTTGGATAAAGTTTTTCTTCAATGTTCAACATTTCCTGCCTCAAAGCCCAAGTCCAGTTTCCATATTCAACCTCCAGTTTTCTGTAAACGGCGATCTCAAGAGAGTTTTTGAAGCTGAACACAAAGTTCTCATTTAAAAGTGCGTTCCAAAGATCATGAATGTTAGTTTTGAAATCAGAGAGAGTGACACCAGGAGACTTTGAGGCTTTGGAGAGAATGAAGCTCCTCAGATCTTGGACACTTTCACTGTAGCCTGGATTTGGAGGAGCCATTGGAGGAGTTCCCTCCCACAGCTGAGCAAAGTACTTCACATCTTTTTGAACATCAAACTCAATGATGTCATTGAAATTTTCAGCATCACAAACTTCTTCTTTGGCTGCTAGTTCTACCATCTTGTCCAGTTTGTCCTGCAGTTTTCGTTTTCCATCCATGTTTTTCTCTTTGGCGTTGACGTCTGAGACGTTCTGGTGAACAAACACACAACTTGGAGACAGTTTAACTTCCTTCATCCTCATGAAAGCCTGAACCACAACCTGCAGAACGTCCTGCATGTCAGAAGGATTCTCTCCAAAGATGTTCACCAGAGTCATGTTCCCAACACCAACCACAAATGTTGCCAGTTCATTGTCGTGGTGAATCGTTGAATTTCCTTCTAACTCCAGAGCTCGCAGCCCCTCAGTGTCCACCACCAGGATGTAGTCCCACTCAAAACCTTTCTTCATTTCTTCAGACAGTTTTACCAGCTGCATGAAGACTCCTCTGGTGCATCTGCCTGCACTGACTGCAAACTGAAGATCAAACATGGCGTTCAGCATCGTGGACTTCCCACTGCTCTGTATGCCCAGAACTGACAACACAAAGACCCTCTTATCTCCCAGTCTGAGGATGAGCTGATCAATAACACCTGAGATCCAGGTTAAAGGGACGTGGCCTGCGTCTCCATCCATCAGCTCCATTGGGTGTCCTGAAATCATCAGCTCTGCAGCCAGCGCTGGGTATTTGGACCAGTCAGTCCACTTCTCTTCAGGAGGTTTATTCAGACTCTTATGGGCTTCATAGATCTGAGCCATTTCTCTGAAGATGTGCTCCAGGCCACAGGTCGCAGACTGAAGGTCCTTTGAGAGTTTTGCAAGTTCTGCTTGTTTGGACTCTAACTCATCAGATTTGTCAAGTTTCTTCTTTAGTTCCAAAACCTCAGACCACTTCTGATCATATTTTTGTAGAATCAAAGACAAAGAACCTTTAGCATGAGCATCCAATAAGATCTGAGTCCATTTGAGGAAATATTCTCTCTCTGTTGGATCTGAAGTCGAGAGGTGTGTGATAAAAGACTTCATCAGTTCACTACAGGAGACTTTGCACTGTTCTTCTCTTAGTCTCTGCTGCTCTCTCAGCTTTCTGCTCTTTTCCATTTCCACATTTCCTTTGAGTCGATTCAGTTCTTTGTTTATTCTGCACCAGTCATGCCACATTTGGCCTTGACAGGGGAGAAATGTCTTTTTAATATCAGATTCTTTTACGGACTCAATTATCTTTATTTCTTTGGCAAAGAACAACCCTTTAGTGCAGCTGGGATTATTTTCATCCACTCTGAATCCAGTGTCAGACATGGACTCGAGCTGAAAGGACTTGAGCTGAAAGGACTTGTGTGGAGCAGATAAAATGTCTCTGATGATTCTCTTCAGTTCCTCAGACACATCTGACTGGCTTCTGTCTTTAAGACCAACTTTATATTTCCCATTTTTAATCTGAACTGCAGAATTGCTGCTGTTTTCGATCAGAGCGATGAGAGGTTTTGGAGACTCCAGAAGATGTTTGATCATTTCAGCACTTTGATGTTTCCGATCTATTTTCTGCACAAAAACCACATTGACCGAGGACATTTCCATCAGTATGTTCAGCTGTTGGTCGTGACTCAGACCATCTCCATGAAGGTTGCAGAAGGCCACACAGTCGCTGAAGCTGTCGTTGGGTTTTCCAGCCGGGCAGTACCAGGCGATCTCTGCTACTCCCTCAAACAGAACTCGACTTTTGGAGCTGCCGGGGCAGTTTCTGTGGAAGAAGGTGCTGTGGCGATCATTGATCAAAGTGTTGATGAACTGAGATTTGGACACAGACAGAGAGCCCAGGCGGAAACAGAACACCATGGGGGTCTCTGCTTTGCAGATGGGCATTGACTTCATCATCACAACATTTGAATTGTCTTTGGTTTCAGTTTTCCTCCAAGTTTTTTGAATCTGTCTGAACGTCCACAGAGGACACTGGATGTGTCCAGTGAATGGGTCAGGCACCAGCAGAGGTAAGGCGTACTGACACTGGGACAGCTTTGTGACCATCTTCTGCTTTAGAAAAGAGTCTGAGCAGTGGAACACTGCCATCTGGACGTCCAGAGGGTGGATGTGGGTCTGTTCTGATGGGGTTTCATCCTCAGAAGTGTCAAACAATTGCTCTATGCCATTCTGTTCACGTGGGCCTGTTTCATTTGTGCTTTTCTGTTTGGTCTGAATATATCTGGCCCTGTAGTCTAACATCAACAGTTTGTGCAGATAAACAGAGGACAGATCAGCCTCACATAAGTCTTGGTCGTGTTCTTTAGTTTGACGAATCTGAAGAAACTCTGCAGGGGTCAGGTTATTCTCATGTCTCTCCAGCAGGTGGAGTCTGATCAACAGTTCTTCAGTTTTCTGTTTCCTGATTGGATCCATCACAGAGTTCTGAAAAATATAAAAACACAATCTTAGCTTTACAGAAAGAACAAAAATGTGGCTGTTTGCTGCAGGTGTTCCAGTCAGTAGGAGCAAGTAGAGGGTGGTCTTGGAAAAAGGATTAAAACTCAAACACAACGAAGCCAATGATGTTCATTTTGTCTTCTTATATATTTTAACTTCTTAGGTTCTTTTTAGAGACAATGCAGTAAAGTGTATTGACCTTGTTGACATGTTTTGGCTGCTGCATCTTCAGAATTGTCCTGGTGTTGGTGGTGACGTGTCGTATATCAGCTGTTGTTACTTCCTGTGGGCGTGGTCAGACCTGATGGACCTGGCAGGTCGCTCAGACTGACCACGCCTCCCGTCGCCCGGTGTCTCTGGAGGAGGGTGTCCCAGGTGTGTGAAAGGAGGAACGCGCCGTCATCACGGTTAATGGTGTCCGTGCCTCGTTTCCTGATTTCACCGTCCTCCTTGATCCAGCGTTTGAACTTGTTGCTTTCTGATCCAATGACCCGAGCCCCGACCTGATCCATAATGTGGTTGTTCCTTTTACAGTGTCTGATGTGGAGGATTTTAGGTTTTCCTGTTTTGTATGTTTTTGTATTTTTTCAAATCAACAAACCGCGGAAAAAAACACAACACCTGGGACACCCTCCTCCAGAGACACCGGGCGACGGGAGGCGTGGTCAGTCTGAGCGACCTGCCAGGTCCATCAGGTCTGACCACACCCACGGGAAGTAACAACGGCTGATATACGACACGTTACCACCAACACCAGGACAGTTCTGAAGATGCAGCAGCCGAAACATGTCAACAAGGTAAATACACTTTACTGCATTGTCTCTAAAAAGAACCTAAGAAGTCAAACACAATGAATTCCAGGCACTCCGACTAAGTAGAAAAAGTTAAAACTCTGATGAGCCCTGATGAAGACCAGTTAAGGTTGAAACATGTTGGCTTTGGCCATTCAAATAAAGGCCTTTTAACTATATTTTTCCTCGTGCGATGTGTTAACTTTTTCTACTTGGTTGGAGTATCTGGAATCCGTTGTGTTTGAGTACAAGTTTAACTTTGTTTTTGTTTAACTTAGTTTCTTAGTGGTTTAAATGTATCATGATTAAGATAAAATAAAATACCCCTTCCTGCATTATTTTTTAACAGTCCCACTACTTCAACAATTTTTTTTTTTTCATAGTCAGAGTAAGTAAGTATGTCTTTTTTTTTATTTTATTTACATAGCACTTTTCACAGACATTTGTCACAAAGACCCAGTTCATTATTCATTCACTTCACACCTGGTGGTGGTAACCTACTACTGCAGCCACAGCAGCCCTGGGGCAGACTGAAAGAAGCATGGCTGCCAATTGGTGCCTTCATCCCTTCCACCATCCCCAACACTCACACACACACCACTTTCATACTAGGCAATGTGGGTGAAGTGCCTTGCCTAAGGATACAACAACAGTTTTTCAATTGGCGCTGCCCTGCCATACACTAATAAATCATCGGCATACAGCGAGACGATATGTTCATCGTCATACCTAATTATGCCAGTGATGTCAGGATGGGATATCAGAGCTACAGCCAAGGGCTCAATAGCAATGGTGAACGAGAGAGGATTCAAGGGGCAGCCTTGGCGTGTAGAACGTTCTGAAAGAGTGTTATTTGTTCTGACTGAGGCTAAAGGAGAAAAATACAGAAGTTTAATCTGATAGATAAATTTGTGTCCAAACCCAAACTAGTACAGGGTGTGAAAAAGATAGTCCCACTCTACCTGGTCAAATGCTTTTTCAGCGCCGAGTGAAATCAACACCTCAGGAGAGTCGGGAGTAGAGGGCTTGTAAAGACTATTAAAAAGTCTCCTCAGATTAGAGAATGAGTATCTACCTCTAATAATGCCAGTCTGATCCAGTGAAATAATTGAATGGAGCACTGATTCTAGATGTAATGCAAGAAGTTTAAACAAAAGTGTTGAATTTACAGGTAACAGACTAATGGGCCAAAAACCAAAATAATAGTTCACATTAACATAGCATTAACATGTATTTTCAGGAAATGGAAATAGCCAAAAGTTAGAGTTGCATGAGTTTTAACCCTTCCAGACTGACCGCGCATAACTTTTTAACCATAAAAGATAGAGACTTAATTTTTTTTCCTTGTATAGATAAGACCCGTGGCTTTACGAGCATCTTTCCGGCATCATCCTACGTCACACGCACGCTGCGTGGTGACGTAGTGAAAACAGGTGTCCAATAGGAACTTCGCTCTTCGGCACGTGACGCGCTCCATCCATTTTCATTGGCCCAAACTTTGCCAAAGATTGTTGTAAGTCAAGATAGTTACTCCTCTGTGCGTCTGTGCTCATAGCATTTGATAAAGCAGACCTAAGTACCATTATTTCTCAAGTAAATGGCAAATTACGCATCTCGGTGTGCGTAATTGCGCATCCCTTACTATTTTTATTTGAGAAGTTTTTTTTTACTTGCAAATGATACATAATACACCCAACAGGATGTAAACAGCCTAGTGCCGAGCAATGAATCGGGTGTGCGCGGGTGTGAGCAGGTGCGCGCAGATGCGCGCTTGGCGTACACACATTCGTGTGCCAAGGCATTTGTTGTTTTGCGCACAGAGGATAAAGAGCTCCGGGAAGTCTATCAGAAGAAAGAAAGAAAGAAAGAAAGAACGAACGAACAGAAATGGCACGAACAGAAATGGCACGAACAGAAATGGCACGCAAAGCGTCACTTTCCTTGCTGGAAGCAGTGGCGATGGTAACGGAGCCTGGCAGTGACGCCGAGTCCGATGTGGACACTTTTTATACAGATGAAGAGTTGGATTACCTGGAGGGTCTGGACCCTATTGAAGAGTAAGTAGCAAATATTTCATAGTTATTTAGAGCAAACATCATGCACACTTGTAGTAAACGGGCGTAAATACATAATAGTAGCAGGCGTAATGCCTATTTACGCATTGTTTGGATACAGTTTTATTTGATGCGTGAGGGGTATAATCATTTAGGTGGGGGATGAGATTGTGAACTTCAGACAACTGTTTACCTGTGTTGCACTAGACTTATGACATGTATGTTGTTGTTTGTAATAACGAGCTACAAACTACATGTGTAAAGTGGATGAAGTGGTTTGGGAGGTGTGGATGTCCTAATTAGTGAGGTCATAATCTGTTGACACCATTTGGGTGGGGATGGGGTTGTGCATTGTCTTTGCCCCTGCTGCACTAGACTTAGACTTGTTGTAGTCCATATGTAATACACAAGTTTTACACAAACTAACATTTGTTCCTTTTCTTTTGTTTAGTGCTGAGTCAGAGGATGTTCCTCAGGCTCCTCCAGATTCCCCTGTGCCATTCACTTCAGGTGTCTCCCCAGCTTCATCAGTGTCTACAACCCCAGCCACCCGTCCAGAACCATCAACACCTTCAACACCTACGATCTCCTCTGAGAGCAGGAGGAGGGGCAGGGATGGAGGACATGGAAGATCCAGATCTCCACTCCTCAGTACTTCATCTCCATCACCACACTTACTAACCACCACACCAGGAAGACCGCAGCAGGCAAGGATCATATGGAGGCTGTCATGTGTGCACTGCTGACAAACACAGGGGAAGAGGCAGTGTACTGCATGGAAATGCAAGGCCTGTGATGTGGCACTATGCCTGGTGCCTGATAGGAACTGCTTCCATGATTGGCAATAGTGAAGGACTTGGACGAGTGCACTTTTTTTTGTTTTGAGGGCAAAAATGAAATTTTTAGAATACCTACAAACTTCATATTTTGCACTTTTGTAGCTAAGACCCTAAACTAAGTATTTATTATGTCTAAAAAGTTGTTTGTACATGTTTGCTGTGTGTTTTGAATAAAGGAGTGTGAATTTTATTTTCCGTTTTTTTTTTTCCTTTGTATTTCTAGTTCTATAGCTTTTATTACAGCCATATGACACAACTACAGCACTCAGATTGTGAAAGAACAGGTTGTACTGAAAAAAAGGATGTATAGCACTTCATTAGGGGATAAAAGAGGGAGTTTTAATAGCAAAATTAGGAAAAAAATCCAGGCGAGGACAAATGTACCAAAAATGCCCTTAGGTCTGGAAGGGTTAACAGTTGGCAAATTTTCAGGACTTTTCATTATGAGTCACTGGGTGAAAAATGGGTGAGTTGGTTAGAAGAAAAATAATAATAAGAAAGAAACAAAGAAAGAATAATATTCTGATACGAGAACATTGTTCCGCTTTTTTTTGGCCGACAAACTATACATTTTTGGAAACCTCTGGTGCATTGCTACGTCAGGGGTCCCTGGTCACTACGGGCGAGTCACGTTGTGTCATGTCACTTCCTGCCCACTATGAGCATCACTTTGCAATACTAATAGGCCCTTTGCCAGCTTTTAGCGCTCGTGCCTAATAATATTTTTAGAAAAACAAATGTATCCGTTAACATAGGAACAACATATTATACATTTTTTGAAAGCTCTTGACCTTCCCCACGTCACCATGGGGTCATTGGTGAGTTACAGGCGTGTCTCAGCTTGTGCAACAATGAGCAACAACTCAATTTGTTCCCTCAGCTTTCACAGTTAAACTTTCCAGAGGTGCAAATTCCAATGCAGCGTTCACTTTGGCGCCAAAGTGAACGCTGCATCTGACACAAGTTCATCAGTCGAGACCAAGGCTTGGTGTGACCTCCCTGGGCAGCTTCACTTCTCGCTCGTGTACTCACCAATGATAATGTAAAAAAGTTAAAGAATGCAGATTGGTCAAACTATGTTTACATGACTATGTAAACAATGCCAGTCATATTAGACAAGGAGATAAATTAAGTTCCTTGTATTACATTTAAGAATCACATGGAGTGATCCAAAAACACGTCTTACATGATGGTCACTCAGAAGTATCTCTGGATGAATTATGTTTAAAATCATAAAACAGATGTCGACAACAAGACACACAGTGGAGCAAGTCATATCTGCAGCACTCGGATTAAACTACTCATCATTTCACTTTGGTCATCTGCTCCATGCCACTTTTCCTTCAGTTGTTCTTGTAAAGTTTCTGTCTGATGTTGTAAAGTGTTTTATATTTATCCATCACAGCTGTAAACTTTCCGTGTCCATCACAAGTCTTTCCCTGAGCTCCTGATGTAACGCACGGTGTTTGCTGTGCGTGTGCTGTGCTGCTGCACTTACACTGTTACTGCTTTGGTGTAAATGGAGGGTCAGACCACTCCCCAGCTCAGTGCACAATTTTAGCTTTCTACAGTTCTGATGGCAGCCTACCTACTGGCGACTTATTTTATAAACAAAGCAAAGCACAAAATGAGAATAACTTGGTCACAAAATTAAATAGAGCTGATGACAGAAATGACACAAGGACATAATGAAAACATGGCAGCGTTAGGACACAGAGTCAGAAAACAGAGTTTAGGACGTCGCTGTAAACGTCCTCGTGTGGATGAGCAGATTTTGGACAGATCCAGATCAAACCAAACTGTAGATCAGAGCTGAGGTGGTACAGGAGCAGGCGAGAGGCTGTGGGAGGGCATCTGGATGGCACTTGAACATTCCGCAAGCAACATGTTATGAATGTTAAACATTTATCATTCTAATATATTTCCAAATTAAAGAAGGCATTTTCATGCATTGAATATGTTATGCATTGTGTATTATAACAGACTAGTTTGATATTTATTTTTACGATTTTGGCAATTCACTGAAGACACCACACCTGCCCTCAGTCTGCTCCACTCCGTCTCATATTCAGGCGTGGCAGACCTCTGTTCAGAGCTCCACGCCCCACACTTGCACTCATGAGAAGACTGGGGACAAGATATGGCCCATGATATTTTTTCTAAAACTTGAACAAATTAAATATACATTAAGAGGACGTACAGACAGAGTTTTCCAGATATGGCAATGCTTTATTTCTTATTTTTCAAATTTGCAGCTGTTGCCCATTTGAATGTATGTTAGTACCTACCTGTTGTGATTTCTGTAATTGGGAATATTTAATTGTTGGTGTTATGTGTGTACTCTAAATGTCGAGTTGAGATGGGCTGGTGATGATCTTTAAATAAATAAATAAATAAATAAATAAAATTTTAAAATAATCATCTAAATATGCTATTTTACCTTTAGTTTGTTAGAATTTTCTGTGTGATATACAGTGGCCTTTGGGGAAGGGCTGGTAAAATAGTACATTTATTTAAACTACATTTTTATTATTCACTTTTAATGCTAAAATAATATTGACTTGAATCAAGTTTAAATAAATGTCTTATAAATAAGAAGTTCAGGGCTTTAACACAGAAACAGACACTCACCACTGCAGCTTCAGTGTGGATCTGAACATGACACTCAGCCTTGGTTTGGTTGAACTGATCTTTTTTCAGGTCAGTCAAACAGAATCATAAAATGTCTCCTCATTTAACCCTATAAAATGAAAAGTATTTCAGTTTGGCAAATGAATAGCAAACTATAAAATGAGATTAAACATTTTCCCATCAGTGGAAATTTGTGTTGGCGTGAAGTGCAAAGTCCATAAACATAAACATAAAACAGTACAGATGACAGCATAAAAAGAGATAATACAAAGCACTCACTTGTATCATCAGTGCACTTTGTAACATTCATGAGTTCATAGTCACTACAGAATAAAACAGTAAAGTGGGGTTTTGTTGAGGGTGTGGAGAGCCGCTCAGCCAAACAAATGTTCTCATGAGAAAACATTTTGTGGTCACATTTATCTTTTCAAGGGGGTGCTGTAGAGCAGTGAAATTAAATCATAATAGAAATAAGAATAACCACAACAAAAGATTTGCCTAAAAAAAAATAATTATATATATAATTGAATAATAATTGAAGTAGAAACTTCCCACTACTTTTATTGTGGTTATTATTATTTTATAGTGGTGATTTCACTTATGTTATATGTTCCATTGTATAAGAATATAAATACAAAAGACACATAAATATATGTTTCTTTTAAAAAAGTAGAAATTACCTGTGTCTTGTGCAGCTCCTCCACTGACTCCAGACCAACGTTTGTCTCAAATCTTCCTTCTAAACTTGCCCAGTGTAGGAGGCGACTGTCAGTGACTCCTCCTACTCCTGCTCCTCCTCCTCACCACATCAAGATTTCAGTCTGGGCCAAATTAAAAGTTGACTGTTTCCTCATTTCTTACGGCGTCTTGAGGCAGTGTTACACAAACACAGTGTTTGTGCAATGTTCTTAAGTAGATTAATACAAACAGCCTCAGATCGTCTTGTTCTTATAAAGTCTCTCCATAACCTGCCCCCACCTCCCCCTCTGAACTCCTCCACCACCACACCCCCACCTTTCCTTCACTTTTTTGGTTCTTCTGTTTGTCTTTGTTCGTTTTCTCTTCTTCTGTGGGTGTCTTCTACTACTTTATTTATCCCCACAGGGTGAGATTCAGGTGCCTGTCAGTAGCAGATACAGTAAGACAACAATAAAAAAATCAAACTCTAAAACAGCAGTTTTCAATAGGTGAGGCCCAAAGAGCCATTGGGGAGGCGTGACACACATGTAAAGAAAAACTAATGGTCCATATGTGTACTCATCTGCAGCAGAATTGATAACAGTAATTGTGTGCGCATGTATTAGCTGTAAAATGTATCGTTTTCTGATTCCATCTCAACAGAAATCAGCAGCAAGGGAGGAGACAGGACCCAGCAAAAAATGTAAGAAATATGATCTTGATTATTTAAAGTTCAGTTTGACCTGGTCGGGTTTAGACTGCAGCTCTGCCACAGTGTGTCTGCAAAGAGGAGCTTGTGAATGACCATGAGACCTGCAAACTCCAGTGTCACATTGAGACAAAACACGCAAATCTAGTGAATGAGCCAGCAGAGTTTTCTGAGAGGAAGCTGATGATTTGCAGTCACAGAAAAGCATCATGCAGACATTTGACATCATCAAGGAAGCATCTTATTGTGTAGTGGTGTGTATAGCTCCATAATAACAGGGGTACAATCCTTATTCCGACAAACCGCCACTCCGACAGACCCTCACGCCAACATTCTGTCATTCCAACAACACTCCATTCCGATATGCCCCCATTCTGACACCTTTTATATCACTATTCTGGCAACCTACTCGTAGTTTGCAGTGTCACCTTTTTTGCCTTGTATATGGTGCAGACTGCGCCTCTAATCCAGAACTAAAATCATAACTAAATCATAACTAAAACCAGGTCTAAACCAAGATTTAACCAGTACTAAACCATGCTGCACGCACCACACCTCCTATGCCGCCAATTCGTAAAAATATTGTCCCGATAAGGGCGCAGGCACAACTTAATAATTCTCTTTGTGTGTCAGAATGGCGGAATGTGGAAAAATAGCTAAAGTGCTGCCACTCCGACCAAGAAAAAACAAAATGGCGGAGTGCAGCGACTTTTGATAAAAAATGGAAATGCCACCGCTTCGACAATTAGACGGAAATGTGAGAGTGACGGTGTGTGGGAAATGCCCTGATCTAAAACATGAATCCAAGGAAATAAACTCCCACCACACACACATCAACAATGAACACAGTGAAAACAGCAGCAGGGATAAAAGATCTCCTAAAACTCTCCGTGCTACAGGGCACTGAGAGGAGGTGGTCATTTCTGCTGCTTCTCTGAGCAGTCAGTGTCACATCCACAGGGTGTGTGGTGTTGAAGGGGCAGCCTCTGTTCTCCTCATGCATCTGTCAATCACCACCCCAACTGTGTCCAGTGACTCTTGGACTCTTCTGCAGTCTGTTCTTCATTCATCCATCCATCCATTTTCATCTGCTTTATCTGGGGTCGGGTCTCGGGGGCATCAGTCTAATCAGGGACTCCCAGACTTCCTTCACCCCAGACACTTCCTCCAGCTCCTCCAGTGGGACCTGAGGTGTTCCCAGTCCAGTCCAGAGACATGGTCCCTCCAGTGTGTCCTGGGTCTCCTCCTCCAGGTGGGACATGAACACCTCCTGAGGGACACGTCCAGGAGACGTCAGAACAGACGTCCTCCCCTCAGACGCTCCTCTCCACGTGGAGGAGCAGCGGCTCTACTCCGAGCTCCTCCCCTCAGACGCTCCTCTCCACGTGGAGGAGCAGCGGCTCTACTCCGAGCTCCTCCCCTCAGACGCTCCTCTCCACGTGGAGGAGCAGCGGCTCTACTCCGAGCTCCTCCCCTCAGACGCTCCTCTCCACGAGGAGGAGCAGCGGCTCTACTCCGAGCTCCTCCCCTCAGACGCTCCTCTCCACGTGGAGGAGCAGCGGCTCTACTCCGAGCTCCGACCTCTGTCTCTAAGGGAGACGCCCGGACGCCCTTCGGAGGAAACTCATCTGTGTCTCTTGTATCGTGGATCTGGTCCTTTTGGTGATCACGCAAGGCAAGGCAAGTTTATTTGTACAGCACAATTCGTACACAAAGTAATTCAAAGTGCTTTACAGAATCATAATAAAAACAAATGAAAAAATACATAATCATCACAAAATTTAAGATTAAAATTAAAAAAGAGAGAGAGGCAAATATATGCAGGAGGTTTATTACAGACAAAAAAACAAGCAAAATTACTGAACTTTGGACTATTACCTGCCAGAAGAGCCATCGCCTTGAACTGGAAAAATACTGAAGCCCCTTCAACAAAACAGTGGATTAAGGAACTTTCAGAATGTATCGGCCTTGAAACATTGACATTTATAGCAAAGCGAAAACAAAAAGACTTTGCAAAATTATGGGAACCTTATTTATCCAAACCTACATCCAAAAATTTGAAGTGATGCGTATGTATAATAATATTGTTGTTCTTGTTGTTATTGCTTGGCATTGGTGGTAGGGATGATAACAATGATAATACTTAAATTTTCATTATTATTGTTTTTGCTATTATTATTGTTTATTTATTTATTTTTATTTTCCTATTTTACTTTATTTTATTATTTTAGTTTTTATTTATCTATTTATTTATTTATTTTTCTCTTTTCCCATTTTTCATTTTCCCTTTTTAAAATTCATATGGTCACTCAATATGAATGTTTGACTTACCTCTGACTGATAAATTGTAATGTGCAAGTATTGTTTAGGGAATATGTGAATGTGTGTGTGTGTGTGTGTGTGTGTGTGTGTGTGTGTGTGTGTGTGTGTGTGTGTGTGTGTGTGTGTGTGTGTGTGTGAATTGGCCTGTTACTCTTTTTTGTTTATATGTTGACCTGTGTTAACCTGGTCAACATTTTTTGTCTGAAAATTAATCAAAATATTGGAGAAAAAAAAAAAAGAGACAGTCAAAATCTCAAAGTCTCAAAGTCCCTTAGCTATAGACTTTTGGATTTTATTCCAACTTTTTATTCTGTTAGGTGTTTTTTAGACAATATGTTATAAATCTGTAAGATATAGTCGGTGTAACATGAGTTTAAAGCCACATCAGTGTAACTGTGAGACATGATCATTGGCATAATTCTATTACAGTTCAGTTACTTCTTAGTTATTGCACCATTCAAGCAATCACTGAAACAAGCAGTCATTCTAGTGTGCTTCAAATCTATTATCATCATCCTGGTCCCAAAAAAGGCTTCCACAACCAAACTTAATGACTTCTGCCCCATAGCACTTACCCAAGTCATCACCAAGTGCTTCGAGAAACTGGTTCTGAGGCTCATCAAAGCCTGTCCCCCCCACTCTAGACCCGCATCAGTTTGCATACCAGTTAAACAGATCCACAGAAGATGCAATAACCACTGCCCTCCACTCTGCGCTGAACCACCCAGAGAAACAGGTGAGCCATGTCAGGATGCTCTTCACTGACTACAGCTCAGCTTTTACACAATAATACCAGACATCCTCATCCCCAAGTTGGCCAACCTGGGGCTCCCACCATCCACCTGCTCCTGGATCAAAGACTTTCTGGTCAATCGACCCCAGCAGGTGAAACTGGGTCCCCACCATCATCCACCCGCACTCTCAGCCCCAGCTTCTCCAGGGCTGTGTGCTGAGCCCACTCCTCTACTCGCTCTACACTCACGACTGCAGTCCCGCCCACCCACAGAACATCATTGTCAAATTTGCTGACGACACGACAGTGGTGGGGCTGATAACAGGGGAATGAATGAAGAGCTGTGATGGGGTTCTATTCTAGGGTAATGATGATGGTGTAGTCAGACAGATGTTTTCATGGTTTAATTAGTGACAGTGTTCCCAAATAATGAAGTTTGAAGAGTGCTATATACAAAAACAGTGAAACAACAAAGAAAAGGTAGTTACAATATATACACACATCAGCAAAAATATGTTTGATAATCTGTAGCATGTTACCTTCCACGTGCAGGTCCAGGTCTAAACTGACTGAGGGAGGGAGAGTGGCCCTCTTTTATCCCCTAAGACTCCTCCCCCAAGCCAATTAACACCAAATATGGATTTTCACCCCTAAAACCCAAGTTAACCATTACAATGAAAATAGGAAAAATACTGAAAATGCACTGAATCATATGGTCATGTCTCTGCGCCTGTAGCAGAACCAGAAAATGTAAAATTAATATTTTATTGTTAGCTGTGTTTTTTTGGTGACGATGTCACAATGACGTCAGACGCCAGTGTCCTGTGCACAAAAACGGAAATAGAAAGTGATTGACAGGGCTTTGTTTGCCAGTGGGGCGAGTGAACTGGGGATGGATACTTGGTTGAAGGTAGTTGAGAAACAAAGTTATGGATGTGGACGATTTGGCTGAGGACTTGTGTGCACCCAAGACTACTGTGGTGGTGAGCAGATGGAAAATATATTGCAGGGACCAGTGCAGACAGATGGGAAGTGAGAAACAGAGCAGGATACTGGTGCGGAATGAATGAAAAGCAGGTAGGTAGCTAGCGCGGGCTTGTTCAGGTGTGCTTAGGTAAACGTGCTCCCTGGCGGAGCGGCTCCATCACAGGCACCATACAGAGATGAGGTCATGAAACACAGTGAGGCTGTGCAAATAACTTGACACTGAACATCACCAAGACTAAAGAACTCCTCCTGGACTTTGAGCGAGTGGAGACCTTCATATTCCTCGAGGTTCACGTCTCTGTGGATCTGTCCTGGTCAGTCAACACTTCAGCACTGGTCAAAAGGCCCAGCAGCGGCTGCACTTCCTGAGGTGTTCATGAAGGAGGAACTAAACACGAGCTGCTGGTGACCTTCTATCGTTCCACCATTGGTCACCTGCTGACCTCTGACCTCTGCTGTGTCAGTGTGGCTCTCGCTGCACAGAGGCCGACAGGAAGAGTCTGCAGAGTCACCAACACTGTACAGGACATGACTGTCTGCCCTCTGTCTTCCATATCCACCATCTACAACTCCCACTGTCTCAGCAGAGCGAGGAACATCATTAAATAAAATACACCCTGGATTCACCTGTTCAACCTGTTGCCTTCTGGCAGGAGCTTCAGGTCAGTTCCAGCTTGGACCAACAGACTCAGGGACAACTTCCTTCCCAAAGCTGTCAAGATACTGAACTAATTTTTACACTGAGAACTGTTAATTTGTTTGCTTTTTTTTCTTGCACTTTGACAGAGCAGCTCTGCATCTCTTTATACTGTATAATGACAATAAAAGCTTTCTATTTTATTCTATTCTATAATCTTACTACTTGAAATGTGCACTAATTTCTATGTATTTTATTTCATGTGCTTCTGTCTCAGGTGTAACTCTGTTGTCTGACGTACAGTGGGTAATAATGTTGCATATGACTCTTCATGTTATTAAAAAAAAAAGTCTGAATGTTAGCAGCTTGCATCCTTATTTTCTATGTTCAAACACACTGAACATGTCTGAGGTCACACCACTAGATTTAAGCCTTCTATTGGAGGAGGAGTTCAGAGAGGGAGGTGGGAGCAGGTTATGGAGAGACTTTATAGGAACAGGACGATCTGAGGCTGTTTGTATTGACTTAAGAAATGAAATGAGGAAACAGTCAACTTTTAATTTGGCACAGACTGAAATCTTGATGTGGTGAGGAGGAGGAGCAGGAGTAGGAGGAGTCACTGACAGTCGCCTCCTACACTGGGCAAGTTTAGAAGGAAGATTTGAGACAAACTTTGGACTGGAGTCAGTGGAGGAACTGCACAAGACACAGGTAACATCTACTTCTTTTACTTTAATTATTATTCAAATACACAGTTTTTTATATATATATATAGTGTGTGTATATATATATATATATATATATATATATATATATATATATATATATATATATATATATATATATATATATATATATATATATATACATGTATACATATAGTGTGTAATGTATGTATATAATGTTATAATGTACGTATATATTTATAAAGGGCTTTTAATACAACAAAGTAACACAATGATTAAAAACAATCCCACATTTCCTTCCTCATTTTCTTCCACCTTCCCCCCACAGCTGCCCGACCCCACACAACCAAACAACCCAGACACACACACACACACACACACACACACACAAACACACACAGACAGCTCTTAATGTTTACATTTTTTTTAATAAAATGTCAAATGTGGGTGTGGTCAACCTGCAGAACAATGGACATTTAGCAACAAAAAAAAAAAAAAATTATATATATATATATATTTCTAATTCTGTTTGACCCAATAGAACATTTACACACAGACTTTAATATACATAGTTATGATATAAAACTGCTCTACAGCGCCCCCTTGAAAATATGAAAGTGACAACAAAACATTTGAAAATGGACACACACACACGTCCTTCTGACCTGCTGAACAAAATGTGGGACTGTGTGTTTTGATGCTCACCTGACATTATGTGACACACTGTTTCTTTTTAAAGGCCATGTGCACGTGAGCAAATGCTTCCTCCTGTTGTAAAACTGTTCTTGGTGCTGGTTAGCTTTGCGCCGCAGTATCAAAGAAGCAACAGCAGCATCGTAATAAAGAAGTAACAGCTCTGTCCTCAAATGTGAAAGTGTCATCTCAAAATATCAGTGAAGTAAGGAGGGAGTCTGACGAGCTCTTGTTCTCTGAGCGGGCTGTTTGTTATTGTAGGTATTTCTACATGTATGCAGTGTCTGAAACTATTTATTTTTGTATAAACTACATTTTAAGGGCATATATTTTTGATTAAAGAGTTAATGATCCCCTCCTTGCTCTATAGTTCTAAGTGTCTTACACTGACTTTAGGCTTATACCATTTGAATGTGCTCAGGTGCTCTGTTATTTCCATTGTGACAATGAATGACTTTGTTTTTATCTTAGATTAATATGGAATTATGGTAATATTAACAACCACAGTTATATTTAACAGTGCTGCTGGTACAAAAAATACTCACATTTTACTCAGACGTAATTAAACAAAACAAAACTTACTTTAAGTAAAAAATGAGTTCTGTGCTGTAAGCTGTTCATTCACCTTTGACTTTCTTGTTGCTGTTGCATCCCTTCAGTGAGATCTTCCATCCACTACTGTGCTGAAGAACAGTCCTGGACCAGTCCAGAGCAATGGTGAGTCAGAATAATGCAATTTATAAAACTGTCTTTCTTGGTGCATTCAAATAATCCATTGTAGATTAGATGTGTTACTCACATGGACACACACGTCCTTGTCTTCATCACTACTAAACAAAACTACAGGGAGTAAGGTCATTGTTTATTACTGATAATATCAATGCTGTGGTGTTGAATATTTTGAAATATTTATGAATTTACAGGAACACATACAACATGTGGTCACAAAACTCACTGAAGATGCTTCTCTGATCTGTATGTCAAGAAAAAAATTGATCTATAGCAATGCAATAATATCACTGGAGTAAAAATAACACTTAATGCCTCCACCCATCACAGCTCGACTTATTTAGTTACTTCTATGTTGGTATAAGACAAAGTCATATTTGTTGAAACATTTTTGTTTCGCTTGTTTTTGTTGATATTGGGGTTGGAACAGAACACAGCTAATGAAACACATATGTGTCACAAAACATGACACGATGTTCAAGTCTTATCTGCTCTTATAGTGTCTAATTTCAGATTATATGGGTCAAATTAATCAGATATATTCTTATACACAAAATATTCTGTTTGAATATGTGTGTTCATTTCATAACTGAAATAAAATGATCACATTTGGTTTTGTGTCATATTTAATCACACACTCTTGTACTTGTAATGGTTCATTGACATTGCATAAGTGAAGTGAATATAAATAGTAGTGAAAAATCATTAATAAAACAATCTGATATATCCAGGGTTAAGAATAATTCCTCTTTGCACATGACAAACACCTAGAATGGACAGGTACTGTGATGGTGGAAGAACTAGAATATGTCATAAACACGTCTTCAACAAGTGTTTAGTTTATTCAGTGTGGGAAATTTGAGAAGTATTTTCACACAGTCAGTTCATCATTTAAAATGTCCCTGGTAAATCATTTTATTATTTTTGCCGTGTTAAACCAAGAGCAAAATCACATGGACAACGTGGGCAGCAGTGCACTTTCCGTCCATCTTAAAATAGCTGCACAAAAAAGCAACCGGATGCTAATAAGTCAAGTTCCAGTCGAAAATGAGGAAGTTATTATTTTCTGTATGTGAAGTGACTGTGACCTTATGAATGTTATAAAGTGATTGTACAAGTGACTGTACTGTATCATGTAGTATTATGTTTTATGTTTATGGACTTTGCACTTTACACTCAAGATAAAGTTCCACTGGTGGGACAATAAATCTTATTTTATAATTTGCTATTCACTTGCCAAAATGAATTACAAACTTTATAGGATCAATTTAAACAGATATGAAGCCTGCATGAGAGACACTCGAGGGACGTTGCACTGTCACTATCACAGGTTAAATTCCCAATACAAACTTCAAAATAATCTAATCTAATAATCTAGTCTAATTTTTACAATTCCCTAAAGACCTTTTTGGTTGAAACACGTAGGCATCTCCTTTTGTAATAATCAGTGCAACTTTTTCCAGGCAAGTTTTGGCTCTTGCTTAAGAATGTAACTCAGAATTTACACCAGGAACATCAGCAACATGTAACACAGACAAAGCTGCATACACACAATCATTTAAAAGCTTCAAATTAGACGCAGCAGAGCTGCTCCTGTGACGCCGGCCTCTGTGTATTCTCACATTTAAACACTAAACTTTTTATATTGCTTCTGTATTCATTGCTGATTGGATGAATTATGTTTAAAATCACAAAACAGACGTTGACAACAAGAGACACGATGCAGCAAGTCGTATCTGCGGCACTCGCATTGATGAAGCTGCTCATCATTTCACTTTGGTCGTCTGCTTTATTTTGGCACCAAGTGTTTATTTCCTGTCTTGTCCCTGATAAAAGTCTGGAGACGCTCTGATGCTGAAAAATCAGAACTCCAACTTCATTTGAGCGGCGTGTAGCGTAATGATGGTTACTGGACGTGTGAATGACACTGCTGCTGTACACTGTCCGACCGCTTAAAATGGAAAGCGATGCCTGTGTGTTTGCTGCGCGTGTGCTGTGCTGCTGCACTTACGCTGTTACTGCTTTGGTGTAAATTGGGGTAAGTTTACAGCCTGAGACAACACAAACAAACCTCGACTGACTAGTTTAACTCTGTCCCACAGTGAATTGAATAAACTACATGACTCTGTTTGTGTTGGTGTTTTGTTCTTGGGCTGAACCAGTTTCTGTCTTAGTGTGTTGTTTGGTTTAAATACAGATGAGTGTTTTGTTGGCTGAAGATCCTTTGTAGTTTTTCAGACAGACCCGACACATATGGGACAGACACAGCCTGTTCTTCTGGGTTCTGTTTCTTTTTGTTCATCTTTTTGGCTTCTTGAGTGTTCATGTGAGGTATCCACAGGCTGACGCTGCATGTTTCTCTTCTTTTCCTCTTGTGTTCTGTGTTGAAGCTTCCTGAAAACTCCCAGTTTATGCTGCAGGTGCATTTGTGTCAAAGAGCAGCTACTGGTCTGTGTGTGCAGATTTACAAAGATGAGTTTTAAACAGTACCATTTTTTTTAAGCAGATGCATTTTTAAAAACGTATTAAAACATGTAGAGACGGTTCAGTGGTGCTCATCTCTTTGTGCAATTGAGACATTTCAGCTTCCATCCAGAAGCTCCAGATCCAACCATCTCTACATCAAACCCCTGCTGGACAAATGAGGAACTACACTGTCTTTATTAACACAAGTTTTTTGTTTTTGTTTTTTTTTGGATATCTTTCAGTTTCCAGTCCTCAAAGAGAGGAACAAAGGACTGATCTGCTGAAGAGAACACAAATGTAAGAATTCTATTATGAATAGGCCTGTCATGATAATACATTTTGAAGAATATTGCTGAAGAAATTATAGATGATAAAAAATAATATTGAAACTATTTTATGCCACTGACACAATTACAGGTTAGAACCACAAAAACTGTTGTAAAACTACAACATTGTTCAAAAATCCACAAATAAACAGCAGAAAGAAACACTTGAGTATTTAGTTTGCATCTGTAATGAGCCATAGAAGTTAATAATAATTTATTGATAATTATTGTTTTTTTTCACTCAGGAAAAAACAAAACAAAAAGAAGATGGCAGATGAAGGGACAAGAGAAGAGGGCCAAGATTGTAAAGGTAACATCAGTTAAACAAACATTGTATAGTGTTTTACAACAGCAACAACTGAACCAACGTGTTTCCATCAGAGCATTGAAAGATGTAAAAACAAGTCCAAGTTTTCTAGAAAGCAACAGAAACACAACAACAGTGACAAAAGTGAACACATACGTCTTCAGCTTGGCTTTGAACAGAGACACTCTTGACCAAGACTCCAGAGACAAAGACTTCCAAAGTTTAGGACTGGACTCACCAAATGAACGGTCACCCCACTGTTTGCTTTTGGTCCAGGGGCCTGTGACAGGTGCAGAGCGCTGTGCCCTGTTAGTGACACATACTCTGATAGAAATATAACTGCTCTACATTTAACATATCTTCTGATTTACAAACAAAGCAGTTCTTGAAGATCACTTTTACAAAGCACCCAGAGATCCACCCTCAAATGGACGAGCTTTATCTAAACTCTATATAACCTCTATTCATTTATATAGTTCCAGAGACGCCTGGATCATCATCCTCTAATGACTCAGATCAAACTGACTCTCCCACCTCCTCCAGCCAGAAGAACGAGGATCAGAGGGAAGCTCAAAGAGGACCTCTGGAACCTCCGTCAGGTGAGTCACCACTATACTAAGAATAACTTTGGACATAGTGTTGTAAATGTGTGTGTAAAATGGACATTGATTTTTTCACATTTTCATGTGCACAAATGTAACATGTATTATTAATGCTTTTGTACAGAAGATGCTGCTTTACAGAAAAGTCCAGAGAATGAGGCCACACAGCGAGAGGGTTCTACAACCAACTCTTGTGAAGAGACAGGTATGTTATTCACAGGAGACATGTGCTTTTGTGCTCTTTAATAATTAACTCTAACATAAATAGATCCTTATTTTACAATGTGTTCATTGTTAAATAGAAATTTTGCATTTATTGACATGAAGCCTAAGGCAAGAAGCCAAAGTTGCCTCAGAGCAATGTCTGTGACAGAAAAACAGTTAAATGTGTGCAGAGATTCAGCCAGATTTTTGTCTGAGCACATAAACACTGCCAAACAACTGAAGAAAGGATGGATCCGTGCGCGGCTGTCACCTGGCGGCAGCGCACAGTGATATGAACGGAGAGAAGCGATTATGAGGTCTGATTTTTTCATTGACAAAGGTTTTGTGATGCAAATGTATCACTCTTTTGAACACATATTTTGAGAAGAAAAACGCTTTATTTTCGTGACCTCAGCCAACTTGACGGATTAATTTAGTCAGCACCAAAACCGGCCAGTATTGGGGGTAAATCAGTGTGGATGCACGACACTGCTGATGGGGATGCCATACAGATTCATGTCAAAAACCCCAAACTATCCCTTTAACAGTAATATAGATCTAAACCTGGTTAATATAAGATAATTTGTTCCATCAGATTAACCATTTTAAATACCTCTGAATTTCTCTGTGAAAAACTGTAAAAAAAAAAAAAAAACAGCTGAAAAAAAATGTAATTCTGTCAATTGGACAAAAATTCAGAGTGAAGACCTTTTGCCGCTCATTCAAGCTGCTTCTTCAGTTGTGGTCAGACGCTGGTGGATACTGCCTCATATCTGCCTGAAGGGGGCGCTCACTACACTATAACTAACACACCTGTATTGAAATTTAATGCTAGGGGGCAGACTACTGCTACACGGTTTAGCAGTAACAGAAGATTTGTTCTTTATGGAGCCTGAGATATGAGTGAATAAGAGACACCAGACAGTATTTTGAGTTTTTGTGTTACGTTTACTACAATGAAGACAAAGAAGAACACTCCTCCCTGAACTGCCACCTTACCGTGGTGGGGGAGTTTGTGTCCCTGAATGATCCTAGGAGCTATGGTGCTTTTCCCATCACGTTTATGAATTAAACCTGGTGGCTGGGCTTTTACCAACAGGGCCTGGGCAGGCTTAGCCTGAAAGGACAATGTGGGTCAACCCTCCTGTGGGCTCACCACCCTCAGATGGTCTCATGGGGGTTGGGTGCTCAGAGAACTAGGCGGTGGTTGAAGACAGGTGTCTCGAAGACCCAGCCCATGGACATGGCATCACCTCACTAGGGGGGAAGAAGCCTGAGCTTGTGCAGGAGGTTGAGAGGTAACAACTAGATATAGCCTGCAGGGAGCAGTGCCGAGCTGGGTTGGGCTCATTGCCCCAAAGCTCAGCCGCCATGTGTTGGAGTTCACCTTGGGGAAAGAGAGGCAGACAAGGGACAGGTCTCTCACTGTTGTGTCTACAGCCTACAGGCCGAACAGCAGTACGGAGTACCCAGCCTTCTGCCAGGCCCTGGGAGGGGTACTAGACAGTGCACTGACAGGGGACTCCGTTGTTCTACGTGGGCAACGACAGTGACACTTGGAGAGGGGTGATTGGGAGGAACGGCCTCCCTGATCTGAACCCGAGTGGTGTTTTGTTATTGGACTTCTGTGCTAGTCACGGTTTGTCCATAACGAACACCGTGTTCGAGCACAAGGTCCATAAGTGCACGTGGCACCAGGACACCCTAGGCCGGAGGTCGATGATCAACTTTGTAGTCATGTCATGTGACCTCCGGCCGCGTGTCTTGGACACTCGGGTGAAGAGAGGGACTGAGCTGTCAACTGATCACCACCTGGTTGTGAGTTGGGTTCGCTGGCGGAGGAGGAAGCCGGAAAGACCTGGCAGGCCTAAGGGTGTAGTGAGGGTCTGTTGGGAATGTCTGACGGAGCCTCTGTCAGAGGGACCTTCAACTCGCACCTCTGGGAGGACTTCTCACAGATTCCAGGGGGAGTCTGGAGATATGGAGTCTGAGTGGGCTTCATTCTCGGCCTCTATTGTCAATGCGACCACTTGTTGCTGTGGGTGTAAGGTCTGTGGTGCCTGTCACGATGGCAGTCCCCAAACCCAGTGGAAATAAGGGATGCCGTCAGGCTGAAGAAGGAGTCCTATTGGGCCTTGTTGGCTCATGGGACTCCTGAGGCAGCTGACGGGTACCAGCGGGCCAAGCGTGCTGCAGCCTGTACAGTATCTGGATGTTGTGGGTCTGTCTTGGCTGAAGCATCTCTGCAATATCACATGGCGATGGTCTGTTCCAGGAGACTGGAGAATCCGGCTGATAGTTGAACCTCAAATTCAGGAGGAGCAGTGTGGTTTTGGTCCTGGTCGTGGAACACTGGACCAGCTCTACACTCTCCATCGGTGCTCGAGGTTCATGGGAGTTTGCATAGTCCACATGTGCTTTGTGGATCTGGAGAAGGCATTGGACTGTGTCCCTCGTGGGGGGGGGGGGGCTCTGGGAGTCTGGTCCCTGTGTGACCGGAGCAGGAGCTGTGTTCACATTGCCGGCAGTAAGTCAGACCTGTTCCCAGTGCATGTTGGACTCCGCCAGGGCTGCCCTTTGTCACTGGTTCTGTTCATTGTATTTATGGACAGAATTTCTAGGCGCAGTCAGGGGCCGGAGGGGGGCCGGTTCGGAGACCACAGGATCATCTCTGCTGTTTGCAGACGATGTCATCCTGTCGTCTTCATCAGACCAGGACCTGCAGCTCTGGGGCGGTTTGACCCGAGTGTGAAGCGTCTGGGATGAGGATCAGGTCCTCCAAATCCGAGGTCGTGGTTCTGGAAAAAGCATCTTGTCGTCTCCAGGTGGGTGGAGAGTCTCTGCCTTAAGTACAGGAGTTCAAGTCTGTCGGGGTCTTGTTCTTGAGTGAGGGGAGGATGGAACATGAGATTGACAGGTGGACAGGTGCAGTGTGGGCAGTGATGCAGTCGCTGTATCGGACCGTTGTGATGAAGAGGAGCTGAGTTGGTATTTAGCATCAGTCTCCATTCCTCCCCTCACCTTGGGTCATGAGCTCTGGGTAATGACTGTTGAGAGGAGCCAGCTGAGGTTGCTTGAGCATCTGTTCTGTTGCCTCCTGGACGCCTCCCTGGGAAGGTGGTCCAGGCATGTCCCACTGGGAAGAGGCCCTGATGAAGACCCAGGACACGCTGGAGGTCCCCCCAGAAGAGTTGGAAGAAGTGTGTGTGAAGAGGGAAATCTGGGAATCTCTGTTCAGACTGCTGCTCCCATGACCCAGCCCCAGATAAAGCAGAATAAAATGGATGGATGATTGGATGGACAAAGAACATAAAGACAAGAAGAACAAAATATGATATTGGTTGTGTATCAGTTAGGAGGGAAACAAGCAGTCCAGTGGTTGCAGTTTGTGCATGTAGTCTAACGATGATGCACTTGGTCCTGATAGTCAATTTAATCCTTGATAATATTAATAATATATAATAGATAATATTGAATCCATGTTGAATGTATTTAAGGTATTGAATCCACGATAAAGTATTGAATCCAGCTTTTATTTGGAAAAAAAGTAGTCTTTCTCTACCATATCAGGGTGTATTTATTTAAGTCAAATGATGTAGTTTCACTTTTCATGACTGAGTGATGTATTAGTCCATTAAAAAAAAAAAAAAAGTATAATTTAAATAAAAGTAAGTTACTAGGTCTTATAGTAACCCAATATAAATTCAATGTATGCAGAAACATACAAGCATCAAATATAAGTGAATAATTCATATTCAAATAATTATCATATTCAAAATATAAACTCAGTTAATTAATCATTAATCAAATTACACATTAATACACAATTAAATGTAGTGAGTGATCAATGACCCAAAAGTTCAGTAAGGTTCCCATACATCAGGGCTAAGCATTTGAATAATATATCAAAAATACAATTAAACATTAAATCAGTAAGTAAATAAACAAATAAATAAATATGTTAGTAAATAAGTGTACTTGAATTGGTTTTGTAGTCAAAAAGTTATCAAACCTGCTGCAGAGGTCGATATCAACTCAAAATACTGTGCAATATCATTATATTAAAGTACAATACTACTACACTTAATTCAGTAGTAAACAAACTCCATCAGAGTTTGAGGAAAGACTAGAAAAAATGCTAAAACAGCATGATTTAATTAATGTTGTGGAAGACAAAATTAGTGACTAAATAAATGTATCTGTTGACTACATTTCAGCTTTTTCTTGTTATAAAATAAAAATAATCCATCCATCCATTTTCTTCCGCTTATCCGGGGCCGGGTCGCGGGGGCAGCAGTCGAAGCAGGGACTCCCAGACTTCCTTCACCCAAGACATGTCCTCCAGCTCCTCCGGGGGGACCCCGAGGTGTTCCCAGGCCAGCTGAGAGACATAGTCCCTCCAGCGTGTCCTGGGTCTTCCCCGGGGCCTCCTCCCGGTGGGACATGCCCAGAACACCTCCCGAGGGAGACGACCCAGGAGGCATCCGGAACAGATGCCCGAGCCTCAACTGGCTCCTCTCGACGTGGAGGAGCAGCGGCTCTACTCCGAGCTCCTCCCGTGTGACTGAGCTCCTCACTCTGTCTCTAAGGGAGACGCCCAGCCACCCTGCGGAGGAAACTCATTTCGAGCGCTTGTATCCGCGATCTTGTCCTTTCGGTCACTACCCAGAGCTCATGACCAGAGGTGAGAGGAGGAACGAAGACTGACCGGTAAATCGAGAGCTTCGCCTTTCGGCTCAGCTCCTCTTCACCACAACGGTCCGATACAGCGACCGCATCACTGCAGACGCTGCACCTGTCCACCTGTCAATCTCACGCTCCGTCCTTCCCTCACTCGTGAACAAGACCCCGAGATACTTGAACTCCTCCACTTGAGGCAAAGACTCCCCACCACCCGGAGAGGGCAAGACGACTTTTTCTGGTCGCTTCACACTCGGCTGCAAACCGCCCCAGTGCACATTGCAGGTCCTGGTTCAATGAAGCCAACAGGACAACATCATCCGCAAACAGCAGAAATGATCCTGTGGTCCCCAAACTGGACCCCCTCCGGCCCCTGACTGCACCTAGAAATTCTGTCCATAAAAACAATTAACAGAACCGGTGACAAAGGGCAGCCCTGGCGGAGTCCAACATGCACCGGGAACAGGTCTGACTTACTGCCGGCAATGAACACAGCTCCTGCTCCGGTCATACAGGAACCGGACAGCCCTTAGCAAAGGGCCCCGGACCCCATACTCCCAGAGCACCCCCCACAGGACACCACGAGGGACACGGTCGAATGTCTTCTCCAGATCCACAAAGCACATATGGACTGTGCAAACTCTCATGAACCCTTGAGCGCCCGATGGAGAGTGTAGAGCTGGTCCAGTGTTCCACGACCAGGACCAAAACCACACTGCTCCTCCTGGATCCGAGGTTCAACTATCTGCCGGATTCTCCTCTCCAGTCCCCTGGCATAGACCTTACCGGGAAGGCTGAGGAGTGTGATCCCCTATAGTTGGAACACACCCTCCGGTCCCCCTTCTTATACAGAGGGACCACCACCCCGGTTTGCCAGTCCAGAGGTTCTGTCCCTGACCGCCACGCGATGTTGAAGAGGCGTGTCAGCCAAGACCCACAACATCCAGAGACTTAAGGTACTCAGGACGGATCTCATCCAACCCTGGAGACACCGAGGAGCTTTCCAACCACCTCAGTGACTTCGGCCAGGGTGATGGATGAGTCCGCCTCCGAGTCCCCAGCCTCGGCCTCCTCCTCGGAAGACGTGACGGTGGGATTGAGGAGATCCTCAAAGTTTTCCTTCCACCGCCGGACAACGTCCCCAGTCGAGGTCAGCAGCTCTCCCCCCGCACTGTAAACAGTGTTGGTGAAGAACTTCTTCCCCCTCCTGAGGCGCCGGACGGTTTGCCAGAATCTCTTTGAGGCCGTCCGATAGTCCTTCTCCATGGCCTCCCCGAACTCTCCCAGCTCCGAGTTTTTGCCTCTGTGACCGCACGGGCTGCAGCACGCTTGGCCCGCCGGTATCCGTCAGCTGCCTCAGGAGTCCCCCGAGCCAGCAAGGCCCGACAGGACTCCTTCTTCAGCTTGACGGCATCCCTTACTTCCGGTGTTCGGGGATTGCCACCGCAACAGGCACCACAGACCTTACGCCCACAGCTCCGAGCAGCCGCATCAACAATAGAAGCAGAGAATGAAGCCCACTCGGACTCCATATCTCCGGCCTCCCCCAAGGTGCGAGTTGAAAGTCCCTCTGACAGAGGCTCCGTCAGACGTTCCCAACAGACCCTCACTACACGCTTGGGTCTGCCAGGTCTTTCCAGTTTCCTCCACCACCAGCGAACCCAACTCACAACCAGGTGGTGATCAGTTGACAGCTCAGCCCCTCTCTTCACCCGAGTGTCCAAGACACGCGGCCGGAGGTCAGATGACACAACAACAAAGTTGATCATCGACCTCCGGCCTAGGGTGTCCTGGTGCCACGTGCACTTATGGACACCCTTGTGCTCGAACATGGTGTTGGTTATGGACAAACTGTGACTAGCACAGAAGTCCAATAACAGAACACGGCTCGGGTTCAGATCGGGGAGGCCGTTCCTCCCAATCACCCCTCTCCAAGTGTCACTGTCGTTGACGTGGGCGTTGAAGTCCCCCAGGAGAACAACGGTGCAATAAAAATAATGCACCTTTGAATTTTGGACTGAATTAGAAATGAGGGCAGAGCGGAAACTAACCTGCTACAATAAAAGTGGCCTCACACACCAGAATGTTTCATGACTGAGGCCCATTGTTCTAAGATAAACCATTTAAACATGAATAATGATCTATATATTTCCATGTTCTATGTTTTTTCTAGATGGTACTATGGAAGATGAGCCAACAAAGGTAACATCATTTATTTTAAATATAATTTATAACCAAGGTTTGCATTCTACAAGTTATAATAGGTAAAATTGTGTTTACATATTTTTCAGAACTCTGTGATGGATCCAATCAGGAAACAGAAAACTGAAGACCTGTTGATCAGACTCCACCTGCTGGAGAGACGTGAGAATAACCTGACCCCTGCAGAGTTTCTTCAGATTCATCAAACTAAAGAACACGACCAAGACTTATGTGAGGCTGATCTGTCCTCTGTTTATCTGCACAAACTGTTGATGTTAGACTACAGGGCCAGATATATTCAGACCAAACAGAAAAGCACAAATGAAACAGGCCCACGTGAACAGAATGGCATAGAGCAATTGTTTGACACTGCTGAGGATGAAACCTCATCAGAACAGACCCACATCCACCCTCTGGACGTCCAGATGGCAGTGTTCCACTGCTCAGACTCTTTTCTAAAGCAGAAGATGGTCACAAAGCTGTCCCAGTGTCAGTACGCCTTACCTCTGCTGGTGCCTGACCCATTCACTGGACACATCCAGTGTCCTCTGTGGACGTTCAGACAGATCCAAAAAACATGGAGGAAAACTGAAACCAAAGACAATTCAAATGTTGTGATGATGAAGTCAATGCCCATCTGCAAAGCAGAGACCCCCATGGTGTTCTGTTTCCGCCTGGGCTCTCTGTCTGTGTCCAAATCTCAGTTCATCAACACTTTGATCAATGACCGCCACAGCACCTTCTTCCACAGAAACTGCCCCGGCAGCTCCAAAAGTCGACTTCTGTTTGAGGAGGTAGCAGAGATCGCCTGGTACTGCCCGGCTGGAAAACCCAACGACAGCTTCAGTGACTGTGTGGCCTTCTGCAACCTTCATGGAGATGGTCTGAGTCACGACCAACAGCTGAACATACTGATGGAAAAGTCCTCGGTCAATGTGGTTTTTGTGCAGAAAATGGATCGAACTCATCAAAGTGCTGAAGTGATCATACGTTTTATGGAGTCTCCAAAACCTCTAATTGTTTTAATAGGAAACAGCAGCAAAACTGCACTGTTAAAGGATGGGAAATATAAAGTTGGTCTTAAAGAGACAGAAGCCAGTCAGATGTGTCTGAGGAGCTGAAGAGAATCATCAAAGACATTTTATCTGCTCCACACAAGTCCTTTCAGCTCAAGTCCTTTCAGCTTGAGTCCATGTTTGACACTGGATTCAGAGTGGATGAAAATAATCCCAGCTGCACTAAAGGTTTTTCCTTTGCCAAAGAAATTATAAAGATAATTGAGCCCATAAAAGAATCTGATATTAAAAAGACATTTCTCCCCTGTCAAGGCCAAACGTGGCATGACTGGTGCAGAATAAACAAAGAACTGTATCGACTCAAAGGAAATGTGGAAATGGAAAAGAGCAGAAAGCAGGAAGAGCAGCAGAGACTAAGAGAAGAACAGTGCAAAGTCTCCTGTAGTGAACTGATGAAGTCTTTTATCACACACCTCTCGACTTCAGATCCAACAGAGAGAGAATATTTCCTCAAATGGACTCAGATCTTACTGGATGCTCATGCTGAAGGTTCTTTGTCTTTGATTCTACAAAAATATGATCAGAAGTGGTCTGAGGTTTTGGACCTAAAGAAGAAACTTGACAAATCTGATGAGTTAAAGTCCAAACAAGCAGAACTTGCAAAACTCTCAAAGGACCTTCAGTCTGCGACCTGTGGCCTGGAGCACATCTTCAGAGAAATGGCTCAGATCTATGAAGCCCATAAGAGTCTGAATAAACCTCCTGAAGAGAAGTGGACTGACTGGTCCAAATACCCAGCGCTGGCTGCAGAGCTGATGATTTCAGGACACCCAATGGAGCTGATGGATGGAGACGCAGGCCACGTCCCTTTAACCTGGATCTCAGGTGTTATTGATCAGCTCATCCTCAGACTGGGAGATAAGAGGGTCTTTGTGTTGTCAGTTCTGGGCATACAGAGCAGTGGGAAGTCCACGATGCTGAACGCCATGTTTGGTCTTGAGTTTGCAGTCAGTGCAGGCAGATGCACCAGAGGAGCCTTCATGCAGCTGGTAAAACTGTCTGAAGAAATGAAGAAAGGTTTTGAGTGGGACTACATCCTGGTGGTGGACACTGAGGGGCTGCGAGCTCTGGAGTTAGAAGGAAATTCAACGATTCACCACGACAATGAACTGGCAACATTTGTGGTTGGTGTTGGGAACATGACTCTGGTGAACATCTTTGGAGAGAATCCTTCTGACATGCAGGACGTTCTGCAGGTTGTGGTTCAGGTTTTCATGAGGATGAAGAAAGTTAAACTGTCTCCAAGTTGTGTGTTTGTTCACCAGAACGTCTCAGACGTCAACGCCACAGAGAAAAACATGGATGGAAAACGAAAACTGCAGGACAAACTGGACAAGATGGTAGAACTTGCAGCCAAAGAAGAAGTTTGTGATGCTGAAAATTTCAGTGACATCATTGAGTTTGATGTTCAAAAAGATGTGAAGTACTTTGCTCAGCTGTGGGAGGGAAGTCCTCCAATGGCTCCTCCAAATCCAAGCTATAGTGAAAGTGTCCAAGATCTGAGGAGCTTCATTCTCTCCAAAGCCTCAAAGTCTCCTGGTGTCACTCTCTCTGATTTCAAAACTAACATTCATGATCTTTGGAACGCACTTTTAAATGAGAACTTTGAGTTCAGCTTCAAAAACTCTCTTGAGATCGCTGTTTACAGAAAACTGGAGGTTGAATATGGAAACTGGACTTGGGTTTTGAGGCAGGAAATGTTGAACACTGAAGAAAAACTTCATCTAAAAATTACAAATGGAACTATTGACCAGGTTAACCTCAGTTTTCTTTATGAAGAAGTGAGAGAGAAATATGATGAAATCAAGAAGTCCATGTCAGAATACTTTGAGAATGACAAAGACAAAGAAATGTTAATTCAGTGGCGTGGACAACATGAACTTAAAATAAACACTTTTCATGATGAACTGGTTCAAGGACTTCAGAGAAAACTGAATAATGTTTTTGAACAGAAGAAAGCAAGTAAAGAGTTTGACGAGAGGAAAACTGTGTTTGAGGAAAAACTCTTACAAAAAGCAAAGAGCTGACGCAAAAACTCAGAGGCAAAACACAAAATGATCAAGAACTGCAAAATCAGTTTGACCAATTTTGGAAAGGTTTAGTTTCTGAAGTAACACAAGGAGTAAAACCTGCTGAGAAGATAAACCTGGAAGAGGATCAGATCAGAGTCATTCATGAGCTCGGTTTTGAAATGGATTTAATCAAGTCAAGAAAAGGTTTACAACTCTACAAAGGTTTTTCTGAATGTGGAGATTATACTGATTATGTTGTCCAGAAGCGCAAAAAAAGAGGATTCAAAGAGACTTTGGTTAAAACAAAAGAAAAAGTTCAATACCTTTCAGGTCGCCTTCCACAGGAGCAGCAGATGGAGATGGAAAATCTCATTATAAGTGTTGAAAAACAGGCCTCAGAACAAATAAAGAACAAACCTGTAGCAGAGAGAGGCTACAGTTCAACTTACCTGAGGGAAATGAGCATAAATGTAAAAAAATCTATCGACAAATTTGAATCAGAAAGGAAATTCCTTCTCCTGAAAGAGTTTAAAGTGGATCTGATTCTGTACGTGTTTTACAGGACACAAAAGTGGATCTCAGACTCTCATTCTCAGTTCATCAAAAACAATGATGCTCACACATATTTGGAGAGTAAGAAAGATGAATACTACAGCGTGTTCAAGAGTTTCTGTAAAGGAAGTTCCTCAGCTGTGGTTCTCACTGAATTAATCTGTAACAAACTCAAAGTCTCTATGACAGAGGCTGTGATTAACCAGACAGCGATCGATATAGCTGGAGAACTCAAATGTAATGTCCCAGCATTCAAAGAGAACCGAGTCAACCTGGAGAAACATCTGCTCAAGTCACTGGCACAAAAGAGAGAATTTCATAGATACATTACCTACATAAAGGACCCCAGGTCATACACAGAGACTTTTATCAGAGAAGAAGTACAAACACAACTCTTACAAACACAGTACAAGGAGAAATGCCAAAGTTTCTTTGAGGTGAACATCTCAAACCTCCAAATTCACATAGTCCAAGCTCTTCATGAAGTGTCAAAAAAAAACAAAGAGCAGAACAGAGACATCTCCCAGTGGCTTCAGGAGTTTGTACAATCCATAAAAGACAAACTGACATTTGGAACAATTTTGTATGAAAACTTTAGTGATGTAACAAACTTAGACTTTCTGAAAGAAGAAATAGAGAAAGGGCTAAATTCCATTTGCACTGATCTTAAAACATTATCAGTGGACGAGTTAAATGAGTCGAGACAGAAGCCAGACCAGATCCTGATCGATCAGCTGTGTGACTGCTGCTGGGAGACATGTCCGTTCTGTGCTGCAGTTTGTACAAACACAGTCAAAGATCACAAAAGTGCTAAAGAAGGTGGGATTGACCACAGTGTTCCTTTTCATCGATCTGGTTCCATCAGAGGTTGGCACTACAAAGACACAGTGGAGATGGGTTTGTCGTTCTGCACAACAAAAGTAGCAGGTGATGGCTCTTTTTACCCTGATGATTCAGACAGACTTGTGCCTTACAAAACATATCGTTCTGCTGGTTCTCCTCATGACACATGGAGCATCACCCCTGATCAGTTTAAACTGTCATATTGGCAGTGGGTCGTGTGCACATTTAAAGAAGAACTGGAAAAACACTATAATTTAAAATATAAAGGTCGTGGTAAAATCCCAGACGATTGGAAAAACATCAGTTATGAAGAGGCAATAAAAAGTCTGGAGGAAATGTACAAATAGACACAGAACAAAAACAGAACACAGCATGAAACAAGATCATTATGTTTTAATTAATAAGAGTAACACAAGTGAAAAAGAGTTAAACCATAGTAAGACTACAGAGAAGTGATAAGTGAAGAAAAACAATGAGAGAGTAACACATATTTTATCTGTTTTGTTTTGTTTTGAAAAGATCAAAATGTTATGAAATCGGACATTTACATAATTCCAGGGTTTAATACAAAAGAATACTGCTGAGACGGGGGGGATCTATATCAATATAACATAATATGAAGTGATTTAAAATTACAATAGAAAGGAATGTTGTGAAATGCCTTTCAGTAACAAAATGATCATATGAAATGAATAATGTTATTAAAATGACAATAAATAGAAAATGTGTGGTTCCTTATTATAACCATTGCTCTGTATGACAATATTGTTCTCATTTGTAATCAGTTCTATTGACCCTTTAAAAGTTTGTCAACAAATATATTTAAAATTCTGAACAGAGGGGTACGGTCAAGTGTTAACGGAGGAAACAGGCAGATGTTTGACATTCAAATGTCTCTTATTCAGAAACTAGAGGAACTATTGAAATAAGTAAAGTATCAGAATGTAGGAAAGAGTTACACTCCAACAGGGTCAAGTTAAACCTGTGAGATTCTTTCAAGTTCAAGACAAAAAATTTTTAAACTCATGTTGGTAACGGAGGGAATGAAATACAATAAATCCAAACAGTGATAACTCTTGGTTCTCACTTCCATATCCTTAACAAACTGGTTTGAATATTTGCTTCATATAGTTTTCTACCATATGGTACAAGATTAGGTTGAAAAACCTCTGACTTTTTGAGTCATGAGATTTTTTATGAAGAAAGTTCATGGTAACGGAGGGAAAAGTAACGGAGGGAAAATTGTACAAACAAGTAGAAGGTGCAGGATTTTACATCATTTGTGGCTTTTTTCTTCCGAATACTTTAATATTACTTCAAAATTAAAAGAAACTATTTCTATTAAATATGTCAGTCCTTCCAAGCAAATTTTTATCATTTTAAATACTTTTTTTTTTTTTTTAAATCCTGTCCCTTCATCAACAGTTCAAAGATGGAATAACACAAGATATGATGAAATACAAACATTTATTTACATGATTAACTTTTCCTTAAGAACCAATATTTATATATGAACTGCTTCTCAGCAGGGGTAAGAGCCATCATCAATACTAAAAATTTGGCTGAAATTTTTTCAACAAAATGTGGCTAACCACACCACCACAGAATGCTAAATGACACTCACAGAATATCACAAGGCGAAATAGAGGTTGGAAGAGATGACAGGGACGCCCCTGTCTCGATGCCAACAAGAAGGAAAGAGGAAGACGTAGTGGCTTCAACACCTCACACCTGCACATGGTTACCATGGCTACGAGATGATTAGTCAGTTCCCAATGCTCGTCATGTCGATTCAAACACTGTCAAGGTTATATAATCAATCAAAACAACAAACTGCAAACTTGAAACATAAATTTATTCATGATATTAAACTATACTTGCTACTCATTTCAAAGACTTGACTCATGTTTTTAATATCTGAGTTTATTCTCAAAATATTGTATATTTATACAGATAATGCTAAAAAAGAGACCACCTTAACCTAATACAAAACCATAATTATGAAAACAATACACTATGTCTGGAATAATTCAGGGAGAATGCAGTAGAAAGTGTTTACTATATGAACTGTTTTCCCTCTGTTACCTTTGCCAGTAACGGAGGGAAAAAATATGATAATTAATCAAAAAAAAATATGTAGAAACAGAATTCATTAGATTGCTGCAGGAAATGCTTAGTAGTATCAATATTGTTGCTTTTAGAAAGTTTCATGATGAAATATAAAGTTTAACACATGTAAAACTTTAAAAAACATCATTTTTCGATAACAGAGGGAAAATTACAATTTTTTTAGACTTGTAAAACACAGGTTTTACCAGATACTATCACTTAATAGTTTTAATTTTCATAAGTTTACTACCTAGAGATGTAGATTAGTCAAAGATGAAGCTTGAAAGTTCACCTGAAGAGGATTTGCAGGTTTTTGAAATTTGGGAAATCATTTTTGTTCAAGGCCTAAGACTTGTACCTGTGACATGGTCTGTTTAAAACGTATGTAACTTTAGAACCAAAAATGGTACCAAAGAAAGGTCAACAGTTTCATAAACTAGAGTACATATGTATCTGTTCAATACATTTTTATATCAGATGCATTAACTTGAATTTTTGGCATTGTTGTTTGTGCTTGACCGGGCCCAGAGGCAAAAGTGAAGCACAATCTGATTTGAACAAAGACACTTGGATCAACCTCAGAATATCACAAAATAGATGAACACAAAAGGAGGGTTAAACATGATGAGCCATCTCTATATGAAGCTCCAAAACAGACTATCCCTGATTTTAGGATTTACAGAGAAAAGCACTAATCTGAAGCTGGCCCTGGAATCTTTTGAACCCCTATGTGCAGCTCAGTGAGAAATACAAACATCATCTTCTTAACACCTCAAACTGCCAGAGGGTAAAATGATCTCTCGGTCCTGTCACCATCTCCCAGACGGTCACACTGCTCCCACGCTCTACAGTACGGCCAGCACCGCCAGCTCGCTCAGAGTGAGACTGCCACAATACTTCTAGATATATTAATATCCTTCTAGAGTTCTAGAGTTTTAGAGTTCTAGAGTGCATCTACTTGAAAGGATGCTGACTTCTTTAGAGGGTTTGGCAGGATATGAACTCAGCTGCTGCTCTCAACAAGTTCCCTAAATATTTAAGAGAGCTTCAGTGAGTTCCTGCATCTTCAAGGTAAACTCATACAACCTGAAAGACTTGGCTGGTTCATTGTCAAACCTTCCAGAGCCCCTCAGGTGAGAATCCAAACCCTCCTATTCCAGAGCTCTGAGCTACCAGTCAAAGAGACACCTCCTCCTCCTCCAGAACATAAATCTCTTTTAGCAATCAACAAATGGTTCAACGTCCATTTTGTTCTGTCGACGCCATGATCATTATATGACCAGGTGTTTCCTGATGAAAGCTCAGTGTAAACATGCCGTGTACACATACAAAACATCAAACGTGATGAACGTGTAACCAGGGTAAAATTCAATCCGGTTGTCCAGATCCAACCCAGGTTTTCCCCTACGCCACATGACTTGTCACCGCCCATCACCCCGCCCATTTCACCAATTATCCAATCACACTTCAGCAGACAGAGTATATAATGTCCCTTGACTTCTCTCTCCTCAGTTGTGGGAGAGAAGTCAGGGGACAGAGCTTTGAAGGTCAGTACATTTCAACCTTTCCGATTCATATTCTTATGTTTAGAACCAAACCCGATGTGGGACATTTGAATTGAAATAACACTGAACTGGTAAGTTCAAAATGAAACCCATGTTTAATTATTGATTGCTGGCTGTTGTTCCTGTTAGCATTAATGCTAGTGCTAATGCTAATGCTAGCATGCTAATGCTATCGTTAGCGGCAGTAGCTCAGTTGGTGGAGCATTCACCCACTGATCTGAAGGTTGGTGGTTCGAATCCAGCTCTCGACATAAAAAACATCACAGGTTGAGTGGTCAGATCCATGTGATCCATGTGATTCCAGCTCCCACAGATGAATGCTGTCATTGTGTCCTTGGGCAAGACACTTAACCCACCTTGCCCACAGTGTCTGCGTAGACTGGGGTGTGAATGTGTGTGTGAATGTGTGAGTGGTTCCTTGTTGTAAAGTGCTTTGAGTGTCTTGAAGGTGGAAAAGCGCTATAGAAAAATGTGACCATTTACCATTTAAAACCAATGTCAGCCATTTTGTCTGGTCCCCATATCCTGACCAGTGTAGCATGTCAATGCTAGTTAGCATTAACATGCTAGCTCTTAGCATATGCTAATATGTGCTCCACATGATTGGTTTTTCATCTTATGACAGATTGTGATTGATTTATTTACGAACTGCTGTAATGTGAACACTAATGCTAACCGTCCAACAACATTACTATGTTCTAAGAGGCTTTTTTTATGTGCACACAGGCCAGGTGCCCAAAACTGTGTTTAACCCGATGGCGAGCGAGGAACTGTCCTGTGAGGGAACCTCCAGTCTGGTAGGAGGCTAACTGTCTGTCCTCTAACTCTCCCACCTACTCAAGCTACTCCACTACTCGACTGTTCAATAATCCTGCGCTTAATGGACATTGTACCCCTCATGATAACTGATTTTGGACTATAATGTAGCTTGAATTCTGTTTTATCCACGCTGGGTAAACAGACTGGTTTCAAGGATATTTATTTAATTTTGAGTTTGGTTCATTGATTTGTTTTGCTGCAGCTTATGTACATTTCGGGTTATCTCATTTTTTTTCTGTATAATACACATTACTCATTTTCAACTAGTCCGTTGTCTTAATTTGCTGCCCTGCCCTCCTGTAGCTGTCAGCCTTGAAAATTTGTGAATGACAGCAGGTACATGCTTTGGTTGCTACAACATTCATGCTGCTGAAGCTGATTTCATTTAATTTTTACACAGCAGAAACATGTTCCCTGCTGATTGTGATAATCACGCTCCACTTTTATCAAATCAGTAAACCTGTGCTTAAAATATAAATAATCTAGGCTACATTTTACACTCTTGTGGTATGAGAGAGCCATAGACCTGACTGTGCAAATGATCTTTCTTAGTTTAAATTAAATAAATGAAAAGATCTCTGTGAATCAAAAGTGAATTTAAAAGCACAAGTCTTTTATTAGCTCATGTTTTCTTCATGGAAAATGGTATGAATTTTACCCGGTTAAGCTCCGCACTTTCTGTGGCTTCACAGACAGAAATCAGCTGTGAAGCTCGCTGTGGGGGCGGGGCTTTGGTGACGCTTCCGTGCGCTCTCTGTGGGGCACCAGTGGTAAAAACTATTGTTGTGTCCTTAGGTAAGACCCCCGCATTGCCAATGGCTCAGATTGTCAGTCTCAGGTCTGTCATTCTGCGCTATTATTATTATTATTATTAATATTATTATTATGACCATAGTGTCCATAATATCCATAACATACACACAGCTCACAAATTATAGAAATATATTTTATTTGTTTCCCACTTTACATTTTAAAAGCAAAAATCTCAAAGTTCCACAAACATGTAAGACACAGATTAGATTTAAACCTCCCCAAACCACAAAAACACTGAAAACACTTTTATACTCAAAGAAATATATTCACCAAAGAGATTTTCTGATCTATGTTCTAATGCAGTTTCCTCATCAAAAACACCTGGAGTTGTTTTTTTGTTTTGTTTCTTCTCTCAAACAGAAAACACTCTGTCCCACCTTGTGATGTCATGTGGATAAAATCATTCGGATCATTTCAGCGCCGGAATTGCTGATCTTGACTGAACTAAAAGTAAAAGGAGCTGATCACTTGAAAACCACCACTTCATGACATCACAGGGTGGGACAGAGTGTTTGGAGCTTTGGAGATGTAGACTAAAGGTCGTCACACACTACAGGACTTTTCGGCTTTAAACGAATCTTAACCATGCGACAAAAAGGAGATAAATGTGTGAGTCTGTGATGGAGTCGCTCAGAGACTCTGGCTACGTTCAGACTGCAGGTTTAACGCTCAATTCAGATTTATTTTTTTTGTGAAATCCGATGTTTTTGTGAGGTCGTTCACATTTCCAGTTAAATGTGACTTGTATGTGACTCCAGTGTGAACATTAAACGGTCCAAAAGTGTCCCACATGTGACACTGGAGACACGACGACGTCAACCGCAGCGAGCGTCTCTGTGTTTACACAAGTTGTCCAAACATGGACGCAGCATCGAGCACCTGGAGATTTTAAAGTTCCTCTCGTACCGGAGCCACAACATGAACAACTGACTTGTTTTAAGGAGGAGATTGAGAAGGAGAAGGACCAGGTTTTTGGTGGTGGTGTTTTGTGGTGAGTGGAGATGTGCTTCACTTCAGTCACATGGATCATGAACAGTTTTCTCTACTTCAGTGCAGAATAGTGACGTTTGTGTCTTGTTGATGACGTGTAGGTGGATGAATGTGACCTGACCGTTCACACTGAAGTCACATGTTAAAGATCAGATATGGATCAGTTTCAGGAGCACAGATCCAAGTGTCCTGGTCACATGTGAAAAAAATCAGATCTGTGTGGTTCAGACTGACATTAAAAGATCAGATACAGAAACATAGAGACAAAAAATCTGATTCGGGTCACTTCAGGCTGCAGTCTGAACGTAGCCTCTGAAGTGTCAAAGATCAGACTCTGCTCTTCCAGTTTAGATCCAAACTGTGTGATTATTATTCGTGAAATGTGGAGCAAAACTTCAGATGCAGGATTTTACTGCACAGGAGGCGGGAGATAAAGGGTGTTTTCCAATTAGATTTATTTTGTCTGGGGCAGATAATATTTGGGCAAGTTTCAACAGTTCAGTTTGGGCGTTTTTTGTTTTCACACGAATCACCGCAATACGCAAAAACATGATAACGCAAGGAACCGTATGAGACTTCCACTCCCGTCCAGTTTCAAGGAGGATTTTTTGGTCTGTGCACAAATGAACCGACGTCCTCTATGTTCAGACATCTCAGGGTTCAGCTGCTGCAGATTCAGTTCTTTGCTCTTTGATTCTCAGGTTAAAGGGACAGTTCAGAATTTTGGACATAGGGTCTGTTTTCCTCGTGAGCCAGAGTGTCACTTTATGAAATAATCCATCCAGTCCTTGTATTTTCAGAGGTCACTGGTGTTAGACTAGAGCATGGTCGTAGTTTATCCTGCCACTAAAAACAGTCTTACCCACTCCACAAAACACCTGAAGAAAATCTATTCTTACACCAGACGTGAACGTCTGTGTCCATAGAATAAATTTAGATGTAAAACCAACCTTGCATTTGAAGGATTTTTGTCTGAGCAGCAGCAGTGAGTTGTATCTCCTGATAAAAGCTCAGCAGCTTTGGACTGATATCACCTGGCACCATCGCCATAGCGACACAGAGCACAAGAAGAAGCCTGTTCCAGTTATGGCCACGTTCACATCATCACAACGAACTAGAGCAGAGGAAAATTCTGCTGCTGCTGAGAAAATAGTCCCTGAACATGCGACGATTCATGCGACCCAAGGTTGGTTTTACTTCTAAAATGATTCCGTGGACACAGACGTTCACATGGACAGTCTGGTGTAATAACAGATTTTCTTCGGGTGTTTTGTGGAGTGGGTAAGACTGTTTTTAATGTAGGAGAACTATGACCATTGACATGCACTAGTCTAGCACCAGCGACCTCTGAAAATACAAGGACTGAACGGATTATATAAAAAGTGACACTCTAGCTCATTAGGAAAAGAGACCCTATGTCAGGGGTGTCAAACATCTGGTCCGGGTGCTGGATCCGGCCCCCCAAGACCTTTAATCTGGCCCTCGGCTGATTTTCCACTAAAATATTTTTAATATTTTCTATTAAAATATTGTTACAGTGTTTATGATATCAGAGTCTCATCAGCAAAATGTCCAAAATGAGAAAAGTGGAGCCGAGTGCAGGATTTTCCAAGAAAAATTGACTTATTCCTATTTTCATACAAATTCATGTTAAAACATCGTGTTGAAATTGTATTTTTCAGGTTTCAGGTTTAAGTTTCAGGTTGTTCATAATATTTTGTAAAAGAAAGAGTTCATCAATTCAAAAAGATTTGTGTAATAGATTTGTGTTTCTCTGCACAAATATTTGAACTTATTGTTATTTTTGGGGTTTATATGACATGAGTTTTCTGTTCTGGCCCCTTTGGGATCAGAGTAGGTTGGACGCGGCCCCCGGACCAAAATGAGTTTAACACTCCTGCACTATGTCCAAAATTCTGAACTGTCCCTTTAAGATAAGATAAGCTCATCCTTTACTGTCTCCCATGGGACAGGGGATCACAGCTTTATCAAAAAAACCGGACAACACAAAGCACCACGTAAACAAACACCACAGAACAAAAAAAAAAATAAGTGTGACCACGAGTGATGCACCAACAGGAGCTTTAAATCGTTCTTTACAGGTAAACTCTTTGCATTCTTGTATTCTATTAATAACTGCACACTCCCTGAGCCTGTGTAGTTTTGATTGCACGTTCCCTTCTCCCTTCAGGTTCTGTGTTTGCTGCTGTTCTTGCCGTAGTCAAGGTTTTAGCCGACCATTGATGACATTTATTTTTACACGTGATACTGTTCTACATTTGAGCATAATTTTTACAGAACATGTTTTCTCAACCCTGGCAATGTTTTTAAAAAGCTAATCGATTACGTTGCGACATGTTTATCAAATACTGGCAATGTTTTTCAAAAGCCTACAGATTAAACCGTCTGTGACATTTGTATTTAAATATTAAATGTGATCAATGAAAATGCTGTTTTACATTTAACATGTTTTCTCAATGCTGGCAATGTTTTTAAAAAGCCCAATAAAGATCACACATTTATTCAAAGATTAAACGTTTTCTGTGACAAAATGTTGAGTGTTTTTTTTTTGCTGAAGAGGGCGGGAATCACTAAACCCAATCTGGCAACACTGTTTGTGGACTGGGCTCATTATTTGTGGATGATAATTTCTGTGGATGATGTGGATGAGACGCTGCACTTTAAATGTACCACTTTACGAGAGGTGAGGAATAAAGTCTCATTATTTTCGGAGTTTCGTGAGTTTGTACCTTGCGCCTCTGCCCCTGACGCTCGGGTTTATTGTGGCTCAAACACGTGTGAATAAAACAAAACACAACTCCAGGTCTGTTTGCGATGAGAAAACAACATAAGGGCACAGATCAGAAAACAGAGCTCGGGTTTTTAGTGTCTGCGTTAAAAGTTGTACATGTGAACAGAGACGAGCAGCAGCAGGAGAAACAGGAGCCGAGCTGGAGCCAGAACCTGCACGGCTCCTGTGGGCGGGGCCTCTGCGGCGGGGGGCGTCGTATTTGTGGTTGTGGGCGGGGCCCCTGTGGTGTTTGGCGGCGTGTTTGTGGTCATGGGCGTGGTCATGGGCGTGGTCATGTGTGTGGTCATGGGCGTGGTCATGTGTGTGGTCATGGGCGTGGTCATGGGCGTGGTCATGTGTGTGGTCATGGGCGTGGTCATGGTCATGTGTGTGGTCATGTGCGTGGTCATGGGCGTGGTCATGTGTGTGGTCATGGGCGTGGTCATGGTCATGTGTGTGGTCATGTGCGTGGTCATGGGCGTGGTCATGGTCATGTGTGTGGTCATGGGCGTGGTCATGGTCATGGGCGTGGTCATGGGCATGGGCGTGGTCATGGTCATGGCGTGGTCATGGTCATGGGCGTGGTCATGGGCCGGGTCACTCCGGTGGTCAGTGGGACGTTGCAATAGTTGGTGTTGCAGCAGGACAGGTCTTTGCACAGGTTCTCAGAGACACATCCGTACCGACTGTAGTTCCCCACTGTAACGCAGAAGACGCACACGGCTCAAACGATGAATACACATCGTTTATTCCCATCTCACCCTTTTTACTACAGTTTAGACAACCTTTTTTCACTTAGATTCTAGAGCAGAGTACGCCTAAGATTGTCTCAGCTCAGCACAAGGACAGAAAATAACCTCTTAAAGTGAAAGTATCCACCTTCTACTCGAGGGGGAGGGGCTCCATCGTTACTTAGGCCCATATTCTATGATTAAATGATCAAATGTTTTTGTCTCTAGACTCTCTGATGAGGACTTTCAGTAGTTTTTATGTAGTTCTGCTGGGTGACTGTGCTTAAAAAGTGTTTCTAAATCTGTGACACTCACGATGAGGCGAAGGCTTCATGTGAGCCTGCGTGTTTCTAAAGAGCTTTAGAGTCGTGTCAATAGCAAAACTGGTGGATAGAAACATGCACATCCAATAACCAAACCAATCCAAACTAATCCAAACTAATCCAATAAAAAAAAAATCTTCAGGTGTTTTGCATCACAGTGTGGAGTTTCAGTTGTGGCGTCATTGAAATAAAATTTGGGAGCTCTGAAGAACTTCAGTGTGGATCTTTTTTTTCGGTACAGTTTATAATGTACACCTTATTTACCCTTATTAAAGCATGAACAAAAACTTAATTCATAAAGAACAAATGCTTAATTAAGAGTCATTTAGGCTTATTGAGTATTGAATTACTACCTTAATTAGCACTTTACTTGCACTTAATCTGCTTGTGCTGTAAAGTCTTCACTTTAGAAAAGCTCTCAAAAAGACTTAACTAACAGATAAGAGCTTTCTGAATGATCAGTGCTTTGCAGTATTAGTAAATCATTCTCTCATGGCTTAACAATCATTAATAAATGTTCAAATTTGTATTTAAATACTTACAAATATAAACACAAATGTTTAGTTCAGTAAGTATGAAATAATTACGAGTAACTATTTACAGCACAAGCTGATAAAGTGCAATTTAAGTGCTAATTAAGTATTTATTAAGCTTGAATGACTCTTTATTAAGTATTTGTTCATTATGAATTAACTCTTTGTTCATGCTTTATTAAGGCTAAATAAGGTGTAGTTATTAAATTGTTACTTAACACTGAATAATTTCAGTAATAATGAAAAAATAAAGTTGACAACACTTCAAGAAGAAACGACATCTGATATAAAACACATCATCTCCAAGACCAGGGACAGTTCTGAACGAGGCTCTAAACATGTCAGAGAGGTAAACACATCTACTACAGTCTTAAAAAGAACCAAAGCTGCAATTATTATTAGAAGGAAAAATTCCAGTACAAATGTGAGACCTCTCATTACCTGTGCTGCCACAGGAAACAAACCACCATTAGTAGTAACTTTAGTAAATAAACAATAGACAAATAAATAAAGAAAGGGAAGTGTGTCTCTCACCAGAAGTGTTGGTGCAGGTCTCCATGACGTTGCAGGTCACATTTTGTCTGCATTCTTTTGTGTCTGGGTCACAGCCGTAACACTGCAGAGAGCCAGCAGGGGGCGCTGGAACAGAGAGGAGCAGTTGAACCTTTGAGAAAAATCTATGGGCCCGATCATGACCTCGATCTTAATCTGGAGCAGACTGAGGGAGTGATGTGGCACGTTCAGTGAATTTCCGGAGTTGTAAAAATAAATAACAAACTAGTCTACTAAAAACAATGTGTAACCTGCTCAAGGCTTCGTTGATTTTGAAATATATTAGAATGATAAATGCTTTAACATTCATAACATGTTCATGTGCTGTGCGGGATGTTCGTGTATCGTCCGGATGCCCTCCCTCTGCTCAGCTCTGCTCTAGAGTTTGGTTTGATCTGGATCTGTACAAAATCTGCTGGTTCAGATGTGATCACTATGTATGTACTAGTACCGTCCAACTCCAGCCTCCAGCAGCAAAGTACAGCCCCACCTGGACACGCCCCCTCGTTCAGGCTAACGCTAAGATCAGGGGGAAGGTAGGGCCCTGTATGTGTAAAATGAGAAGCAGCACTCACAGGACGGGGCTGGAGCGTTGCAGTCGTCTGTGTCACAGCATGTGAGGTTGCTGAGGTAAGACCTGGAGCCATAGTCATAAGAAAAAAACTGAGACCCTGCAGCTGTACAGACCGAGGGAGGAGCACAGCCTTTTTGGATTCCACTGTAGCTGGAGTTTCCATAATTGAAAGAACCTGAAACCAGGACAGAAACAGGTCAGATCTGAAGAGACTTCTCCAAGAACCAGGTCTGGACTGAGGACCAGAGCCAGACCCGCCCATTACAGATCTGTACCAACCAATCAGAGAGAGGCTCAGACATGCAGTGACCAATCAGAGGACAGTACTGTACCTGCGTAGCCCCAAGAATAACAGAACGAGGTGAGTTTGGAGCAGGTCACCGAGCGCTGAGAAGAACATGACGAGTCTGTGCACGTCAAACACTGTAACCCCAGATCTGAAAGAGACACAGGTTAGACCAGGACTGAACCAGGACTGAACCAGGACTGAACCAGGACTAAACCAGGACTAACCTGGGACGTTACAGTGGGAAGTGTTGCAGCAGGACACTGGGCTACTGAAGCCAATATATTGTTTTGACAGGTTGGTGTTGTTGCACAGATTCTCAGAGACACAGCCGTAAAATGGACGGGAGAAGTTATACTGGTCATTTGTAAGGACATCTGTATATATATAAAAAATAAATAAAATAAAAATTATATATATATGTATATGTGTGTGTGTGTGTGTGTGTGTGTGTGTGTGTGCACATACACATGTAGACTGTAAATATTAATTTAGATTTCAACTATACATCTAAATTGGAAACTTTATATTTAGACTGTGAACTTGAAATTTAAAATGTAAACATTACATTTTGATTTCAACTATACATTTACAATTACATTTTAAAAGTTACATTTACACTATAAACTTTACATTTACTGTAAACGTGACATTTAGTCAAACTTTACATTTTAGACTGTTAATTTTACATTTAGACTCTAAAATTTAAGTTTAGATTTTAACAATACATTTAGATTGTCAAAAATGCATTTACTGTAAACTATACATTTTGACTTAAACTTTACCTTTAGACTGAAAACTTTGCAGTTAGACTGGAAACTTTATATTGTAGGCTGTAAATTTTCATTTGCAACTGCAAATTTACATAGATACTGTAACGTTTACATTTACATTGTATATTTTATGTTTAGACTGTAAACTTTACACGTAAACTGTGGATTTTTACATTAAGACTGTAAACTTTACATTTAAACTTTAAAATCTGTTTACACAAACTTGGCATTCAAATTATAAACTTTACATTTAGATTTAAATTATACATTTACACTGTAAACTTTACATTTTAGACTGTAAACTTTATATTTTAGAATAAGGGTTACATTTTAATTTGTAAATTTTACATTTACTGTAAACTTTACATGTAAACTGTAGACTTTACATTCAGATTGTAAAATGCACATTTAGATTATAAACTTTACATTTTGAGTGTGAACTTGACATTTAGACTTAAATGTTACATTTAAACTGTAAACTTGACATTTAAACTGTAAACTTTATTTAAACTTTAAAATCAGTTTAATTTACACAAACTTGGCATTTAAATGGTAAACTTTACATTTAGATTTAAACAATACATTTACACTGTAAACTTTATATTTTAGGTTAAATGTTATATTTAAATTTGTAAACGTAACATTTACTGTAAACTTTATATTTAAACTGTAGACTTTACATTCAGACAGTAAACTTTACATTTTGAGTGTAAACTTGACATTTATACTGTAAACTTTCCGGGGGGACGTGTGTGTGTTACTGTATAGAACATGTTACTGTATGTTCACTGTACTCAACATTTCCAGGTCAACCTTTTGGAAATTAGAATGAAAATCGCACATTTCTCAAAATCCAAAAGAAAGTTCATGTGTTAGATGGAAATCTTCAGGAGATAGACAGATCTTTAGAACGGTACTCACCCACAGACTGTGCACACACCTCCTGGGTGTTACAGCTCACATTGGCAGTGCATTCATAAGTGAAAGGATCACAGCTGTAACACTGCAGAGAGCCAACAGGGGGCACCACAACTGAAACAAATGTGTGTTATATGAGACATTTTCAAAGTGCAGAACATCAGCTGATAATAGAGAATCACTCACGGGACTGATTCTGGTTGTTGCAGTTGTCTGTGTCGCAGCACGTGGTGTTTACATCAGCAGAGTAGGGACCATAATTATATGAAGAAAAGCCTTCAGCTTCACATTCCGAAGGTAAAGCACAGCCTTTATAAGTGGAGGTGGTGTTACTGCTGTAGTTTCCATAGTTGTAGGAGACTAAACACACAAAAGGAACAAATAAGAATCTCCTGAAGAGGGCAGTGCAGGTGCTGGTGCAGCACAACCTGAAAACAACACATTCAGTCCCACACGCCTCTTTGGCCACTTCAACAAAGTCAGACATATTTGTGATTCAGATTTGATGTTAGTTTCTGTATGTCATATTTGCAAAAATAATATCTCTTGGTAGATTATTCCACGCAGACATTAATGTGTATTTTACTGTGCTTCTTCCATGATTTGTTATTACATTAGGTCATTGGAATCTGCCCTCTGTGCCATGTCTGTTTAATATCGGTGCCCGTCTGAACTAAAGCAGAGCTCTTGATAAAGCACATTTGGTCATTTGATGACTGTAATGTTTCTTGTCAGATTAAGCAGGGAAGCTTTGAATCTCTCTTTTACCTGTAACCAGAACAACACAGAATGCATCCACTTTACTTTTGTTCTATATGTACATCGAAGAGCACATCGAGCTGCCTTATCTAGGACCATTTGCAGCTCCTTTATGTTCGACACAGCAGCACATGTCCAAGTCTCAGAGCAGTAATCTAACTGTGACAGTACAAGTGTTTTTATGACCTCTGCAACTATGTTCAAAGATAACAAATGGGAACATCTCCTCACCACTGCGAGAGTCCTGCTCATCCTACACACTGCAGCTCTGATGAGTTTAGACCAGGACAGTCTTTCATCAGTCTCTACTCCGAGACGCTTGGCCACTTGTACCTGCTCCACAATTTTATCTTTGACTGTGAGGCTTAATTTATGCTCATCCAACAGCAAACATCTGGTTCCAAACACAATACTTTTTGTCTTGTCAGTATTTAGAGCTAATTTGTTGTTTGCAGTCCGCTCATACACAGATTGTAATTCTTCCATTAAGACAGTTTGAAGTTCTCCACTTGTACTCTGTGATGAACAAACTGTTGAGTCATCAGCAAACAAGACTCTTTTAGAATTTTGTAACACTAATGGCAAGTCATTTGTATATAAAGAAAACAGGAGTGGACCTAGACGGCCTCCCTGTGCTGCACCACAGTAAACATCTCTGTCAGCTGAAAAACTTCTATTAAAAAGACAGTTTATTTTATTGTTTTCTCTGAAACTCTGAAGCCAAAGTGATGCTGCTGAACTGAACCCATAACATTGAATTTTTCTTAACAAAAGGTTGTGGTCAGTAAGATCAAAAGCTGAACTCAAATCTAATAACACTGCACCTGTCAGCCTCTTATTATCTAATCATCTAAGCAAACTGAAAATCTGTTTAAATTATTGTCTGAAAAATAAATCAAAGACTGTCCTCTCCATAATTTTGCTCGGAGTAGGCAGCAGATTAACTAGTCTACTATTAGGCCCACAGAAGGGTACACTTATACTCTTTGGAAATGGTAAAATATTAGCTTTTTTCCAAGCTTGTGGAAACATATTCTTCTGTAGGCTCAAATTTAAAATATGAGTGATTATGTTTGCCACTTATTTCAGTAACTTTGAGTCAATATCATCCACAGCAGAGGGTTTTACATTCTAATAATAGTTTTTATACGTGACTCTCAGTCACTTCAACAAATTCAAAATTACACTTCTTCAGGTCGTACACACAGACAAACATTTTGAAAGGTTTTTGAGCACCGTGTGCCACATAAAATCAGTTTGAGGACAGTAAGCACAACCAGAATTAATGCATAAAACACTGGATTATAAGACCCACAGTCAATGTTTGAGAAAATTAAAGGATTTTAAGTGCACCATATACTCTGAAAACTACAGTATGTAAATTGCTTTCCAATAGAATGTTTGAGATATCAGGTAACTTGTTCCTAAGACTGTGTATGTTTACATGTCCCAGTTTTATCCCCTTCTTTGGTAGATTAACAAAAGGAAACATCCTGAATTGTTTTGTATAATATGTTGTGATTTATTATTTGAGTCATGCTCAGGTGTTGACTTTTTCAATTTGATCAGTGTTCTTAATGCACAGAACTGTTGCCTCCTCTGGTCTGCCACTAAGTTTGACATAGATTTACAGTTGAAAGTCCTGAACTTTACCCCTCAAAGCCATTGCTTTTCTCACCAAATTTCTCACTCAAATTTTTAAAACCTCTACGTAGGTCAGTTTTGTGTTTGCGAACAACAATGACAGAACTGGCTTTCTGACTTTTTGTTGGGATAGTATGGCCGACTTCAGTATTTTACCTTTCGATGTTGATATTTTGCTTTTGCGTTCCCTTTCTTAGAACTCTTCTCCAGCCCTGACTTCACCACTTAAAACTCAAATCTTCTGTTCACATTAAACAAGGATTTTGATTTACACACAAAGTCTATGGATATTTGCATCTTCACACACGAGATGATGCAGATGAGACACACACATGCACTGACCAATCAGAGACACACACATGCACTGACCAATCAGAGACACACACATGCACTGACCAATCAGAGACACACACATGCACTGACCAATCAGAGACACACACATGCACTGACCAATCAGAGGAAGTCTTGTACCTGTGTAGGACTGAGAGACACACGCTTTACTTAAATAGGGGCAGTCGACTGAACGCTGCTCAGAGTCGGAGCCGCTTATGCACTGAAGTGTGCGAACTGTGGGAGAGAGAGAGACTGATGTCAGATACACACAGATACACACACACTTTATAGATGCATTCATAATAATCTGGGTCACAGTTGTAGTGCTGCAGAGAGCCAGCAGGGGGCAGTGAAACAGTGTTTAGGATTTTCTTAAGCATTATTTTTTGTGACCTACAATGATTAAATATTATTTATTTCTATGTTTCTTGCTGCTCGTTCTCTCTGAAGTCCTGTTCCATTAGGCGTCTGTTTGGGCTGAGGCAGGACACTTGGACTGGAAGGAGGTGACTTTGGAGGAACCCACTACCAAGTCTATTTGTGTAAAATGAGGAGCAGCACTCACAGGTCGGGTTTGGAGTGTTGCAGTCGTCTGTGTCGCAGCATGTGGTGATGTTGCTCAAGAAAATACTGTCGCCATTGTCATTAGAAACACCCTGAGACCCTGCAGCTGTACAGATTGAGGGAGGAGCACAGCCTTTTTGGATCCCACTGTAGCTGTAGATGGAGTTTCCACTAATGTAAGAACCTGAAACCAGGACAGAAACAGGTCAGATCTGAAGAGACTTCTCCAAGAACCAGGTCTGGACTGTGGACCAGAGCCAGACCCGCCCACTACAGACCTGTACCAACCAATCAGAGAGAGGCTCAGACATGCAGTGACCAATCAGAGGACAGTACTGTACCTGCGTAGCCCTGAGAGTAACAGAAGGGGGCGAGTTTGGAGCAGGTCACCGAGCGCTGAGAAGAACATGACGAGTCTGTGCACGTCAAACACTGTAACCCCAGATCTGAAAGAGACACAGGTTAGACCAGGACTGAACCAGGACTGAACCAGGACTGAACCAGGACTGAACCAGGACTAAACCAGGACTAACCTGGGACGTTACAGTGGGAAGTGTTGCAGCAGGACACTGGGCTACTGAAGCCAATATATAGTTGTGACAGGTTGGCGTTGTTGCACAGATTCTCAGAGACACAGCCGTAAAATGGACGGGAGAAGTTATACTGGTCATTTGTAAGGACATCTGTAACACACACGCATCAGGGTGATCCATCAAATAATGTTTCGATAGTTCAGATAACCTCGATTAGAACTCTGCATTAGGTTTAAGCATCCAAAAGATTATTTATGAAGAAATTTGGAGGAAAAAGGAGATGTTTTAGAGGTTGTTCAAGCTGCATGAAGTTTCCTGGAAATGGACTCATTTTGTGTTTTGAGCATAAACCGAGCTGATCTACTGAGAGAAACAGTAACACACCAACAAGGTCGAGGATTTGTGCTTCATCTAGCAAGGAATGTATTAAGTAAGACAAATAGAAAGTGAGGTTAATGTACATTTATATTAATGCTTTTTTCTAACTGTTAACAGGTTAACACAGATGTTAACACAGAAAGATCAGAGGTTCCACCAAAGAGATGTGATGCCCTTAATCAAGCAGATTCTGAAGGGAAGCAGGTCAGTAATTTTGTCTCCACCAGCACAATGTGTTTCTTCGAAGCTCTTGATCTGCCTAAAACATTTTGAACAGTTCCCCAGCAGACGGGGCTGATCATGCAGACTTTCAGAAGGAGCTAAAACTGTGCACTCCAGGAAAGTTTCAATGATGTTACTGAAAGGGCCTGAAACTTATTCAAGATTTTAACTGTAAATGAACAAAAAATGAAGATCAGAAACAGTTTCTACTGCAGCTGTCAAAGAATGTCAAAAGTGTCAAAGTAAACTTTACATTTAGATTTAATCTATACATTTAGACTGTAAACTTTATATTTAGTCTGTAAATTGTATATAACCCACATCTGAACCACTTTTATTATAGCAGGTCAGTTTTCGCTCTAACCTGATTTCCCTCATTTTCTTTAAGTTACAGGGTCACAGTGTCACTTCCTCCTCCTCTGCTCTGCTGTGGCTGTGTCATGCTCTGGTGTCGTCAAACATATACTTCAAACTTTAAAACTTTGTATCTCACAACCTTCATATCCTGCGCCTCCATACATGTTTTAACATATGACCGTGCATGGGGAGTCACTTTCAGCCTGGAATTCAAAGGTCAGTTTTTTTAATGGACTGATTCATCACAACTAAACTGCATCCTTCAACCCCATACCCTGATGGCGAGCTAATTCATGGTAGGAGAAAACCTTTATTTATTTATTTTTTTTTTTTACTTTCAACCTGGATTAAACTAACGATCAGCACTAACTGCATCATCGAGGACTAAACACACAAACTGCAATCACTGGACTGGTTTCCTCTTAATCAATACCCAGCCAATATTATATTTGTTGTTTTGTTGGTTGTGTTTTTATTTTGTTATCATTTGCTAAATGTATTTCAGGATGTTTATCACAAAGCTCTAAATACACTCTGGGGTCTCGTCACTCATACTCAGGCTCCCTAAAGAACAAATCTGCTGAACTGTGAAGCTGTAGTCTGCCCCCTAGACCTAAATTCTGTTACATTTACATTCAGAGTGTAAACTTTACATTAAGACTTAAACTTTACATCTATACAGTAAACTTTACACTTAGACTGTGAACTTGACATTTAAATTGTAAACTTTACATCTAGACTAAAAAGTTTACATTTAGACTGTCAAATTTCACAAAAGTTCTTCAAATTCCTCAAATCTCTATCTATCTATCGATCGATCGATCTAGATATATCTGGATAGATAGATCTAGAAAGATAGATAGTAAGAAATGTTTTGACTGGTACTCACCCACAGCCTGTGCCACACACCTCCTGGGTGTTACAGCTCACATTGGCAGTGCATTCATAAGTGAAAGGATCACAGCTGTAACACTGCAGAGAGCCAACAGGGGGCGCCACAACTGAAACAAATGTGTGTTAAATGAGACATTTTCAAAGTGCAGAACATCAGCTGATAAGAGAGAATCACTCACTGGGCTGATTCTGGTTGTTGCAGTTGTCTGTGTCGCAGCACGTGGTGTTTATATCATAAGAGTAGGGACCATAATTATATGATGAAAACCCTTCAGCTGCACATTCCGAAGCAGAAGCACAGCCTTTATAAGTGGAGGTGGTGTTACTGCTGTAGTTTCCATAGTTGTAGGAGACTAAACACACAAAAGGAACAAATAAGAATCTCCTGAAGAGGGCAGTGCAGGTGCTGGTGCAGCACAACCTGAAAAAAACACATTCAGTCCCACACGCCTCTTTGGCCACTTCAACAAAGTGAGACATATTTGTGATTCAGATTTGATGTTAGTTTCTGTATTATCATGATCTGTATTATTTAATACATGTGTCCTTAAACCCTGTTTTTGTTGATTTGTTCAGAGTCTTGATGTTGAGGTGGAAGCGTCACAAGAGCAGAACAAGACCAAAACTAAAACTTTATTTAAGTTGAGTATCCATGGCAACTCTGCATAGAGCTAGCAATGCCAACCAGGTAGCTCTGAAATACTAGGGTTTTTACACCAAATATGGCAGAAGACCTTCCAGAGGAAACACTTCGAGGGACTGTCCCATCTCATCACCGACCCAAACAGAGGACGCACTGACACTAGGACTTTTGAACCGAGCCGTACTTGAGCACGATTGTTGTGGGTTCTATGTTCCACACTCACACCTGCACAACAGAACCAAGCCAGGGCCTGAAGACGTCATCGCACGGCGCTGTTTGTTTACATGTGGCAGTCGAGCAAACACTTTAGCACAGAAAAAAGTCCAGCAGTAGAAATATCTATTAAATAGTGAGGCTGATGTGAGTCCTGCTGTGATACGTGCTCCTCCGTGAGTTTATGGAGATAAAAACAACTCGGGGGAGTGAGGACAACCAGAGACGAGAGGCTGCAGAACTTCTGTCACCATCCCCAGTCTTTACTGAAGGTAAGCTTGGATTCGCTGTAAGTTTTAGAAACTTTATTCAATGTTTTCCTCGTATGAGCAGGTAAAGTCGTGCATGTGCACGTACATGAGCTCCGTGTGTTCACAACAAACAAGGTTTTTTGTTTACAGTCGTCCCTCGTTATATCACGGTTCACCTCTTGCAGTCTCTGTGTGTCGCAGATTTTTTTGTGTGCAATTTTTTATGTTTTTTTTTTTTACATTGTATGAACATTGTGTTCCTCCCCCGTGTCCTGATTGACTAAGCGACTGTGTAGCTCATTGTCAATCAGTCTCCGTGCCGTGTCTCTGTACAGTGCAGAATGTGTTCAGTTTGACAAATTTACATGAAAGTTTGATCTCTCGCAGTGTGATTCTGAAGTGCTGTGTATTTCCAAGTTTTCTCCTCAACAAAACCCACTATGTCGACGAAACGTTCTGCACCAACAAAAGCTCCTGCGCTTGCACCCAAAAGGCAGAGGAAGATGTAACCATTGTACAAAAAGTTGGACTTCTGGACACGCTGAAGGAAGAGAGAAGTTACACGGCTGTAAGTGTCCGTACAGAATAAATTCAGAATAAATTAATCTTTGGTTCATTACATAAAGAAGGAGGAAAATAACATAAGGACAACAGCAGCAATAAGTTTTAAGAAGGATGCAAAAAGGGTTGTAACTGTCTGCAACAAGGCCATCGTAAGGTTGGAGTCTGCTTTACCTTTGTGGATCAGTGACTGCAAAAATAAAAGAACTTTACACTGGATACCGACATCTTCCACACAAAAGCTAAAAAGCTTTATAAAACATTTGCTGACAGCGATGACATTCATGACAGCGAGGAGCAGGATGATGTGGACCCCAGGCTATCAATGAGTGCTTTTACCACGCAGTACCAGCCCATTTAATGCCAGCAAGGGCTGTCTTGACAAATTTCAGAAATGTTTTGGACTTAAAGGTTGTATAGAGGATTTTCCAAGGAACGAGAAATCCAGCGACTGTTTGTCCTTTTTCAAATGTTGCGCATGCGTGAAACCACCCCCCCTCCCCTACAGCTCCCTACGTAGAAACGCCTTCTCCCGCCTCCTCACTACGCCAGAAACAGGTTTGTTTACAGCCGGTGAGCTGCACATGACTTGTAAACAACTAACTACAGTGTTGGTTAGGCAAGGCGGAGAAGTGAGGAGCGGGGGGAGCGGGTGTGCGGACATTTCGTTCGCGGACGAGAAGTGAGGAGCAGGGAGAAGAGCGGAGCAGGGAGAGAGGAGAGAGGAGAGAGGAGAGGGGAGGGGGTGCGCGGAGATTCCGTGCCCGTAGAAGTGAGGAGAAGGGGGAAGAGCGGAACGGGCAGCGGGGACAGGAGTAGGAAAGGGGAGCAGAGAAGGTTGCGCGGAGATTCAGTGCGAATGAACTAGCTACAACACGCAGCAGCAAGCGGACTCTTTCTTTGCCTTGAAAATTACGTTTTCAGACATAGGATATCGCTTTCGTGTCCTGAAAAACGTTTGACTAGCTCTTGGAAATAAAGTACGTTTTCATAATAAGCAGAAGTTACCTGTCCAGGAGTAATTTGGCGACCAATGCGTCAGTCTTTAGACCCTGCGTCTGCTTCAGTCGCGCCATCGCTGGAATGAATCTACAAGAATCACCTTAGTTTGGCTTCGCTGCTTTTCCCCTTGTCTTCTTCTTTCAGCGACCTCAAAAACGGACTTTCTTTTGCGGCTAACTGCTCCTGGATTCTTGTCGCCATCGCAACAAACTTTGTGCTAACTGCGAGGAAGATATAGGTCAAAAAAAGCCGCTAAGAACTGTTGCGTTGGTGGAGTAAACAGTGTCTGTGCGTCTTGCGTCTGTGGACTGCGTGACAGGCGTACGTAAACCACGTACCGGCGGCGCGCAGGCAGGTCAGTTACGCTAGAAACGTAGGGAGTTTGATTGATAGCCTGTCAGCTAACAGATAACGAGGCAATGTCGTTATCTATTGGCAAATGTTTAGCCCCACCACGTCCAGAGTTGATGAATTTTTATTCTCTTTTTTTTGGTCATCATAATTACAAGGCTACTGCACCTCTATAATGCTATCATTGACAACTTGAAACAAAAAAAACAAAAAAAAAATCCTCCATACAACCTTTAAAAGTGCTTTTCTTCATGGAGAGGCAGTCTCTGCAGATACCGCTGGAGCAGAGGCATACGTGAACAACAAATTTAAAGTGATCATCAAGTGTCTGTTTTTAAGAATCTTCTCACCCAGAAGAAAAAACAGCATCAACAACTACCCACAACTATGTTCTTCACTCAGAAAAAGGCACCTACACCAAGGCCTACAATGGAAAAAGACGCTACAGCGGAAACGGCACCAGGAAGAGGAGGCACGGTCAGAAGAACTGTGAACTATTAATCATTTCTTATGTGTCCAACCTCGTAGGTTGATCATTCAAATTAAATTTGTTATTTCTAAAAGCTATCAAAGTAAAATGTTCATATTTTTTTTTCTCAAACAAATGTTTGGGCCTGAAAGCAGGTTTTGACGGTTGTTTTCATTCTATTATACTGTACTTATTTTTTAACATCTACGAAGGTTTGAACTTTGAGAATGTGTAAACAAGAGAGAAATGTGAGAAAATTATAATGCCTGTCTGAGAAAAGTGTATAAAGTGTGTGGTGAGAGGTTTTACAGCCTTAAAATATATATAATAACTGTAAAAAATAAACCTGATTACTTCACGGATTTCGCTTATTGAGGATTATTTTTAGAACGTAACTCCAGCGATAAACGAGGGAACATTGTACATGCAAGGTCTATGGATGGGCGCGTCTTCACACACACCAGGTGATGGCAGATGAGACACACACATGCACTGACCAATCAGAGACACACACATGCACTGACCAATCAGAGACACACACATGCACTGACCAATCAGAGGAAGTCTTGTACCTGTGTAGGACAGAGAGATACACGCTGTACTTAAATAGGGGCAGTAGACTGAACGCTGCTCAGAGTCGGAGCCGCTTATGCACTGAAGTCTGCGAACTGTGGGAGAGAGAGAGACTGATGTCAGATACACACAGATACACACACACTTTATAGATGCATTCATAATAATCTGGGTCACAGTTGTAGTGCTGCAGAGAGCCAGCAGGGGGCAGTGAAACAGTGTTCTGCAGTATGTTTCATTATCTACAATGATTAAAGATTATTTATTTCTATGTTTCTTGCTGCTCGTTCTCTCTGAAGTCTGTTCCATTAGGCGTCTGTTTGGGCTGAGGCAGGACACTTGGACTGGAAGGAGGTGACTTTGGAGGAACCCACTACCAAGTCTATTTGTGTAAAATGAGGAGCAGCACTCACAGGTCGGGTTTGGAGCGTTGCAGTCGTCTGTGTCGCAGCATGTTTTCTTTATGATGTAAGAAATGTCACCAAAGTCACCAGAAACAACCTGAGACCCTGCAGCTGTACAGACCGAGGGAGAAGCACAGCCTTTTTGTATCCCACTGGAGCTGTAGCTTCCATCACTGTTAGAAACTGAAACCAGAACAGAAACAGGTCAGATCTGAAGAGACTTCTCCAAGAACCAGGTCTGGACTGTGGACCAGAGCCAGACCCGCCCACTACAGACCTGTACCAACCAATCAGAGAGAGGCTCAGACATGCAGTGACCAATCAGAGGACAGTACTGTACCTGCGTAGCCCTGAGAGTAACAGAAGGGGGCGAGTTTGGAGCAGGTCACCGAACGCTGAGAAGAACATGACGAGTCTGTGCACGTCGAACACTGTAACCCCAGATCTGAAAGAGACACAGGTTAGACCAGGACTGAACCAGGACTGAACCAGGACTGAACCAGGATTGAAACAGGACTGAAACAGGACTAACCTGGGACGTTGCAGTGGGAAGTGTTGCAGCAGGACACTGGGCTACTGAAGCCAATATATAGTTGTGACAGGTTGGTGTTGTTGCACAGATTCTCAGAGACACAGCCGTAAAATGGACGGGAGAAGTTATACTGGTCATTTGTAAGGACATCTGTAACACACACACACACACACGCACACGCATCAGGGTGATCCATCAAATAATGTTTTGATAGTTAAGATAACATCGATTACAACTCTGCATTAGGTTTAAGCATCCAAAAGATTATTTATGAAGAAATTTGGAGGAAAAAGGAGATGTTTTAGAGGTTGTTCAAGCTGCATGAAGTTTCCTGGAAATGGACTCATTTTGTGTTTTGAGCATAAACCGAGCTGATCTACTGAGAGAAACAGTAACACACCAACAAGGTCGAGGATTTGTGCTTCATCTAGCAAGGAATGTATTAAGTAAGACAAATAGAAAGTGAGGTTAATGTACATTTATATTAATGCTTTTTTCTAACTGTTAACAGGTTAACACAGATGTTAACACAGAAAGATCAGAGGTTCCACCAAAGAGATGTGATGCCCTTAATCAAGCAGATTCTGAAGGGAAGCAGGTCAGTAATTTTGTCTCTATCAGCACGATGCGTTTCTTCGAAGCTCTTGATCTGCCTAAAACATTTTGAACAGTTCCCCAGCAGACGGGGCTGATCATGCAGACTTTCAGAAGGAGCTAAAACTGTGCACTCCAGGAAAGTTTCAATGATGTTACTGAAAGGGCCTGAAACTTATTCAAGATTTTAACTGTAAATGAACAAAAAATGAAGATCAGAAACAGTTTCTACTGCAGCTGTCAAAGAATGTCAAAAGTGTCAAAGTAAACTTTACATTTAGTCAGTACTGTAAGATTACACTTAAATTTAAACTATGAATTTAGACTGTAAACCTTACATCTAAACTATAAACTTTATATTTAGGCCATAAAATTTACATTTAGTCAGTAAACTTTACATTTAGACTGTAAAGTTTACATTTAGTCTGTAAACTTTACATTTAGATTGTAAACTTTACATTTAGTCTGTAAATTGTATATAACCCACATCTGAACCACTTTTATTATAGCAGGTCAGTTTTCGCTCTAACCTGATTTCCCTCATTTTCTTTAAGTTACAGGGTCACAGTGTCACTTCCTCCTCCTCTGCTCTGCTGTGGCTGTGTCATGCTCTGGTGTCGTCAAACATATACTTCAAACTTTAAAACTTTGTATCTCACAACCTTCATATCCTGCGCCTCCATACATGTTTTAACATATGACCGTGCATGGGGAGTCACTTTCAGCCTGGAATTCAAAGGTCAGTTTTTTTAATGGACTGATTCATCACAACTAAACTGCATCCTTCAACCCCATACCCTGATGGCGAGCTAATTCATGGTAGGAGAAAACCTTTATTTATTTATTTATTTTTTTTTACTTTCAACCTGGATTAAACTAACGATCAGCACTAACTGCATCATCGAGGACTAAACACACAAACTGCAATCACTGGACTGGTTTCCTCTTAATCAATACCCAGCCAATATTATATTTGTTGTTTTGTTGGTTGTGTTTTTATTTTGTTATCATTTGCTAAATGTATTTCAGGATGTTTATCACAAAGCTCTAAATACACTCTGGGGTCTTGTCACTCATACTCAGGCTCCCTAAAGAACAAATCTGCTGAACTGTGAAGCTGTAGTCTGCCCCCTAGACCTAAATTCTGTTACATTTACATTCAGAGTGTAAACTTTACATATAGATTTGAACTATAAATGTAGACTGTTAACTATACATTTAGACTATAAACTTTACGTTTAGATTTTAAGACTGTAAACATTTAGACTGTAAACTTTACCTTTAGACCGTCAAATTTCACAAAAGTTCTTCAAATTCCTCAAATCTCTATCTATCTATCTAAGATAAATAGCTAGAAATGTTTTGAACTGTACTCACCCACAGCCTGTCCACACACCTCCTGGGTGTTACAGGTCACATTGGCAGTGCATTCATAAGAGTAAGGATCACAGCTGTAACACTGCAGAGAGCCAACAGGGGGCGCCACAACTGAAACAAATGTGTATTAAATGAAACATTTTCAAAGTGCAGAACATCAGCTGATAAGAGAGAATCACTCACTGGATGGATTCTCATTGTTGCAGTTGTCTGTGTCGCAGCACGTGGTGTTTACATCATTAGAGTAGGGACCATAATTATATGAAGAAAACCCTTCAGCTGCACATTCCGAAGCAGAAGCACAGCCTTTATAAGTGGAGGTGGTGTTACTGCTGTAGTCTCCATAGTTGTAGGAGACTAAACACACAAAAGGAACAAATAAGAATCTCCTGAAGAGGGCAGTGCAGGTGCTGGTGCAGCACAACCTGAAAAAAACACATTCAGTCCCACACGCCTCTTTGGCCACTTCAACAAAGTGAGACATATTTGTGATTCAGATTTGATGTTAGTTTCTGTATTATCATGATCTGTATTATTTAATACATGTGTCCTTAAACCCTGTTTTTGTTGATTTGTTTATGAACAGAGTTCTACACAAAAACCTGGGAAATGATCGGAGTGTTCAGAGTCTTGATGTTGCTAAATCCCTTCCCCTGGCTCCAGGACACACTGTAAAATATACTCTGGTAATTTTACTTAGAACATGCAACAATTTACTACCAAGTCATCTACAAATCTTGTTTAAAATGAAGGTCTGGAAATTTCAACTTGCCCAATGTTCAAACAACTTGCATAAAACTCTGGAACTGTGTGGACACACGTCTCAACCACTGCCAAGATCTCCATAAATTCAAGTTCTTCTTTAAAGTAAATAGAGAGAGTGTCTTAATACATACGTCCTTCTGTAGAGCAGCGTTTTGTTTGTTTTCTTTCTGCTGGTTTGTGCTGTTCATTACCCTGACTTATCTGTTGTCTGTTCCCATTGTCTGTATCCTTATGTGTTATTACAATATGATGACAGTTACCAAACTATAACAGTGACTCTATCCAACGTTTTAGAACACCACACTTTTTACTGTTTTTGACTGTTTACTGTCGACCAAAACCTATTCTGAACTTTAGATTGACGTGTGTCGACCTTGGTCAGATAGAACAGCTGAACACACTCCTGACATGTTCTTTTCACATTGAAGTCACATGTCCAAAGATCAGATATGTTTGGGTTTTAGGAGCACAGATCCAAGTGGTCTGGGTCACACTGGAAAAAAATTGATCTGATTCAGGAGCATAGGGGCCAAAACATCAGATCTGGGTCACTTCAGGCTGCAGACTGAACGTAGCCTTAAGCTGGACGTACACTGTGCGATTTTTGACCTTTTTTGAGCCGATTTTTCACTCGTGCGACTGTTTTGGGGATTGGGCCGAGTTTTGGCTTCATCGTGTGTCGAGCTTCGTGTCCTAAACCTGGGGATAAGAAAACTGATTAATACCTCACGACCAGCTCCTGATCGACATTCGTAAGGTCGCAAGAATCAAACTTGTTTGAAATCCAATCGTCTCTCGTGAGGGTTTCACTCTGTTGAAGTTGTTCCACGAGACGATTTGCCAGAATCTGTCAGACTGAGCATGTACGGACACAGAAGCAGAAGCAGGACATGAGGTTGTGGAGGACGATGGCGTCGGTGAGTGTTTTGGACACAGGACATGGAGGCGCAGCTGATCCAGCAACACAGAACACAAGTTTGGTGAAAAACTTGATGCTACTGACCTCCAGTTCCCTCTGAAGACCTGACAACGTGTTCTGCCCACACCTGCCCACACCTGCCCACACCTGCCCACACCTGTCCACACCTGTCCACGTCTGCCCACGTCTGCCCATGTCTACGCAGCTGTTTCTTTGATTCGTCACCTCTTCTTTTTGTTCTTGCCTGCACAGAGAATGGCACAAATTGCCAAAGGCGACGCGTCTGTTTTTTGCCTGGATCATTGTGTCTCCACACGTCTGTGGTTTTTCTTCTTTGTGGTTTTCTGTCTTTTACTGAGTGTATTGTCTTGTCCTGTCTAATGTCTGTGTGCGTGTTGTCTGTGGCAAACTAAAACAATAAACAAAAAAAACCAAAAAAAACAAAAACCTGTTCAGTGATGATGTCAGCTGAAGGAATGTACTTCCTGGTATCAGGTATCTGGTAATTTCCTGCTCGTCTGTGTTTTGGTTTTTTAGGGGATTTACAAATTAAATCTTACATAATGACGTTGTGGTGGAACAGGTTTGGGTGCAGCTGCAGAATTCATGACCTACTGACTGTCACAGGGCAAAACCAGAGACTCAGCACTTTATTTTACACATAAACTGTGAAAAACAAGACCAAGGCCAAAGACCCGAACACACAGAGGAGACCAGGTGCACCCGGAGGAGACCGGGTGCACCCAGAGGAGACCAGGTGCACCCAGAGGAGACCAGGTGCACGATTGGCCGAGAGCAGAGGACACGTGACTCACTGTGATAACTGAGCACCGTTTCCGTGTGGAAATGTGTGAAAAATACGAGTGTGGACAAATGCATTTAGATTCTCTGATAAACTTAATGTGTGTTCACACCAGAGCGTCGAAAAACACCCTACACGCTTCTGTTTGGACGTTTTTGCATTTGACAGAGACTAGTCCCGGTCTAGTCCCGGTCTAGTCCTGGTGTAGTCTCGGTCTAGTCCTGGTGTAGTCTCGGTCTAGTCCTGGTGTAGTCCCGGTCTAGTCCTGGTGTAGTCTCGGTCTAGTCCTGGTGTAGTCTCGGTCTAGTCCTGGTGTAGTCTCGGTCTAGTCCTGGTGTAGTCCTGGCGATCTGCTCGGTGTTTGTGGTGTATATATTTAATTATTATATTATTATTATTATATTTTTGCATTAATGTTTGTGGTTCTGGTTCTTGGGTCTTTTTCTTTCTTCCTGATAATAACGTCTCACGTCTCTGATGCGACACGTCTGACACGAAAAGTTGAGCAATTTCAACTTTCTGACGCTGACGCCTTGGACAACGTTTTGACGCTCTGGTGTGAACCTCATTTAGAGGATGTGACAAGAAAAGAGACTGGAACAGTTACCGATGTAAGTCCTGGAGAGACACTGGGTCTCTCCTGATGAGCAGTTCTGTGATGTCGGAGAAGAACACGAAGAACCTTCACAGGACCAGCACTGCAGACCAGCAGCTGCAAGAGACCAGACCAGGTTCAACAAGGACTAAAACAGGACTAAAGCAGGACTAAAACAGGACTAAAACAAGACTAAAACAGAACTAAACAAGGACTAAAACAGAACTAAACAAGGACTAAAACAGGACTAAACAAGGACTAAAACAAGACTAAAACAGAACTAAACAAGGACTAAAACAAGACTAAAACAGAACTAAACAAGGACTAAAACAGAACTAAAACAAGACTAAAACAGAACTAAACAAGGACTAAAACAAGACTAAAACAGAACTAAACAAGGACTAAAACAGAACTAAACAAGGACTAAAACAGAACTAAACCAGGTCTAAACCAGGTCTGTGTTGCTTGCAGACCCTGTTGGCAGGATAACGAGGAGCAGTTGAGGAGACTTCAGACGATGGTGCAGCTGAGGTACAAATTTTAGGCATCTGTACTTTACTTAAGTACTTTTTTACAAAGGATACTTTTTACTTTTACTTCAGGTGTCTGTACTTTCTACTCCACTACATTTTAGAACAGGACAGAAAAGTAAAAAGTTCTTTGAAATTGCTGAAAATTTTTATATATATTTTTTAGCACTTTATTATTATTATTATTATTTTTGACTTTCTGTTCCAATTTTGAGCAACACAAAAACAAAAACAGCAAGAAAACATAAGAATTCAACTGAATCACTTAAAATGAGCTGAATTATTTTTCAAAATCACATTTCATCCTTTAATTGTTCTTAAAATCTCTGCAAAATACGTTTACTTTTTTACTTTTTAAGTGTGTTTTTAAACAGCTGCTTAAGTAGATTTTTCATGTTATACTTTTAGTTTTACTCGAGTTACTTTTTTTGCATTTTTATTTATTTTTTTTTATAGAAAACCACTAAAATCCTTTACATTTTGCTCCACACTTAATATTATTTCACTTTTACATAGTTCAAGACGGCTAAAGTCTGATCGCACATGTGAAAAAAATAAAAAGCCGTTCATAATTGGCCACTTATGACTTTTTAATCATAGTTTACACAAACCCGTCTGAACGTAACTTGACTCAAACGTGTCTAAAACCAAATTTAAATCCCACAAATACCTGAGTGGACACAGATGAACAGAGCCACCAGAGTCAAGAGCTTCACAGACGTCTTCATCATCCTGCTCCTGTCTGCTCCTGTCTGCTCCTGTCTGCTCCTGTCTGCTCCTGTCGGCTCTTCTGACTCTTCTCTGGCTGCACTTCTTTTTTCTAGGCCTGGATGAGGGTGTGTCTGTGCTCCTCTTTATAACTGGGCTGTCCCGTTGGCGCGTCGGGCTGCAGGTGGATGCTCGGCTCTTACCGTCATCGTTAAAGGCGAATCCGTGACTGCACCGAAATGTCCGGCTTCGAGAACCCGCCCAAAACCAAAACCTCACCTGTTCAGAGCCACTTTGAAAGTCTAACCTGCTTTTAAATCATGCCTCAGTTTTGTCTTAGTTTAATGTTTACTTGTGTTTTCTGAAATGTGCCACAAACCGTTTTGGATCAAGACATAAGTCGGAGATCGTGGCTGCGTTCCCCCCATTACCCGAACTTCAAATTATTTTTTTTTGCTATAGTTAAAATAATAATCTCAACTCACAACATTCTACAGGCCAATACTATTTAATACAGACGGGGGAAGATGAAATGAATATTGTTTAAATGCACATTTTCGTTATAACACAGTGAGTTCTTGAGTCGAATCGCCCGTGGAAATGAACCGATTCAGTATTTGTGCATTTACCTTTTGGATGTTCCACGACAGAGCACAATGTGACCAAAAGAAAGAGCGTTTTCAGATTCTAGACTGTGGCGATGTCGGACTCTCAGACTCGGAGGTAAGAGACGGATTTTTCTATTAATTACACTGCACTTTACCATGAAATTTCCAAAATCAAAATGTAAATTCACAAATGTTGAACGTGAACATTTCTGTCAGTTTCAGTCAACAAAAATCTGCATTTTAACAATATTAATATGACTTGGCCCCATCGGTATTAAATAACACTGTAGAATGTTGTGTTGTGTTGTGTTGTGTTGTGTTGTGTTGTGTTGTGTTGTTTTGTGTTGTGTTGTGTTGTGTTGTGTTGTGTTGTGTTGTGTTGTGTTGTGTTATGTTTGTGTTGTGTTGTGTTGTTTTGTGTTGTTTTGTTGTGTTGTGTTGTGTTATGTTGTTTGTTGTTTTGTGTTTGTGTTGTGTTGTGTTGTGTTGTGTTGTGTTTGTGTTGTGTTGTGTTGTGTGTTGTGTTGTGTTTGTGTTGTTTTGTGTTGTGTTGTGTTGTGTTGTTGTGTTGTGTTGTGTTGTGTTGTGTTGTGTTGTTTTGTGTTGTTTTGTGTTGTGTTTGTGTTGTTTGTTTGTGTTGTTTTGTGTGTGTTGTGTTGTGTTGTGTTGTTTGTGTTGTTTGTTTGTGTTGTTTTGTTTGTGTTGTGTTGTGTTGTTTTGTTTGTGTTGTGTTTGTGTTGTGTTGTGTGTTGTGTTGTGTTGTTTTGTGTTGTTTTGTGTTGTTTTGTGTTGTGTTGTGTTGTTGTTGTGTTTGTGTTGTTTGTGTGTTGTGTTGTTTTGTGTTGTTTGTGTGTTGTGTTTGTGTTGTTTGTGTTGTGTTGTGTTGTGTTGTGTTGTTGTTTGTGTGTTGTTTGTTTGTTTGTTTGTTTGTGTGTTGTGTTGTGTTGTGTTGTGTGTTGTGTTGTGTTGTGTTGTTTGTGTGTTTGTGTGTTTGTGTTGTTGTGTTGTGTTGATGTTGTTTTTGTGTTGTGTTTGTTTGTGTTGTGTTGTTTGTGTTGTTGTTGTGTATGTTGTGTTGTTGTTTATGTTTGTGTTATGTTGTGTTGTGTTGTGTGTGTGTGTTTGTGTGTTTGTTGTGTTGTGTTGTGTTGATGTTGTGTTGTGTTTGTGTTGTTTTGTGTTGTGTTGTTTGTGTTGTGTTGTGTTGTGTTGTGTTGTGTTGTTTTGTGTTGTGTTTGTTTTGTGTTGTGTTATGTTGTGTTATGTTGTGTTGTTTTGTGTTGTTTTGTGTTGTGTTATGTTGTGTTATGTTGTTTGTGTTATGTTGTGTTTGTTTGTGTTGTTTTGTGTTGTGTTGTGTTGTTGTGTTGTGTTTGTGTTATGTTTGTTATGTGTTTGTTGTGTTGTGTTGTTTTGTGTTGTGTTGTGTTGTGTTATGTTGTGTTATGTTGTTTGTTATGTTGTGTTGTTTGTGTGTGTTGTGTTGTTGTTGTTTGTTATGTTGTGTTGTGTTGTGTTGTGTTGTGTGTTTGTGTTGTGTTATGTTGTGTTTGTTGTGTTATGTTGTGTTGTGTTTGTTGTTGTGTTGTTTGTGTTTGTTGTTTGTGTTATGTTGTGTTGTGTTGTGTTGTGTTTGTTGTGTTTTGTGTTGTGTTGTGTTGTGTTATGTTGTGTTGTGTTGTGTTGTGTTGTGTTGTGTTGTGTTGTGTTGTGTTATGTTGTGTTATGTTGTGTTGTGTTGTGTTGTGTTGTGTTGTGTGTTATGTTGTGTTATGTTGTGTTATGTTGTGTTGTGTTGTGTTATGTTGTGTTGTTGTTTTGTGTTGTGTTGTGTTGTGTTGTGTTGTGTTGTGTTATGTTGTGTTGTGTTGTGTTATGTTGTGTTATGTTGTGTTATGTTGTGTTGTGTTGTGTTATGTTGTGTTATGTTGTGTTATGTTGTGTTGTGTTGTTTTGTGTTGTGTTTGTGTTGTGTTGTGTTGTGTTGTGTTGTGTTGTGTTGTGTTGTGTTTGTGTTTGTTGTGTTGTGTTGTTGTGTTGTGTTATGTTGTGTTATGTTGTGTTGTGTTGTGTTATGTTGTGTTGTGTTGTTTGTGTTATGTTGTGTTATGTTGTGTTGTGTTGTTGTGTTATGTTGTGTTATGTTGTGTTGTGTTGTGTTGTGTTTTGTTGTGTTGTTTTGTGTTGTGTTGTGTTGTGTTATGTTGTGTTGTGTTGTGTTGTGTTGTGTTGTGTTGTGTTATGTTGTGTTGTTTGTTGTGTTATGTTGTGTTATGTTGTGTTATGTTGTGTTGTGTTGTGTTGTTTTGTGTTGTTTTGTGTTGTTTTGTGTTGTGTTGTGTTGTGTTGTGTTGTGTTTTGTTTTGTGTTGTGTTGTGTTGTGTTTTGTTGTGTTTTGTTGTGTTGTGTTGCGTCGTCTGAAACGGCCAACAGGGAAAATCAGACCCTCGCCCCCACCTGTGAGTGCGACATCATCACAATCTAGAATCTGAAAACCACCAACAGATGAGGAAATCAAACCTGTTCATCTCCAGACGTTTGTGCTAATTTCACATTCTCATTATTGTTTATTTTGTACGATCAAAAACAATAAACTTTGTGCTTTCTTTATGATTATTGTTATTATTATTGTGTGTATGTATATATGTGTTATGCATATGTGTGTGTGTGTGTGTGTGTGTGTATCTGCACTTATACTGAATATTTGTGCTGCTCCACACATGTGTTTTCATATTAAAGTATTTGACCAATCACATTTCAGACATCATCTGTTGCCGGGCAGAGTCAAAGTCAAAAAAGTCAGACTCCTTCACAGTCACTGTTCTGCAGAAACTCGAACACAAACCAAATGTCCACGAAACTGTCGCTTCAACCAATCAGATTTTGAGTTGGTGTCATCGGGGTCTTTAACAGCGAACGACAACGACACCGAGTCCAGACCCGAGACTCAAGTCAGAGAGAAAACCAGACAAAACAACAAACTGCATCTGCAACAGCGACGCGATACAAATTATTATTACTGTGTATTACTGTTATTCATGATTATTACTGTTATTCATGATTATTACTGTTATTCATGATTATTATTATGTATTACTGTTATTCATGATTATTACTGTTATTCATGATTATTATTATGTATTACTGTTATTCATGATTATTACTGTTATTCATGATTATTACTGTTATTCATGATTATTACTGTTATTCATGATTATTATTATGTATTACTGTTATTCATGATTATTACTGTTATTCATGATTATTATTATGTATTACTGTTATTCATGATTATTACTGTTATTCATGATTATTACTGTTATTCATGACCAGTGTGTAGTGGAGAGTTTTTAAGTGGGGGTACGTGATTCATGACTAAACCAGGAGGACTAAACCAGGACCGAACCAGGTCTAAACCAGGTCTAAATCAGAATTAAACCAGAATTAATCTTGGACATGAGAGCGAGAGAGAGAGAACCCCGAGTCTGTGGAGCAGGGAGTCCCCAAAGCGCGATCGGGTGACGGCTGCCCTGAGCTCTGCGCCGGTCCTTTTCACCTGCAGTCACTCACGTCTACACAGGCTCACCTCCAGGCCCGTCCCAAAGTCCTGGTTTAGACCTGGTTTAGACCTGGTTAAGTCCTGGTTTAGACCTGGTTTAGACCTGGTTTAGACCTGGTTTAGTCCTGGTTTAGTCCTGGTTTAGTCCTGGTTTAGACCTGGTTTAGACCTGGTTTAGACCTGGTTAAGTCCTGGTTTAGTCCTGGTTTAGACCTGGTTTAGACCTGGTTAAGTCCTGGTTTAGACCTGGTTAAGTCCTGGTTTAGTCCTGGTTTAGTCCTGGTCCCTGAAGTCACACTTTACTATAGGACAGTAATGGATTTATCAGTGTTTCCTACTTTACAGTTAAAGTGGTCGCCTTGACGTGAAGTGGCCCCCGCCTCGAGTACGTCCCTCTGAACCACGTGGACCCTCACTAAAGTCCAGTCTTCACATGAAATCTCACACATCCGCTGTGTGTGTGTGTGTGTATTTATCAAATGCATACGACAGGTAAGCAAAACAACAACAACAAAAAGTGTCTATTTGATTATGTAAAACAACTGGGGTAAAACATTAGAAGTTTTTTTAAACTTCATCCTCCTCCTTTTGAGCACCAGGTCCCAAATCTGTTCATGTCCTCGTTTCGTTTTTGTTTGTTTTTTTGTTAGTGTCGTTGATTTAGTTTTACCTCACTCAAACAAATAAATAAAATGAAAAACTAAATGAATATAGCAGGTCTCGTGTTTACTCAGAAATAGAAATGATCAGGATCAATATTTTAGATATTTCATGGTAAAATAAAATATATTTAACAGGAAAAACTGTCTCTTGCCCCTGAGTGAAAGCACGACATCATCACATTGTATAATCTGAAAAGTAGGTTGTTGGCTAAAAACATGCGGAACATTTTTCTTTTTTCTCGTATCAGAACATTAATTATGCCCTTTATGTGCCTATCATTAACCTATCACACACCTATCATGTATCATGTGCCTAACAAATACCAATCATGTGCTGTAATGTGACTCAGTTTTGTTTTTTTTGTAACTTCCTGGAGCGTCGTACCGTGGGACCAGCCGCAGTCGACTGGCTTTTGTCCACCGTCATCATCACTGTTTATATTTGGCATTGTTTTGGTTGGCAGCGCCGTCGATGCCAGCACCTGCCAGTCCAGCCAGATTCCAGAAAACATTCCAGGGTAGTTTCCCAGAAAGAGAATTCCCACCTGCCCACCTGTGCCGGACGTCTGAGCCGGGCCCGTGTCCTGCTACAACCAGACGATTATCAGACAGAGATCGGCAAACAGGTAAATAAATACGGCGACAGATACAGACAGACTCATATCGACCCGTCTGTGTTTCGGCCGATGCACCGATCTGCCTGTTTACATCTCAGGAACAGTTACAGCAACACAGTGAATATTTCAATATTTTACGTCAATTTAGGCATAATTGGTGTGATTTTAACAGTTTCCTCCCAGTGTCCCGAACAAATTTAAAGTGACCGACGTAAATAAACTGACCGACGTAAATAAACTGACCGACATGAATAAACTGACCGACATGAATAAAGTGACCGACGTAAATAAAGTGACCGACGTAAATAAAGTGACCGACGTAAATAAAGTGACCGACATAAATAAAGTGACCGACATAAATAAAGTGATCGACATACATAAATTTACCGACATACGTAAACTGACTGACATAAATAAAGTAATAGCAAATAAAGTGCTTGACATAATTAAAGTGTCCGACGTAAATCAAGTGACCGATAACCCTAACCCTGCAAGTCCTTCTCTACTGGCCTATAAAAATCTCTAAATCTCAGACGGATGTTAATTATATTATTATTATAAAATTATTCCAAATGTTCTGTCCTCTTTTTTTCCAGAGTTTTTCCGATGCTTGTGCTGCTTCCACACATGGATTTTCATATTAAATCTTTTGACCAATCACATTTCAGCCGTCACTTGTTGCCAGGCAGAGTCAAAGTCAAAGAAGTTCAGACCCGTGACTCGAGTCAGAGAGAAAAACAGCCAAAGCAGGAAACTGCATCTGTACCGAAACCAGGACTAAACCAGGACTAAACAAGAACTAAACCAGGACTAAACCAGGACTAAACCAGGAATAAACCAGGAATAAACCAGGACTAAACCAGGACTAAAACCAGGACTAAACCAGGACTAAACCACCAGGACTAGACCAGACTAAACCAGGAACTAAACCAGAACTAAACCAGGACTAAACAAGAACTAAACCAGAATAAACCAGGTATAAACCAGGACTAAACCAGGACTAAACAAAAACTAAACCAGGAATAAACCAGGTATAAAACCAGGACTAAACCAGAACTAAACCAGAGCTAAACCAGAACTAAACCAGGACTAAACCAGGACTAAACCAGAACTAAACCAGGACTAAACCAGGACTACACCAGGACTAGACCAGGACTAAACCAGAACTAAACCAGGACTAAACCAGGACTAAACCAGGACTAAACCAGGACTAAACCAGGACTAAACAAGAACTAAACCAGGAATAAACCAGGTATAAACCAGGACTAAACCAGAACTAAACCAGAGCTAAACCAGAACTAAACCAGGACTAAACCAGGACTAAACCAGAACTAAACCAGGACTAAACCAGGACTACACCAGGACTAGACCAGGACTAAACCAGAACTAAACCAGAACTAAACCAGGACTAAACCAGGGACTAAACCAGAACTAAACCAGGACTAAACCAGGACTAAACCAGGACCAGGACTAGACCAGGACTAAACCAGAACTAAACCAGGACTAAACCAGGACTAAACCAGGACTACACCAGGACTAAACCAGAACTAAACCAGGACTAAACCAGAACTAAACCAGAACTAAACCAGAACTAAACCAGGACTAAACCAGGACTACAACCAGGACGAAACCAGGACTAAAACCAGAACTAAACCAGGACTACACCAGGACTAGACCAGGACTAAACCAGAACTAAACCAGGACTAAACCAGGACGAAACCAGGACTAAACCAGGACTACACCAGGACTAAAACAGAACTAAACCAGGACTAAACCAGGACTAAACCAGGACTAAACCAGAACTAAACCAGGACTAAACCAGGACTACACGAGGATTAAACCAGAACTAAACCAGGACTAAACCAGAACTAAACCAGGACTAAACCAGGACTAAACCAGGACTAAACCAGGACTAAACCAGGACTAAACCAGGACCCAGGACTAAACCAGACCAGGACTAAACCAGAAACTAAACCAGGACTAAACCAGGACTAAACCAGAACTAAACCAGGACTAAACCAGGACCAGGACTAAACCAGGACTAAACCAGAACTAAACCAGGACTAAACCAGGACTAAATCAGGACAGAACACACACAAAACACACAAACAACAACAAAAAAACACCCAGACTCTTCCTGACACTGAAACGGGGCCAGTGCTTCAGTCTCTTCAGAAGCTGCTGTGGCTTCAGTCGACCACCAGGTGTCACCATCTCTGAAGTCATGAAGCTTTGAGTCTTTATCCACACAAGTGTTGGGAAATCCTCACAACACAAACAAAACACACACAAACACACACAAAACACACACAAAACACACAAAACACACACAAACACACACACACAAACACACACAAACACACACAAACACACACAAAACACACACAAAACACACAAAAACACACAAAACACACACAACACACAAAACACACACAAAACACACACAAACACACACAAACACACACAACACACACAAAAACACACACACAACACACACAAAACACACACAAACACACACACAACACAACACACACACACACACACACACACACAAAACACACACAAAACACACACACAACACACACACACAACACACACACAAAACACACACAAACACACAAAACACACAAACACACAAAACACACACAAAACACACACAAACACACACAAACACACACACACACACACACACACACACACACAAAACACACACAACACACACACAAACACACACAAATACACACAAAACACACACAAAACACACACAAACACACACAAAACACACACACAAATACACAAAAACACACACAAAACACACACAAACACACACACAAAACACACACACACACACACACACACACACACACACACACACACACAAAACACACACACAAAACACACACAACACACACACACACAACACACACAAACACACAAAAACACACACAAAAACACACACAAACACACACAAAACACACAAACACACACAAAACACACACACAAACACACACAAACACACAAAACACAAACACACACAAAACACACAAAAACACACAAAACACACACACACACACACACAAAAACACACACAAACACACACACAAAACACACACAAACACACACAAAACACACACAAAACACACACAAACACACAAACACACAACACACACAAAACACACACACAACAACACACACACAATACACACAAAAAAGCACACACAAAACACACACAAACACACACACAAACACACACACACACAAAAACACACACAAACACACAAAACACACACAAACACACACACACAACACACACAAAACACACACACAACACACACAAACACACAAAACACACACAAAATACACACAAAATACACACAAACACACACAAAACACACAAACACACACAAAACACACACAAACACACACAAACACACAAAACACACACACAAACACATAAACACACACAAAACACACACAAACACACACAAACACACACAAACACACAAAACACACACAAACACACACACACACAAACACACACAAAACACACACAACACACACACACAAACACACACACAAACACACACACAAAACACACACAAAACACACACAACAACACACACAAACACACACACACACCAACACACACAAACACACACAAACACACACAAACACACACAAACACACACAAACACACAACACACAACACACAAACACACACACACAAACAACACACACAAACACACACAAAACACAACACAAACACACACAAACACACACAAACACACACACAAACACACACACAACACACACACACAAACACACACAAAACACACACAAACACACACACAAAAACACACACACACAAACACACACACACACACACACAAACACACACACACACAAACACACACAAACACACACACAACACACACACAAACACACACAAACACACACACACACACACACACACACACACACACACACAAACACACACAAACACACACACAAAACACACACAAAACATTTAAATCATGCCTGTACTTTGTCTTTGTTTAATATGTACTACACGTCTTTGAGTGTTTACAAAAGCGCGATAAAAATCAACTGTATTATTGCTGTTGTTATCTTTAAAACCTGTTCTGTGATCGTGTTATTTCTGGCATGAAAGAACTTAAAATATTTCTGTTATCATGACTGTGTGGAGGAACAGGTTTGGACTATGAGTGTGGACCAACCAACAACCACCAGCCACCAACTAACAACCACAACCACCAACTAACAACCACCAACCACAAACTACAACCACCAACTAACAACCACCAACCACCAACCAACAACCAACAACAAACAACCACCAACCACCAACTAACAACCACCAACTAACAACCACCAACCAACAACTAACAACACCACAACAACCACCAACCAAACACCAACCACCAACTAACAACCACCAACCACCAACTAACAACCACCAACCAACAACCAACAACCACCAACCAACCAACAAACCAACCACTACCACCAACTAACAACCAAACCACCACTAACACCAACTAACACCAACCAACTAACAACCACCAACCAACAACAACTAACAAACCAACAAACAACCACCAACCACCAAACTAACAACCAACCAACAACTAACAACCACCAACAAACCAAACCAACAACAACACCAACCACCAACAACAACACCAACCAACCAACCACCAAACAACCAACCACAACAACTAACACCAACACAACAAAACAACCACCAAACCACCAACTAACAACACCAACCAACCACCACTAACAAACCACCAACCAACAACCAACCAAACACAACAAACACCAACTAACAACCACCAAACCACCAACGCAACATAACCACCAACTAACAAACAACCACAAACCAACAACCAACAAACCATCCAACACCAACAACCAACAAACATCAACCAAAAACCAACAAACATCAACCAACCAACCAACAACCACAACTCAACCACAACAACCAAACTAACAAACCACCAAACCAACAAACCAACAACAACAACCAACAACCAACAACACCAACAACCAAACCAAACCAACTCACCAACAAACATCAACCAACCAACCACAAACCAACCAACCACTAACAACCACCAACAAACAACAACAACAACAACCAACAAACCAACCAACCAACCAACAACCCAACCAACCACAACAACAACAACAACCACCACAACCCAACAACCACAACCAACCACAACAACACCAACCAACACAACCAAACCAACCAACCAACCAACAACAACCAAACAACCACCAACCAACAACCAACAAACAACAACCAACCAACCAACAACCAACAAAAACATCAACCAACCAACTAAACAACCAAACAACAAACAACAACCAACCAAACAACCAACAAACATCAACCAACAACAACAACAACCACCAACCACCAACAAACAACACCAACCACAACAACAACCAACCAACAACCAACAACCATCAACCACCAACAACAAACCAAACCAACCAACAACCAACAAAACATCAACCAACAACCAACAAACCATCAACCAACAACAACAAACAACCAACCAAACTAACAACCAACAAAACATCAACCACAAACAAACAAACATCAACCAACAACCAACAAAACAAACCAACAACCAACAACCACCAACTAACAACCAACAAACAAAACCACCAACCAACAAACACAACCAACAACCAAACAAACATCAAACCAACCAACCAACAAACATCAACCACCAACAACAACAACAACCAACCAACAACCAACAAACCAACAACCAACAACCAACAACAACAACAACATCAACCAACAACCAACAAACATCAACCAACAACCAACAACCACCAACTAACAAACCAACAACAAACCAACACAACCAACCAACATAACAACACCAACAAACAACCAACACCACAACCAACAACCACCAACTAACAACCACCAACCAACAACCAACAACCACCAACCAACAACCACACAACCAACAAACCACCAACCAACAACACCAACAAACAACCACCAACCAAACAACCAACAAACATCAACCAAACAAACTAACAACCAACAAACCATCAACCACCAACTAACAAAAACACCAACCAACAACCAACAACAACAAACATCAACCACCAACACAACCAACCAACAACAACATCAACCACCAACCAAACCAACAACCAACAACTAACCAACAACTAACCAACAACTAACCAACAACATCAAACCAACAAACATCAACCAAACAACCACCAACAACACAACCAACAACAACCAACAAACCAACAAACAAACATCAACCAACCAACAACCAACAACCAACCAACCAACACCAACCAACAACAACAACCAACAAACCAACAACTAACCAACAACCAACCAACAACTAACCAACAACTAACCAACAACTAACCAACAACTAACCAACAAACATCAACCAACAACCAACAAAACATCAACAACAACCAACAACCAACCAACAACAACCAAACCAACAACCAACAAACATCCAACAACACAACAACAACAAACACAAACATCAACCACCAACAAACAACCAAACAAACATCAACCAACAACCAAAAACATCAACCAACAACAACTAACAAACCAACCAACCAACAACCAACAAACATCAACAAACAACCAACACAACATCAACCACCAACCAACAAACCAACAAACATCAACCAACAACCAAAATCAACCACCAACAACCAAAACATCAACCAACAACCAACAATCAACAACCAACAACAACCAACAAACATCAACCACAACCAACATCAACCAACAACAACCAAACCATCAACCAACAACCAACAAACATCAACCAACAACACAACAACCCAACAACAACCAACAACATCAACCAACACTAACAAACCAACAAACCATCAACCACCAACCAACCAAACATCAACCAAACCAACCAACAACAACCAACAACAACCAACAACCAACAACCAACCAACCAACAACCAACAAACACAACCAAACATCAACCAACAAACCAACCAAACATCAACACCAACAACCAACAAACATCAACCAACAACCAACAAACAACAACCAACAACAACAACAACAACCACCAACTAACAACCAACAAACATCAACCAACAAACAACAAACAACAACACAACAACCAACAAACATCAACCAACCAACACCAACAACCACCAACAAATCAACAACCAACAAACATCAACCAACAACCAACAACAAACAATCAAACCAACCAACAACAACAACCAACCAACAAAACCAACAAACATCAACACAACCAACAACCAACAAACATCAACCAACAACAACACCAAACATCAACCACCAACTAACAAACCAACCAACCAACAAACCATCAACCACCAACCAACAAACATCAACCAAAACCAACAACAACCAACAACATCAACCAACCAACAACAACCAACACAAACAACAAACCAACCAACAACAAACCACCAACCAACAAACCAACCAAACCAACAACCAACAACAAACCACCAACTAACAACCAACAAACATCAACCAACAACCAACAAACATCAACAACAACCAACAACAACCAACAACCAACCATCAACCAACAACCAAACAAACATCAACCACCAAACATCAAAACCACCAACCAACCAACCAAACAAACATCAACCAACAACCAACAAACATCAACCACCAACTAACAAACAAACACCAACCAACAACAACAACCAACAACAACAACCACCAACAACAAACCAACAAACATCAACCAACAACCAACAAAACAACAACCAACCAACAACCAACAAACAATCAACCAACAACCAACAAACATCAACCAACCAACCAACAAAACAAACCAACAACCAAACAAACAACCAACAACAACCAACAAACATCAACCAACAAACAACAACAACAACCACCAACCAACCAAAACAACAACCAACAACATCAACACCAACCAACCAACCAACAAACATCAACCAACAACCAACAAACATCAACCACCAACCAACAAACATCAACCAACCAACAACACAACCAACAACAACATCAACCACCAACTAACAACAACCAACCAACAACCAATAAACATCAACCACCAACAACAAACCAACAAACATCAACCAACAACCAAACAAACATCAACCAACAACCAACCAAACCAACAAACAACAACAACCAACAACCAACAACAAACATCAACCACCAACAACAAACCACCAACCAAACCAACCAACAAACATCAACCAACAACCCAACAAACATCAACCACAACCAACCAACCACAAACAACCAACCAACAACCAACAAACCAACAAACATCAACCAACCAACTAACAACCAACAACCAACAAAACAAACAACCAACCAACAACAAACCAAACCATCAACCAACCAACCAACAACCAACAAACCATCAAACTAACAACCAACAAACATCAACCACCAACCACCAACCAACAACCAACAAACAACCAACAACAACAACCAACAAACATCAACCAAACCAACAAACATCAACAACCAACAACCAACAACACCAACCAACAAACCAACAAACAACAAACCAACAACCAACAACCAACAAACATCAACCAAACAACCACCAAACAACCAACAACAACCAACAAACACAACCACCAACAACAACCAACAAACATCAACCACCAACCAACCAACTAACAACCAACAAACATCAAACCAACAACCACAACAACCAACAAACATCAACAAACATCAACCAACAACAACAACAAAACAAACCATCAACCAACCAACCAACCAAACACCAACAAACATCAACAACAACAACAAACAAACATCAACACCAACAACCACCAACAACAACCAAACAAACACCAACCAACAACCAACAAACATCAAACCAACCAACCAACAACCAACAACCAACAAACAACCAACCAACAAACCAACAAACATCAACCACCAACTAACAACCAACAACCAACAAACAACCAACCAACAACCAACAAACATCAACCAAACAACCAACCAACCAACAAACATCAACCAACAACCAACCAACAACCAACACAACCAACAAAACCAACCAACCAACAACCAACAAACCAATCAACCAACCAACCAACCAACTAACAACCAACAAACATCAACCAACAACCAACACAACATCAACCAACAAACATCAACAACCAACAACCAACAAACATCAACCAACACCAACAAACATCAACAACAACAACAACCAACCAACCAAACAAACATTCAACAACAACAACAAACAACAACCACCAACCAACAACTAACAACCACAAACAACAACCAACAAACACAACCAAACCAAACTAACAACCAACAACAACAACAACAACCACAAACACCAACCAACAACCAACAACCAAACATCAACAACAACCAACAACCAACAACCAACCAACCAACAACCAACAAACCACACAACCAACAACAACAACAACAACAACCACCAACCAACAACCAACAACCAACAAACCACAACAAACAACCACAAACATCAACCAACAAACAACACAACCAACAAACCAACAACCAAACAAACACCAAACCAACAACCAACAAAACCCAACAACAACCAACAACAACAACAACCAACAACCACCAACCAACAACCAACAACCAACAAACATCAACCAACAACCAACCACAACATCAACCAACAACCAACAACACAACAACCACCAACTAACAACCAACAAACATCAACCAAACAACCAACAAACATCAACCAACAACAACAAACAACCAACCAACTAACAACCAACAAACATCAACCACCAACCAAACAAACACCAACCAACAAACCAACAACCCAACAAACATCAACCACCAACTAACAACCAACAAACCAACAAACACCAACAAACAACCAACAACAAACATCAACCAACAACCACCAACAACAACAAACATCAAACAACAAACCAACAAACAACACCACCAACTAACAACCAACAACAACAAACAACAACCAACAACCAACAAACATCCAAACAACAACCAAACAACCAAACAAACATCAACCAACAACCAACCAAAACCACCAACTAACACAACCAACAAACACCAACCAACAACCAACAAACCAACAAACATCAACCACCAACCAAACCAACTCAACAACCAACAACACAACAACAACCAACAACATCAACAAACAACTCAAACAACAACAAACAACCAACAACATCAACCAACAACCAACCAACCAACAACAACACAACACACCAACCAACAAACATCAACCACCAACCACCAACTAACCAACCAACAAACCAACCAACCAACAACCAACAAACCATCAACCACCAAACTAACAACCAAAAACAAACCAACAAAACACCAACCAACAACCAACAAACCAACACCAACTACCAACCAACAACCAACAACATCAACCAAAACCAACCAAACCAACAACAACAACAAACAACCAACACAACAACCAACAAACAACAACAAACATCAACCAACAACCACCAACCACCAACTAACAAACCAACAAACACCAACCAACAACCAACAAACATCAACCACCAACAACCAACTAACAACCAACAAACATCAACCAACAACCAACCAACATCAACCAACAAACATCAACCAAACAACCAACAAAACATCAACCAACAACCAACCAAAACATCAACCAACAACAACATCAAACAAACAACCAACAAACATCAACCACCAACCACCAACTAACAACCAACAAAACACCAACCAACAAAACCAACAAAACATCAACCACAAACCAACTAACAACAAACACCAACAAACACCAACCAACAAACCAACAACCAACAAAACATCAACCAACAACCAACAACAACCAACAACAACCAACAAACACCAACCAACAACCAACAAACATCAACCAACCAACCAACCAACCAACAACCAACAACATCAACCAACAACCAACAAACATCAACCAACAACCAACAAACATCAACCAACAACTAACAACCAACAAACACCAACTAACAACCAACAAACACCAACCAACAACCAACAAACATCAACCAACAACCACCAACCACCAACTAACAACCAACAAACATCAACCAACAACCAACACACATCAACCAACAACCAACAACAACAACCAACCAACCAACTAACAACCAACAAACACAACCAACAACATCACCAACAAACATCAACCAACAACAACAAACCCACCAACTAACAACCAACAAACATCAACCAACCAACCAACAAACATCAACCACCAACTAACAACCAACAACCACAAACATCAACCAACAAACATCAACCACCAACTAACAACCAACAACAACCAACAAACCAACAAACATCATCAACCAACAACCAACAACCAACCAACCAAAACAACCAACAATCAACCAACAAACAACAACAAACCAACAACCAACAAACATCAACCAACAACCAACAAACAACCAAACCATCAACCACAACAAACATCAACCACCAACTAACAACCAACCAACAACAACAACCAACAAAACATCAACCAACCAACCAACAACAAACCAACAAACCAACAACCAACAAACATCATCAACCACCAACTAACAAACATCAACCACCAACTAACAACCAACTAACATCAACCAACCAAACAACAACCAACAACCAAACCAACCAACCAACAACCAACAAACCAACCAACAACAACCAACAAACAACAACAACCAACCAACCAACCACCAACTAACAACCAACAAACATCAACCACCAACCAACAAACCAACAAAACCATCAACAACCAACAACCAACAAACATCAAACCACCAACAAACCACCACAAACAACAACAACCAACATCAACAACCAACAAACATCAACCACCAACTAACAACCAACAAACACAACCAACCAACAACAAACAACCAACCAACAAACAAACCAACCAACAACCAACAACAAACAACAACCAACAACCAACAAACATCAACAACAACAACAACCAAAAACAACCAACAACCAACAAAACCAACTCAACCAACAACCAAACCAACACCATCAACCAACCAACTAACAACCACAACCAACAAAACCAACAAACATCAACCAACCAACCAACCAAACCAACAAACATCAACCAACAACAACATCAACCAACCAACAACAAACATCAACCACCAACTAACAACCAACAACATCAACCACAACAACATCAACCAACCAACAACAACCAACCAACCAACCAACAACAACCAACAAACATCAACCACCAACCAACAACCACCAACTAACAACCAACAACCAACAACCAACAAACAACCAACAACCAACAACCAACAACCAACAAACATCAACCACCAACCAACAAACATCAACCACAACAACTCAACCACAACCAACAAACATCAACCAACAACAACAAACAACAACCAACAAACATCAACCAACAACCAACCAAACAAAACCAACCAACAAACCAACAAACATCAACAACCAACCAACAAACATCAACCAAACCAACAACCAACAACCAACAACTAACCAACTAACAACCAACAAACATCAACCAACCAACCAACAAACAAACAACAACATCAACCAACAACCAACAAACATCAACCAACAACCAACAAAACATCAACCAACAACAACTCAACCAACCAACAAACAAACAACAACCAACAACAACCAATCAACCAACAACCAACAAACATCAACCACAACTAACCAACCCAACAAACATCAACCAACAACCAACAACAACCAAACAACAACATCAACCAACATACAACCAACAACCAACATCAACCAACAACACCAACAACAACCAAACATCAACCAACAACAACAAACCAACCAACCAACAAACATCAACCAACCAACCAACAACCAACACAACCAACAACAACCAACAAACAAACATCAACCAACAACCAACAAACCAACAACCAACAAACAACCCAACAACCAAACAAACCAACAAACATCAACCAACCAACCAACCAAACATCAACAACAACAACATCAACCAACAAACCAACAAACATCAACCAACAACAACAACCAACCAACAAACATCAACCAAACAACCAACACAAAATCAACCAACAACCAACAAACAACTAACAACCAACCAACAAACCAACCAACCAAACCAAACAACAACAAACATCAACAACAACCAACAACCAACAACAACAACACAACCAACCAACCAACAAACATCAACCAACAACCAACAACAACAAACAACAACAAAACATCAACCAACAACCAACAAACAAACAAACCAACAACAAAACCAAACCAACCAACAACCAACAACAACCAAACAAACCATCAACCAACAAACATCAACCAACCAACACCAACAACCAACAACAACAACCACCAACTAACAACCACCAAACCAACAAACAACATCAACCAACAACAACAACCAACCAACACAACAAACAACACCAACAACAAACACCACAACCAACCAAACTAACAAACCAACAACCAACAACCAACAAACACAACAACAACCAACAACCACCAACTAACAACCAACAAACACAACCACAACCAACAACCAACAAACCAAAAACAAACAAACCAACAAACATCAAACCAACCAACTAACAACCAACAAACAACAACCAACAACCAACAAACATCAACCAACAACCAACAAACATCAACCACCAACCAACAAAACAAACAAACCAACCAACCAAACAACCAACAACAAACCAACAACAACACAACAACCAACATCAACAACCAACAACAACATCAACAAAACATCAACCACCAACTAACAACAACAACAAACATCAACCAACAACCAAACAACAACCAACAAACAAACCAACAACCAACAAACATCAAACCAACAACAACAACAAACAACAACCAACAACCATCAACCAACAACCAACAAACATCAACCAACAACCAACAAACAACAAACATCAACCAACCAACTAACAACAACATCAACAAACAACCAACCACCAACCAACAACCAACAAACATCAACCAACAACCAACAAACCAACAACAACAACAACAAACCAACAACCAACAAACATCAACCAACAAACAACAACAACCAAACCAACAACATCAACCAACCAACCAACAACCAAAACAACCAACAACAACAACTAACAACCAACCAAACATCAACCAACACCAACAACAACAACAACCAACAAAACCAACAAACATCAACCAACAACCAACACAACCAAAACAAACAACTCAACCAACAACCAACAACCAACAAACAACAACAAACACGTCAAACAACAAACAATAACCAACCAACAACAAACAAACTAACAACCAAACCAACAAACAACCAACAACAACCAACAAAACATCAACCATCAACAACAACCAAACCAACCAACCAACAACAACAACAAACAACCAACAACCAACAAACAAACCAACAAACATCAACCAAACAACAACCAACAACCAACAAACATCAACCAACAACATCAACCAACCAACTAACAACAACAACAACAACAACAACCAACAACCAAACAACAACAACAACAACACAACCAAACAACCAACCAACCAACCACCAACCACCAACTAACAACCAACAAACAACTCAACCACCAACCAACAACAAAACAAAACAACCAAACAAACATCAACCACCAACCAACAAACAACAACCAACAACCAACAAACCAACAAACAACAATCAACCAACAACCAACAACATCAACAAACAACAACAACAACAACAAACCAAACCAACAAACCAACCACCAACCAACAACCAACAACAAACATCAACCACCAACCAACAAACCAACAAAACCAACAAACCAACAACTCAACCAACAAACAACAACCAACAATCAACCACCAACCAACAACCAACAAAACATCAACAAACAAACCAACCAAACAACAACACCAACCAAACAACAAACCACAACAAACCATCAACCACCAACTAACCAAACCACCAACCAACAACAACAACAAACAAACATCAACCACCAACAAACCAACAAACCAACAACATCAACCAACAAACATCAAACCAAACCAACAACAAACAACAACCACCAACTAACAACCAACAACATCAACCAAAAA